>NW_027507787.1:236878269-237201428 GCF_037356315.1 Lithobates pipiens
AATTTGAGGCCTTTTTCAGGACTCGGACCTGACTGGTGCATTATATGGCAATAGTGCAAAATAAAAAAGGCAAGGACCCATGATGGTCATGTCCTAATGATCCTGTAGTACTCTGAGGAATAACATTCTTTTGCAAGATTCACATGGGAATGGGAGGCCCTGGAAGAGCGTCGGAAGGCGGCGGTCCCGACTTTAGGATAAAAGCCGAGCGGCTTTCAGCCACATCAGTTGTCATCACCAACAAGCCGACCGCTGGCTCTAAAAAAATAAAAAAACTGCATCGGGGTGATGCCTGGGGTTAACCCCTTCAAGCCATAAGCGCATATTTGCGTACAGTTGGCATGAAGGGGTTAAGGCTTACAACTGCTTTATGCAAGGACTGTTGTGAAGGGATCTATATATTTTCGGTAAAAAAATGCAAAAACGCCAAATCATTCCTGCCCAGACATGGCGTCCCTTTAACTGAGTCTTTGCGCCAAGGTGGGAATAACTGCCGGATCATGTGAGCACTGCGATTGGTGGTCGCACGATTCGGAGCCCATCCTGCTGACCCATCCTGATAATTACCACCATGGCAGTTTAGTCATTATGCTGGGGAGTGCACATTCGCCCGTCAATGGATGCGATATGAGCAGCATGAAGGCGGTAAGGCCCCCGCCACCCTCTTTTTATGGCCAAAAAGGGACAATTCAAAGGGGGTGAATCACCTCTCTTCTTCACAGTAGCGGCCAGTGGTAGGAAGTATCTGGTGAAGAACCCCAGCTCTGTGTTCTTCACATGATCGCGGATCACAGGCACCAGCCAGCTGCGGGGAAAGTCGAACGTCTCTCTGATAAAAAAAAAAACACAACAAAAAATAAATAAAACACACCCACATCATCTATGAGTTCATAATAACAGACATTCTACTTCTATATATGTAAATAAAAGCGGCTACAAATCACTCAGCCTATAGACTGTATGGTCACATCTCTGCTACCACCAGTATATGCTTTTAACTAACATTGTATATTCTTTCATTATTTTCGTGGCCAGAGCTGTTTTTGCACAAGTTTAACGTGGTTGTAAAGCTTTGCATTGTGCACCGGTCATAATCATTTGGTGGAGGGGGGGATTATGGTGTGGGGGGTTGTTTTCAGGGGTTGGGCTTGGTTAAAGTCCTGGCTCGCAGTCTCCACTCTAATTCATCCCAAAGGGGATCTATTGGGTTGAGGTCAGGACTCTGTGCAGGCCAGTCAAGTTCCTCCACCCCAAACTTGCTCGTCCATGTCTTTATGGACCTTGCTTTGTACACTGGTGGGCAGCCATGTTGGAACAGGAAGGGGACATCCCCAAACTGTTCCCACAAAGCTGGAAGCATGAAATTGTCCAAAATGTCTTGGTATGCCGACGCCTTCAGAGTTTCCTTCACTGGAACTTAGGTGTCAGCCCTTGAAAAAAAAAAACACTCTCACACGTTTAATCCCCCCTTCACCAAATGATTTGGACCAGTGCACAAAGCAAGGTCCAAAAAAGACACGGATGAGTTTGGGGTGGAGGAACTTAACTGTCCTGACCTCAACCCGATAGAACACCTTTGAGAGGAATTGGAGCGGAGACTGCCAGCCAGGCCTTCTCCTCCATCAGTGCCTGACCTCACAGATGCTCTTCTGGAAGAATGGTCAAACATTCCCATAGACACACTCCTAAACCTTGTGGACGGCCTTCCCAGAAGAGTTGAAGCTGGTATAGCTGAAAAAAAATAAATAAATAAAAAAAAGGGGGGGGCAGCTTGAACCCTACTGACTAAAACTGGGATGCCATTAAAGTTCTTGTGTGTGTAAAGGCAGGCGTCCCAATACTTTAAGCAATATAGTGTATGTGGACTTCCTCTAAATTGAGTTCAGATGCTTCCAATGAGGGATCCTATACAGCATATTAGGATATTGTAGACAAATTGTGCTCATTCAGCCTTGTGGTAAGAGTTTGGTTAAAGACCCTTTTCTGTTCCCCCATGACTATAACCACCCCAATGTACAAAACCAGCTCCATAAAGACGTGGTGTGATGGTGTGACCAGTTGGGTGTGGAGTAACTGGAATGTCCTGTACAGAGTCCTGACCTCAACCCTACTTATCACCTTTGTGATGAACTGGAACAGAGATTGTGAGTTGGGTCACATTACCCAATATGACCTCACAAATTGGTGCAAATTCCCACCAACGCTTCAAGATTTTGGGACAAGCCTTTAAAAAGAGTGGAAAATGGGTTTGGGGCTGGGTGGATCATCTCCAAAATTAGCTGCCATGGTTTAAAAATGGGGATGTCTAAGTTGATAGAGGTGTGATGGTCCCGGAGATCAAACATTTTTGCCATATAATGTAACTGAAATTATTAAAGACTTTGCATCATTTGATCCATGCTGTTGCAGAAGATACAAGGGCAAATTTAAAGCAATATTAAAGAAAATTTCTACTTAAATTATTTTTTCAACTTCTAAAAAATGTGTGTGTGTGGAGGGGGGGACCAAATACCAGGAATTCTGTTTAAGTTAGAAGACGGAAAGTAATGCGTGTAACTTACTCTGTGCCAGTGATCTGTAGAGGGATGGCCTTCAGGAGCACCTCTGGTCCCATGCCCTCCACGGCCGCCCCCACGGTTCGGTCCAGGTCTCCGGTGTGGTGGGAAGTGAGGAGAGACCCGGAGGTCAGCCAGGGTCTGTAAACACTACAAAGCAAACCTCTCAGTAATCTGTAAAGAACATTATGAGGTCCGTTATACAAACGGGAATCTTCTTATATTCACTCACCTTCTTCATGAACGGGTGACAGGCCTTCCCGGCAACCTCAAAGAAGGTCTGCAGAACTTGCAGGACAAAGGACCAGGAGGAGTGGAATTTGTAGGATAAACCGTCTTCTACAAATCTAAATTGATGCAAAAAATAAAATTTGAAGATACTAAAGTAAAAGCTGGAAAGGTGCCTGTGAAGGTTCTCATCCATCCAGGTCATGGTGCCTGTGAAGGTTCTCATCGACCCAGGTGTATCAAGTAATAATTAGTCACATTTAAATGGTGAAGATGTTTTACAGGTTCTCCAAGCCTCCACTTCTTCATTTTTAAGGACTGCCGAGAAGACACCCCAACATTTATACACCAAGGGGAGGTGCCTTTTAGGGTTGCACCGACACCACTTTTTTTTTTAAGACCGAGTACAAGTACCGATACTGATAGTATATGGGCTGGGTTTAACAAGATGTCCGCTGCCGCCTTGTGACTGCAGGCTACTGAGGCCGAGTGCAGGGTGTACCAAGATGGGCGTTTCCGTGTACAGCCTCTGATGGAGACTTACAACCCTGCCCACAGGCTTACTTTCCTCTGCTGCAAGGATCGTGCCTGGATCTCGCCGTGCCTTGTCCCATGCTGCGCCTTCAACCCACCCACTCCGCCCACTGACTTCCGGGATGCAGGTATAGAGCGAAGCATCGGGAGCATTTGCCCGAGTACAAGTTGGGCAAATACTCGGTATCGGCGCCGATACTAGTGTCGGTGCAACCCTAGTGCTTTTACTAGTGGAAGGCATCAATTGGTGCCCTTGCTTTACAGAAACATAGGATCCATGTCATCTAAAGTGACAGAACAGTAATCTGGCTTGTTTCCAAAAGCAGACTGCTATTCTGCCTGTGTACCGAATCAGTGGGTGTTGTCAAACATCGGATCCAGGGGACCCGCTGATCAGCTCCTGCTGTGTAAAATCACAGCGGGAGTGAGCCACCAGTGACATGCACCCAGAAGTGAAGAATTACGCCCTCTCTATTTCTATATATAAAAGAGATTCTGCGCAGCACCGCCACCCCGTAGCAGCAAATATGCTATGGGGCGGTCGGCAAGTGGCTATAGACCATAGTTTGTAGCCACTATATGGCTACTTCACACTGAGGCGCGATGGCAGTAAAGCGGCGCTATATTTAGCGTCGCTTTACCGTAGTTTTAGCGGCGCTTTTCGGACGATAGCGGGGCAGTTTTACCCCCCGCTAGCGGCCGAAAAAGGGTTAAAACCGCCCGCAAAGTGCAGCTGCACTTTGCAGGCGGGTTTGGAGCGCTGCCCCATTGTTTTCAATGGGAAGGGGCATTTTAGGAGCCCTCGGGCTTTTACACTGGAGATACAGCAGCGGCTGTTTGCAGGCGCTATTTGCTATTTTTAGCACTCTAGCGCCTGCAAAGCGCCTCAGTGTGAAAGGGGCCTATCTTTCACACAAACCAATCACTATACACTTATTGGGGAGGGGGGCGGTTTACCCAGCATGTAGCAGAATACATATTGGCCTAAATTTATGAAGAGTCCTACACACTGAGTCTATGGACGCCAAATGCTGGACTCGGGAGCACGCCCGCAAGGTAACCCCCCCCCCCCCCCAGGAGAGCGCTTCTCCTAGGGGGTTACCTGATCCGGGGGAGGAGCCGCAAGGGTACCACTCTGTGCAAAAACTAGATGCACAGTGGAGGCAAGTATAGGTTTGTTTGTTGTTTTTAAAAAAGGAAATGGAAGCTTTACAATCACTTTAAAGAGGGATTCCACCAAAAAAAAATAATAATAAAAAAAAATATTAAAAGCCAGCAGCTATAAATACTACAGCTGCTGACTTTTAATAAATGGACACTCACCTGTCCCGGGTTCCAGTGATGCCGGCAGCCGAGGCCGATCGATCGCTCGGCCCTCGTCTGCTGCCGCCACCATTCTAGGTGAGGGAATCAGGAAGTGAAGCGAATCGGCTTCACTTCCCGGTTCCCTACTGCGCATGCGCGAATAGCGCAGCGCAATAGGAAATCTCTGCGCTGTCACTGGGACCCGTGTGTGTCCCAGCAGACAGCGCAGCAGGACAGGAAATGGCGTAGACTCCCACGGGAGTCTATGCCCGGAAGTGGGTGTAAATACCCGTCTTTGACAGGTATCTCCACCCCCCCCTCCCCCTGAAAGGTGCCAATTGTGACACCGGAGGGCGGGGGGATCCGATCAGCGGAGGTTCCACTTTAGGGTGGAACCCCGCTTTAAGTGGTTAAATTATAACTAAAGGGAACACTTAGTTTTGGATGGAGTGGAGAGAGATTAGAACACGTCAGTTTTTGTTGCTGTCTGTACCCAGTTATGAAGAGTCACCATCTCTCTTGTCCTGTTTACCGTTATCAAAAGTAAAAAGAAAATTCCACATTTTGGGTTGTCCCCATAAAAGTGATAAATCATCCCCAATAAAGTCCCCTAATTAGCAGGGATTCCTCTCACTTCCTGTTTTGCTATGGGATAGGAAGTGAATCTCAACACAGATGGTAACAAAAAAATAAAAAATCTGGCAGGTGTCATAACCCTTCCTTACTATATCCAAAATAGAGAAAAAAATATATAAGCCTTTAGTTTTACTTTAACCACTTGCCTACCAGGCACTTCTGCACCCTCTCTTCCTGCCCAGGACAATTTTTAAGCTTTCAGCGGTGTAACCCTTTGAATGACAATTGCGCGGTTATGTAATGCCGTGTACACACGGCCGGACTTCGACAGCAAAAGGTCAGACGGAACGAATCCGGTCGGACAATTCGACCATGTGTGGTCTTCATCGGACCTTTGCTGTCGAAAAATCAGATGGCTTTTAGATTTGGAACATGTTTCAAATCTTTCCGACGGACTAGAGTCCGTTTGTCTGTATGCTGGTCCGACAGACGAAAACCGACGCTAGGGCAGCTATTGGCTATGAACTTCCTTATTCTAGTCCGGTCGTACGTCATCACAGTCAAATCCGTTGGACTTTGGTGCGACTGTGTGGGAAAAAGTCTGGTCGGGAAAAAGGCTGGTCGGGAAAAAGGATGGTCGGGAAAAAGGATGGTCGGGAAAAGGCTGGTCGGGAAAAAGGCTGGTCGGGAAAAAGGCTGGTCGGGAAAAAGGCTGGTCGGGAAAAAAGGCTGGTCGGGAAAAAGGCTGGTCGGGAAAAAGGCTGGTCGGGAAAAAGGCTGGTCGTGTAACGGATCGTCACCGATCCATGATCCGAACGGGTCACCCTGCTTGGATCGGCACATGCCGCGATCCGCGGTCTCGGCCTTAGGATAGCTCCGAAGTGGCGGACATCTTTCTACACCCAGGCCGTTTAACAATGTGATCGTTCCAACGGAGCGATCACTTGTGAACAAGCCAGCGTCATGTCACGACGCCGGTTCCTCTCTCCCTCTCTGTACTTATCTGTACAGTGGAGGGGAGAGATCGGATGGAAGCAGCCATCCCTCCAAACCCTGCCGTACCCAGCCCATACCCTGCCAATATTACAGTGGGGGAGATTGTGGATATTACAGTGGGACTATATGGTGGTGGAATTTCACAGGTTTTTGCAAATTAAATTTTTTGCTGATCCGAAAAATGATCCGATCCGTGACTCTGATCCGAGCAACAATCCAATCCGTGAGTTTTTTGATCCGTTGCACTCCTAGTTGGGTGTACACGGCAAAATACTGTACCCATATGGCATTTCTATCATTTTTTTCACACAAAGAGCTTTCTTTTGGTAGTATTTAATGACCACTGCGTTTTATTTTTTTTTTTGGTTAAACAAACCAAAAAAAGACCAAAAAAAATAAATAAGGGAAATTACTTATAGTGTGTTATAAAATTTTGCAAACTGTTAAAAATATTTATCCTTCACTGATGTGCGCTGATAGGTGCCACTGATTGGCAGCACTGGTGGGCAACGTTGGGACCGATGTCCCTTTAACAGAAGCCGGTTACCAGCCTTCTGCTTTTTCCCGATAACTGGCTTCTGTTTAATCCTGTGATCAGCTGTTATTGGCTGAAAGTTGATCACATGGCCCTTTACCCCAATCTGTGATCTGCCCGAGGACCGCCCATGTACGCCCGAGGACCGCCCATGTACGCCCGAGGACCGCCCATGTACGCCCGAGGACCGCCCATGTACCCCCTCCCAGCATTGTAAGCCTGCGCTGGAGCCATCTTTTTTTACGGCTTATAGCATGGCAGAAACTGGTCAATATGCAATTAACTCACTTTAACAAAAAAATAAAAAAAAGACAATAAAGGTTCGTGTGACACGGGTAACTCTACACAGGAAAAACTTTGGGGCAGAACAGTCAACATAGTTGCATTAAATATAATGGGGTTCAGAAGGACTCACGTGAACATTTTATAGAGGTGTCCAGCCGGTCCTGATACTGGAGCAGAAGAGACACTTCCAATATCTTTTACATGAGGGCCGACACACTCTGTGAGAACGGACTGCAGAACAAAAAGAAAAAAAAAAAAAAAGAAGAAGTTGAGCGTCATCATTGAGACCAGAATATACACGGAAAAAAAAAAAAAAAAGACAAATCTATTTGGTTCAAAAAAAATCAACAGAATAAATAAAAATAGAAAACCTCCATATACACAATGCTATACCCAGAGTTGATCCAGAAGGCATAATAAAAAAAAATTCAAAACCCCAATAAAGCATTATCCAATTTGCTCCAGCTTGGATAAAAAAAAAAAAAAAAAAAAAAGGAAGAAGAAACCTCTTCCTGATCCCCCAAAAAGGCAATCAGACATGCATGTTTGTATGCTCAAATTTTTTTTTACTATGTATCTGAATGAATCATAACATGACAACACACATGCTAAACAGGAGCATACAGATGTGTTGTCAGTGCAGATGTTGCTGGTCATGCCGGCTCTGTGGTCAGGAGGACATTTACCTTCATGGTTCCGGTAGCTGCAGACACAACCTGCAGATGAGGAGACAAGAGGCAGTTCATGGAGGTGGAGGAGAGGCGAGGTAGATGACCCAAACTTAAGTCACTCTGCAACCTGCAAACAAAACAAACACGCTATAACATGTAACAATAAAACTGATGACATCACTGAGAATGTAGCCTATTCATTCACTAGAGAGCGGTGACATCACTGAGAATGTAGCCTATCCCTTCACTAGAGACCGGTGACATCACTGAGAATGTAGCCTATCAAGTAGAATGGAGACATTACTGGCATCATCAGCCCACATGCCGTTACTAAATGCATTTATCTTGGATGCCTTTCCTGCAGGACACTGCGATGGTTTAGAGGCAGCCATTCTGTGGAGATCAATTACCACTTATTGTGTGCTGTGACTAATATTATGGAGGGGAATACCCTGTCACAGTAGGCATAGTGCTTTTGAAAAACAATGCCATCACCAGACAGGCAGCACATGACATCACATGATAGATAGAGGGATATATAATCAATCTATTTTTTTTTTTTTTTTTAAATAACTGTCACATTGTGTGGATTTTTAATTAAAAGCATGACAGAGATTTAAGTAAAATTAACCACTTGCCGCCAAATCATGTACCTGGGATGTCGTTGAACTTCAAGCTCTTGTACGGTCTGTTTTTTTATTTTATTTTTTTTAAGTAACAGTCAGCTCACTTGCAACAACCACTGGAGTGGCTAACCAGCCACTCTCCGTTATTATTTGAAGCAGTGGGAGGGGGGGGGGGGTCGTCCCCTCCAGCGGCTCACTCGGGCTCTCCCATCCCACCAGGAGACCCGAGCTACTGGCCGACACATCCGCAGGCTAGTCGGGAGACCGCGTAGAAAGCCAGAGATTGGCTTTGATCGGATCTCCGCATGGTAATCTGGAAGCGATGACATGATTTCCGGTTTACCGGCATCTTAATGGCATTTTTTTTTAAAACTGAATGTATTAAAAAAAAAAAAAAAACATCTTTAAAAACGGCGATCTTTCTCAAAACAGCGATCTTTCGAGTGCAGAGGAGGGGTTTGGGGTCTTATAGCTAAAGAGGACCTGTCACATGCCTATTGCTGTCACATGGGATGTTTACATGGCTTGTAGCAGCCATAAAAGTGATCAAAATTAAATTTTTTAAAGCAACAGTGGAATATTAAAAAATAAAAAAAAAGTGCACCCATCCCCCCGTGCTATCACGCACACACGCAAACCAAGATTATCCCCGCATGTGAGGTTTTGCCCATGAACATCAGATCATGGGCAGTAATTCTAGCACCAGACCTCCTCTGTAAATCTAAAGTGGTGACCTGTGAAAGCTATTTTGCTAAATTGGGTTATGTATTTTTTTTGCATTAAAATGTCAAAAAAATAAAATAAAATAAAATTTTAAATAAAAAAAGTATTTTCCAAAAACTGCATTTGAAAAAAAAAACAAAAAAAAAAAAAAAACACACTGCTTAAATACCGCAAGACAAAAAAAATTGCAAAACCTGTCAAAAAAAAAAATATATATATATATATATATATATATATATATATATATATATATATATATATATATATATATATATATATATATATATATATAAATATATTACATTTTTACCAAAAAATAAAAAATAATCAGATGTTCACATGTAAACAAAAAGTGCCAGAAAATGCCCAGTCTTCATGTGGTTATAAAATAAAAACGTAAAATGCTGTAATAGATGGTGGAAATTTCTTACCGTGATAAGTTGATGTGAGCTTTCTCCATTACCGCCAGCCAGGCCAGTAAAGGCTGCAGGTCGTTTTCATTGGGCAGATAGTCATACAGGGCCTGTCACATAACACAAACAAATCAAGTTAGCATAAAGCATGCTTAAGGGGAAGGAAGGAAGGAAGAAAAGAGGAAGGAAGGAAGGAAGGAAGGAAGGAAGGAAGGAAGGAAGAAAAGAGGAAGGAAGGAAGAAAAGAGGAAGGAAGGAAGAAAAGAGGAAGGAAGGAAGAAAAGAGGAAGGAAGGAAGGAAGGAAGGAAGAAAAGAGGAAGGAAGGAAGGAAGAAAAGAGGAAGGAAGGAAGGAAGGAAGGAAGAAAAGAGGAAGGAAGGAAGGAAGAAAAGAGGAAGGAAGGAAGGAAGGAAGAAAAGAGGAAGGAAGGAAGGAAGGAAGAAAAGAGGAAGGAAGGAAGGAAGGAAGAAAAGAGGAAGGAAGGAAGGAAGGAAGAAAAGAGGAAGGAAGGAAGGAAGGAAGGAAGGAAGAAAAGAGGGAGGAAGGAAGGAAGGAAGGAAGAAAAGAGGGAGGAAGGAAGGAAGGAAGGAAGGAAGAAAAGAGGAAGGAAGGAAGGAAGGAAGGAAGGAAGAAAAGAGGAAGGAAGGAAGGAAGGAAGGAAGGAAGAAAAGAGGAAGGAAGGAAGGAAGGAAGAAAAGAGGAAGGAAGGAAGGAAGGAAGGAAGAAAAGAGAAAGGAAGGAAGGAAGAAAGAAAAGAGGAAGGAAGGAAGGAAGAAAGAAAAGAGGAAGGAAGGAAGGAAGAAAGAAAAGAGGAAGGAAGGAAGGAAGAAAAGAGGAAGGAAGGAAGGAAGGAAGGAAGAAAAGAGGAAGGAAGGAAGGAAGAAAAGAGGAAGGAAGGAAGGAAGGAAGAAAAGAGGAAGGAAGGAAGAAGAAAAAAAAAGAAAGAACACACTGGACACACTCCCCTCCACCTCGATCCCCGCTCTACTTACCTCCGGGGTTGCTGAGCTGTCAGCACCCCTTCAGATGGTCCAGGGATATGAAATCTCTGCTCTTCTCTGTGCCGCAAATCAGGGATGGACCAGATATCGATTCGTTGTGAATCCATCTGGTCCATCCTGGAAGTGCTGCACGCAGGAGAGGGTGAAGAGCAGAGATTTCGAAATCCCCAGACCACAGGTGCCTGCCCAGTGTTAGTTCACCTTTACATTTTTTCTATAAAAAAGGTGAAATAACCCTTTAACTCCTTCAATACCGGAAAAATTTAACCACCCCTGCCCAAACCAATTTTCAGCGCTGTCACACCTTGGACAATTGCACGGTCATGTAACACTGTACATATGACATTTTTATCTTTTTTTATTTCACACAAATTAAGCTTTGTTTTGGTGGTATTTAATCACCACTGGGGTTTTTAATTTTTTGCCAAAAATTAAAAAATAAATAAAAATTAAATAAAACACACTTTCATAGTTCGTTCTAAAATTTTGCAAATAGTTAATTTTTTTTCTTCAATGATGGGCACTGGGGAGACAACGCTGGTGGGGAGACAACGCTGGTGGGCACTGATGAGTGGCACCAATAGGCAGCAATGATGGGCACAGCAGCACTGATGAGGAGGCACTGGTGGGCACCATTTGGACTGCACTGATAATCAGGACATGGATAATCGTTGCCCTTCATATCAGTGTAGATGTCCCTTTTAGAGAAGCCGGTTGTCGGCTCTCCTGTCGCTCTCAGCATGTAGAAACGAGTGCCAATAACCGACTTCTGTTTACATCCATGATTAGCTGTGATTGGACAGAGCTGATCAAGTGCTAAACAGCTGCTGATTGGCTTTTTTTACCTCAATGTGTCATCAGCAGTGTCCTCAAGACATTGGGCGCTCACGGGATATGAGCCTCCCAGAACTAGCCGCCAGGGCTGTAACCGCTATTCAGCTATAGCGTGGTCAGCAAGGGGTCCAATAAAGAGAACACAGACAGTTCTCTGCAAAGATTACAGGATGACTCCAGTATCTATCGCAATCCAGGAAGAACAACCCTAGTAAGGCCGATACAATCTTATAGAAATCTGATTTCTCTGAACTTATACTCACTGTGATGATCTGGGCATTGAGCTCGGCGGACAGAGCATTGGCATTAGGGTGAGCGCTGAACAGGGCATGGAACGCCTGCATGGCACAAGCCGTGATCATCTGCAGAGGGGAAAAGGAGAAACATTTAAGAAGACTTAAAGTGAGACATGATAACCGCTTGCGCTCAGGAAGATTTACCCCCCCCCCCCCCCTCATGACCAGGCCCTTTTTTGCTGAGACAGCCAAGATTCGAACCATCTATGGATGGCTTTAGTGTAGAAATAGTTACATACCATGCCAACCCCCCCCCCCCCCCCCCAAAAAACACTCACCACATGGTTCAAGGTCATGACCTTCAGTAACGTCTCACAGCAAGGCTTGACCACACTGACAGGGAAACACGGCAGCAGATCCTTCAGCAGGGTCAGCATGTGTAGAGTTGTGGTGGCTTCTTTACTGCCTGAAGACCATGGGGGGGGGGGAGACAAAGTTATACAATCATCTGATCAACACAATGAATGATAAAGCTTTCTTTGTGGTGGTATTTTAGATCTTTTTTTTTGCTAAACTAAAAGACACTGAACTTTGGAAAAAAAAAAAAAAAAAAACACACAACATGTTTCTTTGTTTCCGTTATATAATTTTGCTAATAAATAATCATTCTTCATAATTTTAGGCCAAACATTCTGCTACATTTCTTTGGTGAAAATAACACAAATCAGTGCAATTTAGTCTGTAGAGTCCACAAACTATGGGATATATATCTGAAAATTGATCAATCCCGATTTCTTGGAGGCCCAAAAATGTCAGGACAGTACAAATATCTTTTTTTGGAAAGTAGACAGTCCCAAAGGTATTTAGTAAGAGGCATGGTGGGTTTTTTGAAGTTTGTCATAAAATATTGGAAAATAAATAAAAATTGTCAATTATTTTTACATCTGTGATTTGGACATTGTAAGCTGAATGTGAGGGGCCTAGGCGATCATCCACTAACCTCTCATAGGTTGACAGCAAGGGGATGAATGGTTTATAATCCCGGCATGTTATGGCGCTAGGCCACACCCTCAGATGATGTCAGTATGACGAAACGCGTCAGTTTTGCTCTAGTGACTGTCAGTAAAGTAGAAAGCCAAGAGTACTGTATACAGAGCGAGGTAGGAGACACCACCTTGTAGCTGCTCCCATTCGGTTTGGACGTCAGATTGCCTATTTTAAAGTTTATATTTTAAGTGCGGTTCTTATGAGGGTGGTATGGTTGCTTTTGATTAAAGTTTAAATGGAATTAGGCTATGGATTTCATTTTTCTTTTGCCTGGGTATGAGAGCATCAGTAGGACATCCAATCCCTGCATATGAGAGCGCCAGTGAGGATATAGTAGTAGAACGAAAAAATTCAGCGGTGGTTGTTTTGAGGCTTGTTTTCCAGGTCAATCTGGTAAGAGTACCTATAAAAGGGGGGAGACTTGTCCACCCAGTTTGTTTCACGAGTGGGAGGTGTTGGTGGTGGATTGCTGCAGATAGCGGACTAAGCGACATCATGGAGCCCAACTGATTTATGCATTACTGACTGTGGGATAGTTACTTTTTTACTTTTACAAAAACCAACTATCGCTGGTTGCACTCCATTATTGATAATAGGAGTATTATGGATTTGAAATTTAGCGCTGCCCCATATTGGATGTGTGCAATTATTTTTACATACTGTCACCAGTACAGTCTTATGTAACTGTTGTGGGGGTGATCAGGAACAATGGTGACAGTACGGGGGGGGGGGGGGGGGGAACAAAGAATAAAATAAAATATTTCCATAGTAACATTCTAAAGTTAGGGGAAACGATCAGGATTTTTTTTACTGAATGAAACTGATTCATTTAGGTTTGTTTTGTTGCGATTACCTGTGATTGGTCAAAGCTAAAATCACATGGTACAGATGGGCTGCGATTGGCCCTATCTGTACCATATGATCACATTTTACACAATGGATGGCATGAAAAGGAAGCCGCCCGTGACTGTGTAACGCACGCCCCCAGCTCCTCCCCACCGTGGTCCTATCGTCAGAAACTTCTCCCACTTGACCTTTGTTATAACATTGCATTTACTTTCAAAGTCTGACCTTCAGGACCACGTTCACACTGGAGGCACTTTACATGCGTTTTTGCACAAAAAAAATAAATAAAATAGTGCCTGTCCAATCAGGTCCGCCTAAAAAACTGACAGGCGGACCTGATCGGACAGCTCATGTGAAAGGGCCCATATACATATAATATAATATTTATATTAAAAATGTCTTCACTTCAGCCCAGAAGTGATTTCGCTCCAGTCCTCCAAGACCATAGAAGTGATCAGAGACAATCTGGTCTCTCTTCACCTCTATTGCCAGCGTCACAAACTGTTAGATCGTTACCCGCATATTCCTGAGCAGCAAGGGGGGAGGGGGACGCGATCCAGAGGCTAATTAGCTGCTCAGACCCCTGCAAGCTACAACACATTTTTTATGATATAGATTTTTATATATATATATATATATATATATATATATATATATATATATATATATATATCTATAGCTATATATATATATATATCTCTCTCTATCTCTATAGATATATCTATATCGGGATTGACCGATATCGTTTTTTTGGTGCGGATACAATAACGATAATTTCAGCAACCTCTCAGGGCGATGTACAGAATATTGGCAGACAATATCGGCTATTAACCACTTTCAGACCGGACCAATTTGCTGGTCAAAGACCAGACCACTTTTTGCGATTCGGCACTGCGTCGCTTTAACTGACAATTGCGCGGTCGTGCGACGTGGCTCCCAAACAAAATTGACGTCCTTTTTTTCCCACAAATAGAGCTTTCTTTTGGTGGTATTTGATCACCCCTGCGGTTTTTATTTTTTGCGCTATAAACAAAAATAGAGCGACAATTTTGAAAAAAACGCATTATTTTTTACTTTTTGTTATAAATATTGGACGTACATGTACGCCAATATGCCTGCCCGTGCCATGCTGTCGACGTACATCGTCGTGCGCTGGTCGGGAAGTGGTTAAAGAAAAAAAAAAAAAAGTTACACTTGTAAAAAAATTTTTTATTGCTGTCACAATGAATGTAAACATCCCATGTGACAACAATGGGCAGTGACAGGTTCTCTTTATGGAGGCATTGGGGGCTCTATAAGACCCCAAACCCCTCCACTGCACTTGAAAGTATTCAAAAACGTCAAGATCTGCGTTTTTGAATACTCTCTATTTTTTTAAAAACTGGTGCCTTTAAGATGCCAGCAATCCGGGAAGCGATGTCACGACACCGCTTTTGGATTACTAGATCCGATATCCGAATGAAGCATCAGCTTTGTTCGGGTCTTCGGCCAGCTGGAGGACATGCGGCTGCAGGCATCACCCCGGTAAAATCTCTTGAAGCAATATCGGTCTAGTTTGCAACCAATACAGATTTTTTCAGAAAATGCTGATATAGGCCTTACCGATAATCGGTTGATGCCCAATATATGTATAGTGATCAAGAAGTGGGTAAAGGACACCAACATTTCCAAAAGTTGCTTCACAGTTTATTGTAGCAAAACTAATACTTCCAGGAAGGGCAGGACCTCATGGGAGTATAGGTGACTTTTCACCAGCAGTCTACTGGGAACAATCACGATTTGTAGAAGTTGGAAGATTTCAGATTTACATTTTTAAACAAATTTTCAGTCTTTATATTTGATGGTTTTGGGGCATTATTGCTCCCCACTGACTCTGCACTCCACACTAAGCTCCTACTCTTACCCTTCCCCCAGCATTCCGTTCCTTCCCCCAAACACAATTCTTACCTCCCGATTTTTCGATCTCCTGGACACAAAACTTAGCGGTGGACTGGGCAGCAGGATGGTGAGCGGGGGCGGAGTCTGTAAACATGAACTCGCTGCCCTTCAGGATAGAGCACACGCCAAGCTGAGCGGCCTTCCGCACCTACAACAAATCGCACATGTGGAGGATCAGATCATATAAAAAAATTATAAAAAAAAAAAAAAAAAAAAAAAAAAAAAAAAAGTACCCACAGACCTCCGAAGACTTCCTTTTCTAAAAGTGTCATTTTTTTTCCTGGTCTACAACTTACTTTTGGCTTTGCATGGACAGTGAAGCTCAGTAAGCCATGGTACACCTGCAGAGTGGAGGGATAACTCCATGCAGACAGGTCCTGTTTCCGAAGCAACACCGACAAACATGAAACGATCTGAAAAATAAAATAAAATAAAAAAATAAAGTAAAGGACGTAATAAGGATTGCAGAATGACATAAAAATATATGAAAATGGACAGAGCTATCACCGTTGTACTGCAATCTGTGCTGCCACACTCTAAAAGAATGTATGAATCTACTAAACACAATATATGAAAGTGCAAAGTGCTAAATGTGCAAAAAAAACAAAAAGTATCAATTAAAGTGATTGTTTTTTTTTTTCCAATAACACATCATACTTGCCTCCACTGTGCAGCTCATTTTGCACAGAGTGGCCCCAAACATCGTCTTCTGGGGTCCCCCGGCGGCTCTTCCCCACATCAGATAACCCCACCCAGAGAAGCGCTCTCCCGAGGGGATTACCTTGCGGACACGCTACCGAATCCAGCATTTGCGTCCACAGACACGAATGCCGGACTCGGCCCAACACCCCCCCCCCCCACATCATTGGATTTGATTGAAAGCAGCGGGAGTCAATGACGGCGCTGCTATCAATCTATCCAATCAAGAGCCGGGACCCTGTGGAGAGAGGGACAGCACGTCCCCGCTGAGGAGATGAGGAGCTCAGGTAAGTAAAACAGGGGGGGGGGCTGCCAGGTGTTTGCATTGGATGTATTAAGGTGAAAGAAACACGAGGGTTTAGGACCCCTTTAACCACTTCGCATCCAGGCCAATTCTGACATTTCTCTCCTACATGTAAAATTCCTAAATTTTTTGCTAGAAAATTACATAGAACCCCCAAACATTATATATGTTTTTTTTAGCAAAGACCCTAGAGAATACAATGGCGGTCGTTGCAACTTTTTATCTCGCATGGTATTTGAGAATACTTTACTGTTTTTTTTTTTTTTTAAAGCATGAAAGTTAGCCCAATTTTTTTGCATAATGTGAAAGAGGAAGATACGCCGAGTAAATAGATACCCAACATGTCAAGCTTATAAAATTGCATGTGCTCATGGAATGGCGCCAAACGTTGGTATTTAAAAATCCCCATAGGCGATGCTTTAAATTTTTTTACTGGTTACACGTCACCTCCCGCCGCCCGCAAGAATGATCAAGCGGCGGAACAGCCACTATGATCGTTCTTATCGTGCAGGGAATCGCCGGCTGAAAATGCCGATATCTGAATGAGGTCTGTGGCCTCAGGCATCATTCAGATATACCACCACAAAGCCCACAACGTCATACGACGTAGTATAGGCGCCAAGTGGTTAAAGCAGTTGTATACCCCAAAAACATTTTTTTTATTTTAATACACCTCTAAGGCAAAATGCATAATGACCTAGTATGCACCGGAAACACTTACCTTAGAACGAGACGTCGGTAACTCACCTGGTCCACGCCGAGGGAGCCGACATGTTGCCTCAGCATATCTTCTGGGGTATCGTGGCTCTGGCGCGGTGAGTGGCTGGAGCCCCAATGTCGTCACTCCTGCGCATGCGTGCGGGAAACTTCTTTCCAGCAAAGTGCAGAGTCCGCCGGGCTTTCAGCCGACAATCCCCTGTGCACATGCGCCGCTGAAGTCAGAGGCTCATTGTGAGGGGAATATCTCCTAGATCGTACAGGTTTAGGAGATATTCTTTATACCTACAGGTAAGCCTTGTTATAGGCTTACCTGTAGGTAAAATAAAATGGACTATACAACCACTTTAACCCCTTCAATACCGGCCACTTTCATTCACTTCCTGCCCAGGCCAATTTTCAGCATTCAGCGCTGTCACACTTTGAATGACAATTACGCCATCATGTAACACTGTACTCCTATGACATTTTTTTTATTTTTTCACACAAATAGAGCTTTCTTTTTGGTGGTATTTAACCACTTCAGCCCCGGAATAATTTACCCCCTTCCTGACCAGAGCACTTTTTGCGATTCGGCACTGCGTTGCTTTAACTGACAATTGCGCGGTCGTGTGATGTCACACCCAAACAAAATTGACATCCTTTTTTACTACAATTAGAGCTTTCTTTTGGTGGTATTTGATCACCTCTGTGGTTTTTATTTTTTGTGCTATAAACAAAAAAAAAAACAAAAAAAGCAGCATTATTTTTTACTATAATAAACATTCCCCCCCCCCCCCCCAAAAAAATAATAATAATATATATATATATATATATATATATATATATATATATATATATATATATATATATATATATATATATATATGTGTGTGTGTGTGTGTGTATATATACACACACACATTCACTCTTTTTCCTCAGTTTAGGCAGATATGTACTCTTCTACATATTTTTGGTAAAAAAACAAAACAAAAAAAAAAAAAACGGCAATAAGCGATTGGCTTGCTTAAAAGTTATAGCGTTTATGAAATAGGGGATAGCTTTATGGCATTTTTATTAATGTATATATATATATATATATATATATATATATATATATATATATATATATATATATATATATATATATTTTTTTTTTTTTTAATGGCGGTGATCAGCGATTTTTATTGTGACTGCAACATTATGGCGGACACATCGGACATTTTTTGACACATTTTTGGGGCCATTGTCATTTATACAGCAATCAGTGCTATACAAATCCACGGATTCCTGTGTAAAATGACACTGGCAGTGAAGGGGTTAACCACTAGCGGGCAGTGTAGGGGTTAAGCTTGTCCTGGGGGCGTGGCTACATGTGACACGTCACTGATCTCTGCTTCCAATCACAGGGAGCAGAGATCAGTGACACTGTCACTAGGCAGAACAGGGAGATGCTTGTTTACATGAACATCTCCCCGTTCTTCCTCCCCGTGAGGCGATCGCGGGGATCGATTGAGTCCGTGGGACCCGACTCACGGAGCTTGCCGCGGGCCCGCCTCTTAAAGGGCAACGTACAGGTACACGATTCTGCATCCGCAGACACCCGATTTTGTCCGCCTCCGCAACAGTCCGATTCTGCAGACGGAGGAAAATCCTATTTTTTTTATCCGTCTGCAGAGCGGATCGGACGAACCAGGACAGACGGTCCGTGCTCGTCCGATCCCCATAGAGGAGAGCGGAGATCTGACAGGGCGGTCCCTGCACAGTGTGCGGAGACCGCCCTGTCCGCAGCCGGCTCAGTGGGGACAACGGAGCGATCCCCGCTGAGCGAATGGATCTTCACGGGGTGGATCATTACTCATCCGCCCCGTGTGAAAGAGGCCTAAGTAATTTTTCTCCTTCACTGATGTGCACAGATGAGGAGGCACCAATATGCAGCACTCATGGGCACTGATATTCAGCACTGACTGGCATCGCTGCACAGATAATCAGGGCATTGAATGTCTTGTGCAAATCTCCCCTGTGAGGAAATTCCGCCGATCGGCTCCCCTCTCCTCACTCTGTGTAAGGGGCGGAGAAGCGATAAACGGCACTTCCATGTTTACATGTGATCAGCTGTGACTGGATACAGCCGATCACATGGGTAAGGAGCCGTGTCACCTATGGCTGAAACAACTAAAATCGACAACGAATCGATTAGGAAATCAATTACTATTTTCATAATCGATCGGCCAGTAACATAATGGGGTAAAAAAAAAAAAAAAAAAAAAAAAAAAAAAAAATGAGCCCCTTAGAGAACAAAAAGAGAAAAAATAAAAAAAAAAAATTTAAATAAATTGCTACTGTAAATATTACTTTCAATGTTTACATTTTTTTTTTTTTTTTATATTATCTTAACCCCGTTATGTTGCTAAACATTTTAGGCCTGGTTCACACCTGTGTGTGATTTTTGGTGCTTTTTGCAGAAACGCACCACAGTTCATTTAACGTTCACATCTATGCTTTTTTTCAGCCGCTGCGTATTTGGAAAGGGTCAAGGACTTTTTTCAAAGCAAAACAGTGCTTTTTTTTTTTTTGTTACAATGGAGAAGCTGCAGAAAAGCATGTAATGCATTTTGTAGATTTTTTTTTAATGTGCCCAATAACAAATTGGCCAAAAAAAAAAGGCATAAAAAAAAACAAAAAACAAATGGCAGCAAAATCACTTGCGCAAATATTCTAAAACGCACAGAAAAAAAATGCACTGCAGAAACAGATAAAAGCAAACTACATTAGGTGTGCACCGAGCCTTATGCCGACCACACGGATCAATTTTCAGACGAGAATATTCAGACGAAAAATCTTTGTACATTCGCCGAATTAAAGAATGTCGTTTGAAATTTTCACTTGCTTTTTAACATTCCGTTTTAAAAACTAATGTCATTTGTGAACGAAAACCACATACACTTTCCGAAAACTCCTTTGGCCAAGAAGTTTTCTATTATTTCTAAATTTTCCCGTCACTGTGGTTGAAAACAAACGTCGATTTGACCCCCACTAACTATTAGAAAAATCGAACGAATGTTCTTATAATTACATTTTTTTTTTGAAGGAAGACTGTTTTTGTATGGCCAGAATATATTACAGTTTTGTTTGAAAATCTGCATAACAGTCTAACTTTTTTTTCTTTTAAATAAAAAAATAAATAAAAAAATTGATCCGGGTCGGATCATATTTACTATAGCCAACCTCTAATAGTATATACAGTATATCTCTTCTGTCTGTTATTCTCAGAGTAGAGTAGAGATTTTGCTCCCTAACCATATAGTTGGTTATTTATATTTACCACTGCATAGAGATATTTAAGAATAAATTGCCTTTTTTTTTAAGCTTTACATATTAACTAAAATTATACACCACACTTTAAGATTATTAACTGATTAATTGAAACAATAAATCAGCCAACTAATCGATTATGAAAACAATCGTTAGTTGCAGCCCTAGTGTCATGAGTATCAAAGAGTATCTCAGCAGGACAACATTGGATTCTCTGTGCGAGGGAGAATTTGAAGTTTGGCCAGATGAGCGTCTGGTAAGCGGGGCAGCAAAGATATAATAAAAAATAAAATAAAAAATAAAATAAAAAATTATGGCAGGGGCAGTGGCCCATATGCGATTGTTAATATTTTATGTTTAACACCGCCACCAATAAAAGTGATCTCACGGCGAATGCGCCGCAGAGACCATTTATCTTGTAGCAGACCCACCTGCTGAAGAAGGGGATACCGGGGTTGTGGTGTGGCTAGCTGCTGCCATAAAGACGATATCCTCCTTCAAACAGCCGCCGTAAAACTGCAGCGGGTGGTCCGTAAGTGGTTTAAAAAAACAAAAACAAAAAAAAAAACATATTTCTTCATCAGTTTAGGCCACACTATAAATGCTATAATGTTTGCAGAAACCAATATACGCTTACTGTGATTTTTTTTCCCCCCAAAAATACGAAGAATATATATTGGCCTAAACAAATGAAATAAATTTTAAAAACATTTTTTGGGGATATTATAGAAAAAAGTAAAAACAGTATTTTTTTTTTATTCAAAATTGTCGCATTTTTGGTTTATAGCGCACAAAAAAAAATTAAAAACCGTGGAGATGATCAAATACCAACAAAAGAAATCTCTATTTGTGGGGAAAAAAAGGACGTTAATTACGTTTGGGTGCCACGTCTCACAATTGTCAGTTAAAGCGACGCAGAGCCATATTGCAAAAAAAAATGGCCTGGTCATCGAGCGGGAAAATCTTCCAGTCTAAGTGTTTAAACTACAGAAATACTCTATACTACCAGCTTCTCTAATATTCCAGAAATATGAAAATCTAAACAAAGGATAAAACAAAAGGGAACACGACTTACCCATCTAAGAGCGGAGGTGCTGCCGCTGGTGGCCTGTGAGGACATAATATCCATGAAAGCCTTAGACGTGTCCGAGAATTTCTTAATCAGCACAGGACCCGGAACCCTGAAATACATCATCAGTTACTGGAGGATGAAGGACCAATGACCCGTCACCACTGGGGGAACAGACAGGCTTACCTCTTCAGAACCAGGTTCAGCAGGTAGGCAACGGCAGACAGTGACTCCGCAGACTCAACAGCTTCCAGAGTGGTCATCTATGGGGATAAAAAAATTATATATATATATAAAATGTATACATTATATAAGTTTAGAGCTGCATGATTCCGGGCAAAATGAGAATCGTGATTTTTTTTGCTTAGAATAAAAAAGTTCACGATTCTCGCGACGTAAAATCTTTCACATTATACAAAAAATAAAAAATAAAAAAACACAACATAAAAGTTAGCTTTTTTTTTTAATTCATTAAAGTCATTCTTTCCAAATAAATTGCATTCGAAAGACCGCTGCGCAAATACAGTGCGACATAAAAATATTACAACAACCATTTTATTCTCTAGGGCGTTTACTAAAAAAAAAAAAAAAAAAACTATATATATATATATATATATATATATATATATATATATATATATATATATATATATATATATATATATATATATACACACACACATACACACACACACACACACACACACAAACTATAATGTTTGGGGGTTCGAAGTAATTTTCTAGATAAAAAATAAATTAACTTGAAACCAACAAATGCCAGAAAAAGGCTTAGTGTTTATGTGGTTAAACTTTTTCCACTTACACACTAAGTCAGTTCCATTGACAAATTGTTACAATGTTTATACTTAAGTTCAACTGATAAAGAAAGTTTTGATTCTTGGCAGACTGCCCAGTTTTTTTCTCTTACTTTCTTTTGATGGCTTCAGAAGAGCAGAGAGATTTATTTGCATAGAAAGAATTGTGAAACACTTTAGTCAAGATCCCGATAACGATCCTTGACGATTAATTGGGCATCCCTAATTTTACACACACACTTATATATATATATATATATATATATATATATATATATATACACACACACACACATTTTATATATATATATATATATATATATATATATATATATATATATATATATATACAGTGGTGTGAAAAAGTGTTTGCCCCCTTCCTCATTTCCTGTTCCTTTGCATGTTTGTCACACTTAAGTGTTTCGGAACATCAAACCAATTTAAACAATAGTCAAGGACAACACAAGTAAACACAAAATGCAATTTGTAAATGAAGGTGTTTATTATTAAAGGTGAAAAAAAATCCAAACCATCATGGCCCTGTGTGAAAAAGTGATTGCCCCCTAAACCTAATAACTGGTTGGGCCACCCTTAGCAGCAACAACTGCAACCAAGCGTTTGCGATAACGTTTAATGATGCTTTTACAGCGTCCTGGAGGAACTTTGGCCCACTCATCTTTGCAGAATTGTCCTAATTCAGTTACATTAGAGGGTTTTCGAGCATGAACGGCCTTTTTAAGGTCATACCACAACATCTCAATAGGATTCAGGTCAGGACTTTGGCTAGGCCACTCCAAAGTCTTCATTTTGTTTTTCTTCAGCCATTCGGCGGTGGACTTGCTGGTGTGTTTAGGATCATTGTCCTGCTGCAGAACCCAAGTTCGTTTCAGCTTGAGTACACGAACAGATGGTCGGACATTCTCCTTCAGGATCTCTTGGTAGACAGCAGAATTCATAGTTCCTTTTATCACGGCAAGTCTTCCAGGTCCTGAAGCAGCAAAACAGCCCCAGACCATCACACTACCACCACCATATTTTACTGTTGGTATAATGTTCTTTTTATGAAATGCAGTGTTCCTTCTACGCCAGATATACTTGGACACACACCTTCCAAAGAGTTCCACTTTTGTCTCATCGGTCCACAGAATGTTGTCCCAAAAGTCTTGGGGATCATCAAGATGTGTTGTGGAGAAATTGAGACGAGCTTTGATGTTCTTTTTGCTCAGCAGTGGTTTTCTCCTTGGAACTCTGCCATGCAGGCCATTTTTGCCCAGTCTTTTCCTGATGGTGGAGGCATGAACGCTGACCTTAACTGAGGCAAGTGAGGCCTGCAGTTCCTTGGACGTTGTTGTGGGGTCTTTTGTGACCTCTTGGATGAGTCGTCGCTGCGCTCTTGGGGTAATTTTGGGCGGCCGGCCACTCCTGGGAAGGTTCACCACTGTTCCATGTCTTCGCCATTTGTGGATAATGGCTCTCACTGTGGTTCGCTGGATTCCCAAAGCTTTGGAAATGGCTTTATAACCCTTTCCAGACTGATAGATCTCAATTACTTTCTTTCTCAATTGTTCCTGAATTTCTTTGGGTCTCGGCATGATGTGTAGCTTTTAAGGATCTTCTGGTGGACCTTACTGTGTCAAGCAGCTCCTATTTAAGTGATGCCTTGATTGTGAACAGGTGTGGCAATAATCAGGCCTGGGTGTGGCTAGAGAAATTGAACTCAGGTGTGGACAACCACAGTTATAGTATGTTTTAACAAGGGGGGCAATCACTTTTTCACACAGGGCCATGATGGTTTGGATTTTTTTCACCTTTAATAATAAACACCTTCATTTACAAATTGCATTTTGTGTTTACTTGTGTTGTCCTTGACTATTGTTTAAATTGGTTTGATGTTCCGAAACACTTAAGTGTGACAAACATGCAAAGGAACAGGAAATGAGGAAGGGGGCAAACACTTTTTCACACCACTGTATATATATACATACACACACACACACATTATATATATATATATACACACACACACACACACACACACGGTATATTACATATGGTTCCTATGTTAAAACGGAGTTACAAAAGTAGAACTTCCACTTATCTAATTCCATCCCCCTCTCCGGTGCCACATTTTATATAGGTACCCCTTAATTGTGGCCTTAAAGTGGGGACGTCCAGGCTTTTTTTTTTTTTTTTCATTTATTAAAAGTCAGCAGCTACAAAAAGTGTAGCTGCTAACTTTTAATAAACAGACACTTACCTGTCCCATGGTCTAGCAATGCGGCCACACAGAGCCTCCCACCTCTCTGCGACGCCTCCATTGAAAACGTTGACACCCGCCCGTGACAACCTGGGGCTAGACGGCCGGGCGCACACACCGCATCCACGAGTTGTGCTGCGCTCTCCAAGTGGACAGGACCGTGACGTGTCCCAGAAAATGGCACTTTACCAACCCCCCCCCCCCCCCCCAAAAAAAAAAACACATGCCAAAGACGGCATGTAAGGGGCAAAAAGTGCTTAAAGCGGAAGTTCAACTTTTGGGTGGAACTCCGCTTTAAGGATTGCATTAACCACTTCCCGACCGGCGCACGCTGATGTACGTCAGCAGAATGGCACGGGCAGGCATATTGGCGTACAGGTACGGCCATTTTAATATGTCGCCCTGCCATCGTGTGCACACCGCCAGCGGGGGGCTCACATACCGGTCGGGACCCCCGTGAGTCCGGTCGCCGTGGACTCGATCGCCGCGGGGATACCCGCGATTGTTTCACGGGGTGGCTGAATGGAGAGATGCCGTTGTAAACAGCATCTCCCCGTTCTGCCTAGCAACAAGTGACGCTGATCTCTGCTCCATGTGATTGGAGCAGAGATCAGTGTTCACTAAAAGAAAGCCCAGCCCCCCACAGTTAGTAACACGCCCCTAGGAACACTTAACCCCTACACTGCCACCCACTGGTTAACCCCTTCACTGCCAGTGTCATTTACACAGGAATAAATGCATTTGTATAGCACTGAATGCTGTATAAATGACAATGGTCCCAAAAATGTGTCAAAAATGTCCTATGTGTCCACCATAATGTCGCAGTCACAATAAAAAATAAATAAATCGCCGCCATTACTAGTAAAAAATAAATTATTAATAAAAATGCCATAAAACTATACCCTATTTTGTAAACGCTATAACTTTTTTGGCGCAAACCAAATAATCGCTTATTGCGATTTTTTTACCAAAAATATGTAGAAGAATACGTATCGGTCTAAACTGAGGGGAAAAAAAATTTTTTTTTATATATTTTTGGGGGATATTTATAACAAAAAGTAAAAAATAATGCGTTTTTTTCAAAATTGTCGCTCTATTTTTGTTTATAGCGCAAAAAATAAAAACTGCAGGGGTGATCAAATACCACCAAAAGAAAGCTCTATTTGTGGCGAAAAAAAGGACGTCAATTTTGTTTGGGAGCCACGTCGCACGACCGCGCAATTGTCAGTTAAAGCGATGCAGTGTTGAATCACAAAAAGTGGTCTGGTATTAAGCCAGCAAAATGGTCCGGGGCTGAAAGTGGTTAATAAAGAGGATGGTCACGTTTTGAAAACATACATGACTTGCGATTTATTATTTTTATTACAGTACAAATATTATTGTATTTAATATTGAATATACTATGTTTAGGGCAAATATTTGAGCGCCGTTTCTGTGTGCTGACCACTCTGTTGCCTGCTGACTGCCATGACCTCTGCCTGGACTCGACTACTGTCTTGCCTGCTGACCGCCATGACCACCGACCACACCACACCCCCCCCAATGGAACTGACTGCCATGATTCGCGCCCCCCCCCCCCAATCGGGAGGCACAACAGGTGACAACTATGGTGGGTCCTGATGGGACATTGACTTGGTCCGGACCCAGAGCGTGGTCCGCCATTTAGAGATGCCCGTTTTATTTCATAATTGCATTAGAGTGCAGCACATTCAAAAAATTAGGACAATGGCAAACATGCAGAGAAATCACTCACCAGGGCAGCAAAGTATTCGGTTTCTGTCTCCTTCCCTCCCTGAGAGCGGATCACTTCTGTTACTGCAGCCAGAACCGCACAGATCTAAAGAGACAATCAATTAAGTCTTAGATCTATACTTTGTATTTATGATAGAAGTCCTATAAAACAAATGAATGCAATAGTTATAACGCTACATTGGAGCATCAATAGGCAACAACTTCTCCACTGATCACCAATGTAAGGAACATTCTTCTCACTGATCACCAATGTAAGGAACATTCTTCTCACTGATCACCAATGTAAGGAACATTCTTCTCACTGATCACCAATGTAAGGAACATTCTTCTCACTGATCACCAATGTAAGGAACATTCTTCTCACTGATCACCAATGTAAGGAACATTCTTCTCACTGATCACCAATGTAAGGAACATTCTTCTCACTGATCACCAATGTAAGGAACATTCTTCTCACTGATCACCAATGTAAGGAACATTCTTCTCACTGATCACCAATGTAAGGAACATTCTTCTCACTGATCACCAATGTAAGGAACATTCTTCTCACTGATCACCAATGTAAGGAACATTCTTCTCACTGATCACCAATGTAAGGAACATTCTTCTCACTGATCACCAATGTAAGGAACATTCTTCTCACTGATCACCAATGTAAGGAACATTCTTCTCACTGATCACCAATGTAAGGAACATTCTTCTCACTGATCACCAATGTAAGGAACATTCTTCTCACTGATCACCAATGTAAGGAACATTCTTCTCACTGATCACCAATGTAAGGAACATTCTTCTCACTGATCACCAATGTAAGGAACATTCTTCTCACTGATCACCAATGTAAGGAACATTCTTCTCACTGATCACCAATGTAAGGAACATTCTTCTCACTGATCACCAATGTAAGGAACATTCTTCTCACTGATCACCAATGTAAGGAACATTCTTCTCACTGATCACCAATGTAAGGAACATTCTTCTCACTGATCACCAATGTAAGGAACATTCTTCTCACTGATCACCAATGTAAGGAACATTCTTCTCACTGATCACCAATGTAAGGAACATTCTTCTCACTGATCACCAATGTAAGGAACATTCTTCTCACTGATCACCAATGTAAGGAACATTCTTCTCACTGATCACCAATGTAAGGAACATTCTTCTCACTGATCACCAATGTAAGGAACATTCTTCTCACTGATCACCAATGTAAGGAACATTCTTCTCACTGATCACCAATGTAAGGAACATTCTTCTCACTGATCACCAATGTAAGGAACATTCTTCTCACTGATCACCAATGTAAGGAACATTCTTCTCACTGATCACCAATGTAAGGAACATTCTTCTCACTGATCACCAATGTAAGGAACATTCTTCTCACTGATCACCAATGTAAGGAACATTCTTCTCACTGATCACCAATGTAAGGAACATTCTTCTCACTGATCACCAATGTAAGGAACATTCTTCTCACTGATCACCAATGTAAGGAACATTCTTCTCACTGATCACCAATGTAAGGAACATTCTTCTCACTGATCACCAATGTAAGGAACATTCTTCTCACTGATCACCAATGTAAGGAACATTCTTCTCACTGATCACCAATGTAAGGAACATTCTTCTCACTGATCACCAATGTAAGGAACATTCTTCTCACTGATCACCAATGTAAGGAACATTCTTCTCACTGATCACCAATGTAAGGAACATTCTTCTCACTGATCACCAATGTAAGGAGCATTCTTCTCACTGATCACCAATGTAAGGGACATTCTTCTCACTGATCACCAATGTAAGGGACATTCTTCTCACTGATCACCAATGTAAGGGACATTCTTCCCACTGATCACCAATGTAAGGATCATTCTTCTCACTGATCACCAATGTAAGGAACATTCTTCTCACTGATCACCAATGTAAGGGACATTCTTCTCACTGATCACCAATGTAAGGGACATTCTTCCCACTGATCACCAATGTAAGGATCATTCTTCTCACTGATCACCAATGTAAGGAACATTCTTCTCACTGATCACCAATGTAAGGAACATTCTTCTCACTGATCACCAATGTAAGGATCATTCTTCTCACTGATCACCAATGTAAGGAACATTCTTCTCACTGATCACCAATGTAAGGATCATTCTTCTCACTGATCACCAATGTAAGGAACATTCTTCTCACTGATCACCAATGTAAGGAACATTCTTCTCACTGATCACCAATGTAAGGAACATTCTTCTCACTGATCACCAATGTAAGGAACATTCTTCCCACTGATCACCAATGTAAGGAGCATTCTTCTCACTGATCACCAATGTAAGGAACATTCTTCCCACTGATCACCAATGTAAGGAACATTCTTCCCACTGATCACCAATGTAAGGAACATTCTTCTCACTGATCACCAATGTAAGGAACATTCTTCCCACTGATCACCAATGTAAGGAACATTATTCCCACTGATCACCAATGTAAGGAACATTCTTCCCACTGATCACCAATGTAAGGAACATTCTTCTCACTGATCACCAATGTAAGGAACATTCTTCCCACTGACCGCCCACACAGATGTATCAATCATTCTTCCTCCATTGTGATGCGATTAGTTTACAATGCTCGGATGGTATTTAGTGATCGGTGGTGTGTTGGCAGAGATATAAATGGCCCTTTGATACTTTCAGTCTCCCGCCACTTCTCAGCCTGATCCAGGAACGTGTGTAATGAGAATGTTCATAATCAATGATCTACAGGTCCCATCTGCCACTGAGGCAGACAGCTTGTAGTTCTGAATGGGCACTCTGCTCTGCTATTTCACTGAACCTTCCTGCACTTCAGTAACTGTCTGCCCCTAGGGGAGGTATGGAGGCACGGGGCAGACAGCGGTACGGACAGTCTGCAGGAGCCTCATATTGTACCTGCCATCTGCTGATTATAGGTTCAATGCTCTGCAAGTGAAAAATAAAATAAATGTGTATTTGCAAAACAACGTGCAGTTACTGTTTATTAACCACTTGCCAACCATCCGCCGCAGTTGTACAGCGGCAGAATGGCACGGCTGGGCGAAACGACGTTATGCAACGACGCTTGGCCCTGTGGCCACTAGGAGGGGCGCACGCTCCCCCTCGAGCCGATGCGAGTGCCCGGCGGTCCCGATCATCGCCAGGCTCCCGCGATCTGCGTGTGTTTAAACACAGTTTCTGGTTCTCTGAGGGGAGAACAGACAGATCTTGTGTTCATACAGAGTATGAACAGCAATCTTATCTCCTCTACACAGTCCCCTCCCCCCTTCAGTTAGAACACACTCTAGGCAACACATTAACCCCTTGATTGCCCTCTAGTGTTAACCCCTTCACTGCCTGTGACTTTTTTTTACAGTAATCAGTGCATTTTCTATAGCACTGACAGCTGTATTAATGTCAATGGTCCCAAAATGTGTCAAAATTGTCTGACGTGTCCCCCATAATGTTGCAGTCCAGAAAAAATAAATAAAAAAAGTCACAGATTGCCACCATTACTAGTATAAAAAAAAAAAAAAAAAAAAAAAAAAAACACCAATTACTAATAAAAATGCCATAAATCTAGCCCCCATTTCATAGACACAATAACTTTTCGCAAACCAATCAATATATACTTATTGCAATTTTTTTTTACCAAAAATATGTAGAGGAATACACAACGGCCTAAACGGAGGAAAACATTTTTTTATTTTTTGGTGATATTTATTTATAGTAAAAAATAATGCGTTTTTTTTCAAAAAATTGTCGCTTTTTTTGTTTATAGCGCAAAAAATAAAAACCGCAGAGGCGATCAAATACCACCAAAAGAAAGCTCTATTTGTGAGGAAAAAGGGACGTAAATTTTGTTTAGGTGCAACGTCGCACGACAATTGTCACGAGCGACGCAGTGCCGAATCGCAAAAAGTGCTCTGGTCAGGGAGGGGTAAAATCTCCCAGGGGCTGAAGCTGTTAAATGCGAAGTTATCCTTCAAAAAGGTCTAAAACCCACTAAGAGTCATCACCCACCTCCTTGTGAGCGGCCGAGTTGGACTCCCAGAATCTCTGGACTTTGCCGAAGGTGAGGTTGGTGCAGTCGGAGAGGCCGCTGAGGAAGGTGCCCCCGGATCTTTCTGTGACGGCCATTTCCTCCTCCTCCTCCGGCCTCTTCTGTATGGACAGGGAGCCCGACTGCAGGTCATTGTGCAGCTTTACAGCGTCTACCGTCAGATCGCTCTTCCCTGGAGAGTAGAAAAATGAACATCAACCAATGACACAGGTATCACGTAAGGTGGAGCACAGGTGTGAGACGGCTGCACAGCGCTGGAGTTGCGGCATCACAAACCTGGAGATGTTTTCACCGGATTCGAAGAACTTTCGAAGTCACTTGCCAACCGCAAAAATAATATAATTTTATAATAATATATATACACACACACATACACACACATATATACACCCCCCCCCCCCTATATTACCAAAAGTATTGGGACACCTGCCTTTACAAGCACATGAACTTTAATGGCATCCCAGTCTTAGTCCGTAGGGTTCAATATTGAGTTGGCTCCGCCCTTTGCAGCTATACCAGCTTCAATTCCTCTAGGAAGGCCGTCCACAAGGTTTAGGAGTGTGTCTATGGGAATGTTTGACCATTCTTCCAGAAGAGCATTTGTAAGGTCAGGCACTGATGTTGGACGAGAAGGCCTGGCTCACAGTCTCCACTCTAATTCATCCCAAAGGTGTTCTATCAGGTTGAGGTCAGGACTCTGTGCAGGCCAGTCAAGTTCCTCCACCCCGGGTCTGTTCTGTTTATCAGCGCAACCCCCCCTAGGATGCCCACCCAGGACCACCAGGATGCCGAAAGGACCACCAGGGATTGGCACCACACTGGACCACCAGATATGCCACTCTAAACCACCAGGGAAATGCCAATCAGTGGCCATCCACAATGCCTGCCAGTGCCATCAGCGATGCCCATCAATGCCGCCTATCAGTGCCCAGCATGCCACCTATCAGTGCCACCCATAAGTACCCTTTCAGTGCCCAGTGTTGCCTATCAGTGCCACCTACCAGTGCCCATCAGTGAAGGAGAAAACTTATTTACATAAATTTATAAACAATAGAAAAAAAAAAACTTTTTTTTTTTAATTTTAGGTCTTTTTTTATTTAGCAAAAAATAAAAAACCCAGAGGTGATCAAATACCACAAAAAGAAAGCTCTATTTGTGGAAAAAAATAAATTCTGTTTGGGTAGTGTAGCATGACCGCACAATTGTCATTTAAACAGTGACAGCACTGAAAATTGGCCTGGGCAGGAAGGGGGTGTAAGTGCACGGTATCGAAGTGGTGAATAAAAATAATAAAAAACTAAAATAAAAATTTATAAAAATATATATATTTTTTTTTCTTATATATGGTCACCAGTGCAGTACCGCGTTGTCATATAACTTGTATGGCGGTCAAAGACACCGACTGGTGCCAAAAAAAATAAAAATTATATATATATATATATATATATATATATATATAATTTATTATTATATTTTTTTTTATTATTTATCATCGCTACTATGTATTTTTTTTTCCTGCTACAACTATTATAAATTATTATAATTCCTATTTTTAAAATGAGGATTATTCATTTTAATATTATAAAAAAATATTAAAATGAATAATCCTCATTTTAAAAATAGGAATTATAATAATTTATAATAGTTGTAGCAGGAAAAAAAAATACATAGTAGCGATCATATATAATAAAAAATATATAATAATAATAATAAATATATATATATATATATATATATATATATTATTATTTTTATAATATTAAATGAATCATTTTAAAAATAGGAATTATAATAAGAATTTATAATTGTAGCAGGAAAAATAATAACACATAGTAGCGATGATAAGAAAATAATAAAAAATAAAAAAAAGGGGAACAATATTATGATTGTAATTTTAAATAATAATGCTAAAAATAATGATCGTCTCTCCCCTCCCCCTCTCTCACCGGAGCTCCGGCTGAAGAACCGGCTCCGTGCGGCCTCCCGGTGTCTCTTCTCCTCGGGGTTGCAGTCGCTGCTGTGCCCCTTTTTCCAGCGCTTCACCTTCCCGGCCACCCCAGGGCGCAACTTCCCCGACTTCCCCATTAGCACAACGACTACCGGGACCCGCTGTACACACGTGTAGCCCAATACCCCAGTCACTTCCGGCCGGGGGGGGGGGGGGGCGGAGCTCTATGGTGATCGCAGGAAGGACTTGGTGGAGATCGCACACTATAGGAAGTGCTGGCCTCTGGCGGCACCGGGGAGCATTACAGTCCCTGAACTGTCACCAGAAAATCTCCAGAGCGGAGTTCAGTTTATAATATTCAATAAAAATAAATAAAACCAGGGATTTTTTTTTTCTCAGAGAATAGGTGCAGGAACTCCCCCCCATTGTTTTTGCCCCTACCTACCTCTGAGCACCGGTCCTTGGCTCCACCCCCTACCCACCTGCCAGCACTGCCCATTTTAGAGAATACAGAACCAAGTAGCATTTGTGGTCAGTGGGCAGTATGTACAAGAGAGGAGTGTGGAAGGTATGACAGTGGGCAGTATGTACAGGATAGGGGTGTGGAGGGCATGACCGTGGGCAATATGTAGAGGAGAGGGTGTGGAGGGTGCTGTGGGTGAACTATGTATAGGAGAGGAGTGTGGAGGGCATGACAGTGGGCAGTATGTACAGGAGAGGAATGTGGAGGGTATAAAAGTGGGCACTATGTATAGGAGAGGAGCGTGGAGGGCATGACAGTGGACAGTATGTACAGGAGAGGGTGTGGAGGGTGTGGTGGGGGCACTATGTATAGGAGAGAAGTGTGGAGGGTATGACAGTGGGCAGTATGTACAGGAGAGGAGTGTGGAGGGTATGACAGTGGGCAGTATGTACAGGAGAGGAATGTGGAAGGTATAAAAGTGGGCACTTTATAGGAGAGGAGTGTGGAGGGTATGACAGTGGGCAGTGTGTACAGGAGAGGAGTGTGGAGGGTATGATAGTGCGCAGTATGTACAGGAGAAGAGCGTGGAGGGTATGACAGCTGTCAGTATGTACAGGAGAGGAGGATGAAGGGTATGACAGCGGGCAGTATGTATAGGAGAAGAGTGGGGAGGGTACGACAGTGGGCAGTGTGTACAGGAGAGATGTGTGGAGGGTATGACAGTGGGCAGTACGTACAGGAGAGGAGTGTGGAGGGTATGACAGCAGGCAGTATGTACAGGAGAGGAGTGTGGAGGGTATGACAGCAGGTAGTATGTACAGGAGAGGAGTGTGGAGGGTATGACAGCGGCAGCATGTACAGGAGAGGAGTGTGGAGGGTATGACAGCAGGAAGCGTGTACAGGAGAGGAGTGTGGAGGGTATGACAGTGGGCAGTATGTACAGGAGAGGAGTGTGGAGAGTATGACAGTGGGCAGTGTGTACAGAAGAGGAGTGTGGAGGGTATGATAGTGGGCAGTATGTACAGGAGAAGAGTGTGGAGGGTATGACAGCGGTCAGTATGTACAGGAGAGGAGGATGAAGGGTATGACAGCGGGCAGTATGTATAGGAGAAGAGTGGGGAGGGTATGACAGTGGGCAGTATGTACAGGAGAGGAGTGCGGATGGTATGACAGTGGGCAGTATGTACAGGGGAGGAGTGCGGAGGGTATGACAGCAGGCAGTATGTACAGGAGAAGAGTGGGGAGGGTATGACAGCGGGCAGTATGTACAGGAGAGGAGTGTGGAGGGTATGACAACGGGCACTATGTACAGGAGAAGAGTGGGGAGGGTATGACAACGGGCACTATGTACAGGAGAAGAGTGGGGAGGGTATGATAGCGGGCACTATGTATAGGTGAGGAGGATGAAAGAATCGGGGAAGGAAAAATGTAAAGGTTTGTGGAAGGATGTTTAGGGACTGCGGAGTGGTTAAGCGGGTCACACATGGATTGAAATTACACCAATTAAGCAGAGACCAGCCATAGTCCATCTATGTATTGGATAGCTGTTTGTACACAAGTCAATCTATTAATCAACTTGAGTACAACCAGCCTGTCAGGTTTTTCCCAAAATAATCAGTGCTGCCAGCTATAGTTAGGAACACTGATGATTGTATTGTGTGGGTAGGGAAGGCTCCCCACTGGCAGAACACAAGAACACTGCGGGAGTGATTTCCCAATGCACAGGTCAGCGGGTGGGAGGGTGTGTGGGGGACAGGCTGGGGAGCGAGGTCTGTGTGTGGGGGAAGGGGAGTGACCTTGTTGGTGGGGAGTGTGAAATAAATGATGTGTTTGAAGTTTCTTTCACATTTGCAGTAATGTTTACTGCCCTCTGAAAAGTGATCTGTGGCAGGTTGCTTTTCAACGAATGGCATAGCAGCAGCTGACAGGTGTTCCCTAGGTGCTACTGCCTCCTCCTTGTTTTTTTTTTTATTACATTGCTGAATGGTATTTTTACATTGTTGGACTATGCTGCTACTGCAAGCGAGTTTGGCTTGCAGTTGCAGAACGGCCCCATTGAAATCAATAGGCGAGTCTGACAGGCTGTGCCGCCTATCATACTCTGCAGGCTGAGTTAACCACTTGCCGCCCGCCCTATTACAAATTGACGGCGGCAAAGAGGTTTCATAATCCCGATCGGCCGTCATATGACGTCCTCAGGATTATGAGCCGCTGCACGCCCCCGGGGTTGCGCATCGTGGCGATCGTTGTTGCGGGGTGTCAGTCTGACACCCTGCAACTACGATCTCGGTAAAGAGTCTCCGACGGAGACTCGTTACCACGTGATCAGCCGTGTCCAATCACGGCTGATCACAGTGTAAATAGGAAGAGCCGGTGATCGGCTTTTTCTCACTCGCGTCTGTCAGACGCGAGTAGAGGAGAGCCGATCGGCTGCTCCTCTGACAGGGGGGGCCTGTGCTTATCGATTATCAGCACAGCCCCACCGAGGATGCCCACACTGGACCACCAGGGACGCCACCAGACCACCAGGGATGCCCAGGATAAGGTATGACACCCTAGACCACCAGGGATTCCAGTCAGTGCCACAATGGGCATCACTGATTGGCATGCATTATTGTTTGGCACTGATTGGGATCCATTAGTACAGTATATTATAATACAATGCCGCCTATCAGTTCCCATCCGTGCCGCCTATCAGTGCCCATCCATTCCACCTATCAGTGCCCATCCATGCCCACCTGTGCCGACTACCCATGTCCACCTGTGCCGCCTATCCATGCCCATCCATGCCGCCCATCCATGCCGCCCATCCATGCCAGCTATCAGTGCCAATTTGTGCCACCTATCAGTGCCCATCCGTGTCGCCCATCAGTGCCACCCATCAGTGCCACCCATCAGTGCCGCCTATCAGTGCCCATCAGTGCCGCCTATCAGTGCCACATATCAGTGTCCATCAATGCCACCTCATCAGTACCACTTCATTGGTGCCACCTCATCGGTGCCCATCAGTGCCGCCTTATCATTGCCCATCAGTGTATCCCCATCAGTGTCCATCAGTGAAGGAGAAAATTTACTTATTTACAAAGTTTTGAAAGTGAAACAAAAAAAAACATATTTTTTCTCCAGTCATCTTCCAGGACGGCACACCTGAGAGATGACTGGTCCACCTGACAGGAAACACAATCAACAACGAATTTAAAAGTCCCCACCCTTCCCTCAGACCCTCAGTTCTTGATTGTGTTTCCCACAGGATGACAGCGAAACCAAGTTTCTTTCTAAAAAGTTTTTTCCTTGGGGTCTGGGACCCTGTGTTTTTTTCTCGTGAGGTTCTTTTTTCCTTTTAGGGACTTAAACAGACAGGGTCTGTGGTGCTCCCTTGTATACCCCCAAGAGAAATCTTGGGGGGGTATGCCTCACTCAAGGTCTCCTTAGGGAGCCTTGTATGAGCCTCGTGGGACAGGGGAGTTGTCCCAGTAGGCTATTCCCCTGTTGTATTGGCCTACCTGCACATTCGTTGGTGGAGTGGTGAGGTGATGCCTTTCCTTATGCGGACGCGGATGGCGTGCGTTCCAACGCCACAGCGCATGTCCGGAAGTCCAAGGGCGTCACTTCCGGGTATCGAGTTCCGGAAGTTGAGATGGCTGGACGCACCGATGTGCGTTCCAGCCTCAGTGCGCAGGACCGGAAGAGGCCGTGCGTCATTTCCGGGCGACGGACCTCCTTAAAGATGGCGCCGAGCGGCGCGGTTTTTCAAACAGAACGGGTGTGCTGTAATACACCCAGTCTCCTCGTCCTGCAAGACGCTTTCCTGGCACTTGGAAAAGACAACAAGGGGATGCTCGAGACCTGATCCAGCGATCCTGCAGGGCAGCAAATCGCCATGGAAGAGGAAGGTCCGTCTGAGCAGACAGTCGTTGAGGTCGCCACTGGGGGTGAGTGATCCAACTTTATTTAGGGGCAGGGTTCTCGGGGTAGAGCTCCTGTGCCCCTTTTAGGACTTGTGTAGCTAAAATTGTCTATTTTTTGACTATTCCCAGGGACCGAAAGCTCTGCCCAGGGGTCAGCTGCTAGGTCTAAGGGGAAGGTTACTTCAAAGTCCAGGCGTTGTGGTTACTGTAACGCTAAGTTAGCACAAGACCACTCCAAGCCTTTCTGCGATCGATGTATCATCAAGCTCGCAGGCAGGGAGACCGCTCAGGTCGTGAAGGAATGTAGGGCCTTACAAGCAGAAATGTTGGCTACCCTTCAAACTTTTCAGTCCACCCTTGTGAAGGGTTTGCAGGAAGTACCGTCAGAGAGTGAGACTCCTCAGTTACAGGAAAATCTTTCCACATCTTATGCGGAAAGTTCCCAGGGCCAAGTCTCCCTATTATCTGAAGTGGAGGAAGGCCAAGTACCAGATTGTAGTTCTGGAGAGGAAGATTCAGACCAAGATAGCCAGGGGGAGGCTAAGCTTGGGGGATTTTTATTCCCGAGTGAGGACATGGAGGGTTTATTAAAAGCCATTTACGCCTCAGAAGATATTCAGGTTCCCTCTGCTCAAGTCTCAGCTCAAGATAGAGTATATAGAGGTCTAGGAAGGTTACAGACCAGAACCTTTCCCATCCACCAGTCTCTGAAGGAGATAATCCTTAGAGAATGGAAGGAACCTGAACGCAAGCTTCTCAAACTGAAAGCTTGGAAAAGGAGGTGTCCCTTTAAAGATGAGGAGGAGGAAAAAATTTTTAAGGCTCCTCGCTTGGATGCAGCCTTAGCACAAGTATCTAAGAGGTCTGACTTATCCTTTGAGGATTCCGGAAATATCCAGGATCAGATGGATAGAAAGTCGGAAACTTTACTCAAAAGAGCCTGGGAGGCGAATGCGGCAGCAATGGCGCCTGCCCTAGCTTCCGCCTGTGTAGCCAGAAATGCTGACACCTGGCTGGGCAAATTAATGGATCATGTTTCCCGCAGTAAGGAGGCTAAAGAGATTGTAGACTCGCTGGAAGTAATCAGTCGAGCAGTAGCATATGTGGCAGATGCAGCTGTAGAAACTGTTAGGACCACAGCTAAAGCAGCAGCACTTTTGAACTCTTCCAGGAGAGCTCTATGGGTCAAGACTTGGGATGGGGATTTTACTTCCAAGTCTCGCCTATGCGGTATCCCCTTTGAGGGTTCCTTGCTGTTTGGTTCAGGCCTAGATCAGGTTTTGTCCCGATCTACGGAGAAGGGCAAGAAATTTCCTGTAAGGCCCAAGAAAGAAAGGGGTAAGAAATTTTTTCGAGGCCCCTATTCAAAGTCTCATCATAAGGGGAAAACTGAACCAAGGAGAAAATGGAACTTGGGGAAAGGAAAAGAAAAAAGTACAATTCTTTTCTCCAGCTCCGGAGCCTCTCAGAAAGAAGGCAAATGACGCCACCGTAAAGGTAGGCGCAAGACTCCGCGATTTCCTTCCACAGTGGGAAAGGATCACGCAGAGTCCATACATTCTAAACCTTTTAGAAGTGGGGTACAGACTAGAATTTCAGACTCATCCCCCACAGGAATTTCTGGTTACTTTTCCTCCCAGGGACCCAACCAAGGCAGAAGGGTTACTGAAAAATCTAAAGGAGCTAGCAGAGCAAAGGGTTATTACTCCAGTACCAACCAATCAGCTTACCCAGGGTTTTTACTCACACGTATTTGTGGTTCCAAAACCCTCAGGAAAATTTCGGTTGATAATAAACTTGAGAAGACTCAACCGTTACCTGCTTCACAAGAAGTTCAGGATGGAGAGTATCTACTCAGTAAGAAAGCATCTGCAGAGAGGAGTCTTTATGGTCACCCTGGACCTAAAAGACGCTTATCTACACGTACCCATTGCTCCCGAACACCAGAAGTACCTACGCTTCGCAGTTTGTATACAGCAGAGGATACAACACTGGCAGTTCAGGGCTCTCCCCTTTGGGCTGGCAGCAAGTCCGAGGATATTCACAAAGGTGTTAGCCGAAGTAGTGGCATACCTACACCTGCAGGGGATAAGGTTAATACCCTACCTGGACGACTTGCTGATCTACAGTGTCGATCAGAGGCAAGCAGTAATAGACAGAGACATCGTGTTGGAAACTCTGGAGACCTTGGGCTGGATGGTCAGTCAGGAGAAGTCCTCACTGACTCCATCTCAGTCCAAGTTATACCTAGGCTACCTGTTAGACTCGCAGGCACAGAAGGTATTCTTACCAACAGAAAAGGTAACGAAGGTCCAGAATGCGGTTGTCACCCTTCTCGAAAGAGGAGAAGCCTCTCTGAGATATATAATGAGATTGCTGGGCCTCATGACGGCCTGCATTCCGGCAGTAACCTGGGCACAACTCCATTCTCGGGAGCTTCAGTCTTTTCTACTTGCCTCTTTTCTACTTGAGGAAAAAGAGAAACATTAGAGAACAGAGTGCCCATCACAGAGGAGGTATCTCGTTCTCTGCGGTGGTGGCTCGACCCACAGAATTTGTTGAATGGTCGCCCCTGGTCTCAGGTAAACCCTTTGGTCGTAACCACGGACGCCAGCGCCTGGGGTTGGGGGGCTCATCTGGGAAACCGATATTCCCAGGGGTCCTGGAACCACAGCCAAGCCAGGGAGTCTTCCAATTTCAGGGAGCTTCTGGCAGTAGGAAAAGCCCTAGACTATTTCCGAGAGGAACTGCAGGACAGGGAGGTTCAGGTCCTCTCGGACAACCTGGTCACGGTGGCATACCTAAACCACCAAGGAGGGACAAGGTCGGACAAACTAAGACGGTTAGCGCAACAGATCCTTGTGAAGGCAGAAAAGAGGGTCCTTTCATTGTCAGCGATTCACATAAAGGGCTCACTCAATCTGCAAGCAGATTTTCTAAGCAGACAGCCCATCCTTCAGGGGGAATGGGGATTGAGCAAAGAAATCTTCTTCCTGGTGTGCAAACATTTTGGCAAGCCAGAAATAGATTTGTTCGCTTCCCGGGAGAATGCGAAGGTTCTCAGGTTTTTCTCCCTTTACAAGGATCAAGAAGCAGAAGGGATAGACGCTCTTGTACAAGTATGGGATTTCAGACTGGCTTATGCCTTTCCCCCATTGGTGCTCCTTCCCAGAGTCCTGCAAAAATTAACCTACTCAAGGTCAGACCTGATACTGATAGCACCCTGGTGGCCCAAGAGAGTTTGGTTTCCCACCATTCAGAGTCTCGCGATAGCTCCCCCACTGCATCTGCCGGTGCAACGAGACCTACTCAGTCAGGGTCCAGTCTTTCACCCCGACCCGGGTCGTCTCTCTCTGACAGCATGGCTATTGAAAGGGAAATACTCCGAGACAGGGGCTGTTCGGAAAAAGTGATAGATACTCTTCTCCTCAGTAGGAAAGGCGTCACCAGAAAGATTTATGCAAAGGTCTGGAAAGTCTTCTCCCACTGGTTACAGTCTAAGGAGGGGGCTCTCCAGATGATACCCACCATCCTAGACTTTCTTCAGGAGGGGGTGGACCAGGGTTTGGCAGTTAGCACCCTAAAGGTCCAGGTGGCAGCCCTGTCCGTGTTTTTTGATAGGAAGCTAGGACAGGAGCCGCTAATAAAAAGATTTTTATCGGCCAGGGAAAGGGTAGTTCCAGTTAGGTCGGTCAGTTGCCCTCCATGGGATCTGTCCCTGGTATTAGATGCCCTAACAAGGGGGCCTTTTGAGCCGGTGGCTCAAATTTCGGTTAAGCTTTTATCATTTAAGTTGGCCTTCCTCCTGGCTATCACTACGGCCAGGAGGGTGAGTGATATACAGGCTCTGTCGATTAAAGAGCCGTTTTTGCGCATCCTAGAGGATAGGGTAATCCTCACTCAGGATCCTCTTTATTTGCCAAAGGTTGCTTCATTATTTCACAGAACACAGGAGATTATTCTCCCGTCCTTTTGCCAGAATCCTAAGAATAAGGAAGAAGAAAGATTTCATTTCTTAGATGTCAGGCGTTGTCTCCTAGTCTATTTAGAAAGGGTGAAAGACTTTAGGAGATCCAGTCATTTATTGGTCACTTTTTCAGGGAAGAAAAAGGGTCTTCAAGCATCTAAATCTACGATAGCTAGATGGGTTAGACAGACCATATCCATAGCTTATAGACAGGCAGGTAAACCAGTACCAACCCGCCTTAAGGCGCATTCAGCTAGATCCCTAGCGACCTCCTGGGCAGAGAGGGCAGGCGCCTCAATTGACCAGATCTGCAGAGCAGCAACATGGACGAGCCATAGAACATTTCTGAGGCACTACAGAGTGGAGCTGTTGTCCCCTCAGGATTTGGCATTTGGCAGGAAGGTCCTACAAGCGGTTGTCCCGCCCTAAAGGTAGGCCTGAACTTCTTGCTTATCCTCTCAGGTGTGCCGTCCTGGAAGATGACTGGAGAAAATGACCAGTTACACTTACCGGTAACGTCTTTTCTAGGAAATCTTCCAGGACGGCAGGCCTACTCCCTACCCTTGTTTTATTGGTGTGATATATTGATTCTTCACAGAATGTTCCCTCTGACACTGGTGTGGGATTTTCTTTACCATAACTGAGGGTCTGAGGGAAGGGTGGGGACTTTTAAATTCGTTGTTGATTGTGTTTCCTGTCAGGTGGACCAGTCATCTCTCAGGTGTGCCGTCCTGGAAGATTTCCTAGAAAAGACGTTACCGGTAAGTGTAACTGGTCATTTTTCAAAATTTTCGGTATTTTTTTATTTGTGTAGCAAAAAATAAAAACCGCAGAGGTGATCAAATACCACCAAAAGAAAGCTCTATTTGTGGGAAAAAAATGATAAAAATGTCATTTGGGTAGAGTGTTATATGCCCGCGCAATTGTCATTCAAAGTGCATCAGCGCTGAAAGCTGAAAATTGGTCTGGGCAGGAAGGTGTTTAAGTGCCCCCCGGTATTGAAGTGGTTAAAGATGCTGCAGCTTAAGAAATTACAAAAAAAAGAAAATAAGTCACAACTGAGTAGTAGCGCATCAAAGCTCCGGCATTTCCTACAGCCCTGTCCAAATGTATTTTTAAGATTTGGTTCAGGGAGGTGCGGTGAGGTGAACAATATATACTGTAAGTTTATCTTGGTCTCATCAGACCACAGGACACGGTTCCAGTAATCCATGTCCTTAGTCTGCTTGTCTTCTTCTGGCTTTCTTGTACATCATCTTTAGAAGAGGCTTCCTTCTGGGACAACAGCCATGCAGACCAATTTGATGCAGTGTGCGGCGTATGGTCTGAGCACTGACAGGCTGACCCCCTCCCCTTCAACCTCTGCAGCAATGCTGGCAGCACTCATACGTCTATTTCCCAAAGACAACCTCTGGATATGACGCTGAGCACGTGACCTCAACTTCTTTGGTGGACCATGGCGAGGCCTATTCTGAGTGGAACCTGTCCTGTTATACCGCTGTATGGTCTTGGCCACCGTGCTGCAGCTCAGTTTCAGGGTCTTGGCAATCTTCTTATAGCCTGGAGAGTCCGGTGATGGTGAACATCGGCACCCCAGATGTTTTGGAACTACATTTCCCAAAATGCTGAAACTACTCTGCAGAGTGCATGAGCATCATGGGAAATGTAGTTCCAAAACATCTGGGGTGCCAAGGTTCACCATCACAGGCCTAGACCATCTTTATGTAGAGCAGAGGTAAATTATGGGGTACTATTTCTCCCGGGAACATCAATGATGGGGCACTATTCCTCCCGGGAACACCAATAATGGGGCACTATTCCTCCCGGGAACACCAATTATGGGGCACTATTCCTCCCAATGGTGGGGCACTATTCCTCCAGGGAACATCAATGATGGGGCACTATTCCTCCCGGGAACACCAATGACGGGGCACTATTCCTCCCGGGAACACCAATGATGGGGCACTATTCCTCCCGGGAACATCAATGATGGGGCACTATTCCTCCCGGGAACATCAATGATGGGGCACTATTCCTCTCGGGAACACCAATGATGGGGCACTATTCCTCTCGGGAACACCAATGATGGGGCACTATTCCTCCAGGGAACATCAATGATGGGGCACTATTCCTCCCGGGAACACCGATGGGGCACTATTCCTCCCGGGAACATCAATGATGGGGCACTATTCCTCCCAGGAACATCAATGATGGGGCACTATTCCTCTCGGGAACACCAATGATGGGGCACTATTCCTCCTCCCGGGAACATCAATGATGGGGCACTATTCCTCCCTGGAACACCAATGATGGGGCACTTTTCCTCCTGGGAACATCAATGATGGGGCACTATTCCTCCCGGGAACATCAATGATGGGGCACTATTCCTCCCTGGAACACCAATGATGGGGCACTATTCCTCCCGGGAAAACCAATGACGGGGCACTATTACTCCTGGGAACACCAATGACGGGCACTATTCCTCCCGGGAACATCAATGATGGGGCACTATTCCTTCCTGGAACACCAATGATGGGGCACTATTCCTCCCTGGAACATCAATGATGGGGCACTTTTCCTCTCGGGAACACCAATGATGGGGCACTATTCCTCCAGGGAACATCAATGATGGGGCACTATTCCTCCCGGGAACACCAATGACGGGGCACTATTCCTCCCGGGAACACCAATGATGGGGCACTATTCCTCCCGGGAACATCAATGATGGGGCACTATTCCTCCCTGGAACATCAATGATGGGGCACTATTCCTCTCGGGAACACCAATGATGGGGCACTATTCCTCCTCCCGGGAACATCAATGATGGGGCACTATTCCTCCCTGGAACACCAATGATGGGGCACTATTCCTCCCTGGAACATCAATGATGGGGCACTATTCCTCTCGGGAACACCAATGATGGGGCACTATTCCTCCCGGGAACATCAATGATGGGGCACTATTCCTCCCGGGAACATCAATGATGGTGTACTATTCCTCCCGGGAACACCAATGACGGGGCACTATTCCTCCCTGGAACATCAATGATGGGGCACTATTCCTCTCGGGAACACCAATGATGGGGCACTTTTCCTCCTGGGAACATCAATGATGGGGCACTATTCCTCCCGGGAACATCAATGATGGGGCACTATTCCTCCCTGGAACACCAATGATGGGGCACTATTCCTCCCGGGAACATCAATGATGGGGCACTATTCCTCCCTGGAACACCAATGATGGGGCACTATTCCTCCCGGGAAAACCAATGACGGGGCACTATTCCTCCCGGGAACACCAATGACGGGCACTATTCCTCCCGGGAACATCAATGATGGGGCACTATTCCTTCCTGGAACACCAATGATGGGGCACTATTCCTCCCTGGAACATCAATGATGGGGCACTATTCCTCTAGGGAACACCAATGATGGGGCACTATTCCTCCCGGGAACATCAATGATGGGGCACTATTCCTCCCGGGAACATCAATGATGGGGCACTATTCCTCCCTGGAACACCAATGATGGGGCACTATTCCTCCCAGGAACACCAATGAGGGGGCACTATTCCTCCCGGAACCACAAATGATGGGGCACTATTCCCTCCCTCCCCCTCCTGGGAACACCAATGGGGGTACTATTTCCCCCCCTCCCAGCAAAACCAATGGGACACTATTCCTCCTCCCCCCAGGAAAACCAAAAATGGTCACTATAACAACCCACCCCCCACCCAGAAAACACCAATGATGGGGCACTAAAACCTCCCCTCACAATGTATGTACGACTACTGAGTCTTGTTGTATACACTACAGTCGCTACCTTATATCACGGTTGCTTCTTGTCTCTCTCTTTCTCTTCCCTCGAGGTAGCAGCGGGCGGGGCTGAGTGGGCGAGTGGACGTCAGCGAGGAGGAGGAGAGAGGGGGGCGCGCCTGGTCACATGAGCGCCGCTGTGTTCTCATGAGACTATGGCACCGCCGTCTTGTACACAGGATTCACTGGGGGGGATGCGGGACTGGCAGGGAGGAAGGTGACGTTAGACCAACTAATCCATAATGAAAACCGCTGACAACGATTTTAGATTATTATCGATTAACCACTTTCAGCCCCGGACCATTTTGCTGGCTTAAGACCAGACCGCTTTTTGCGATTCGGCACTGCGTCGCTTTAACTGACAATTGCGCGGTCGTGCGACGTGGCTCCTAAACAAAATTGACGTCCTTTTTTTCCCACAAATAGAGCTTTCTTTTGGTGGTATTTGATCACCTCTGCAGTTTTCATTTTTTGCGCTATAAACAAAAATAGAGCGTCAATTTTCAAAAAAGTGCATCATTTTTTACTTTTTGCTATAATAAATATCCCCCAAAAATATATAGAAACATTTTTCCCCTCAGTTTAGGCCGATACGTATTCTTCTACATATTTTTGGTAACAAAAAGCGCAATAAGCGACTATTGATTGGTTTGCGCAAAAGTTATAGCGTTTACAAAATGGTGGATAGTTTTATGGCATTTTTATTAATCATTTTTTTTTTTACTAGTAATGGCGGCGATCAGCGATTTTTATTGTGACTGCGACATTGTGGCAGACATTTTTGACACATTTTTGGGACCAGTGTCATTTATACAGCAATTAGTGCTATATAAATGCACTGATTCCTGTGTAAATGACACTGGCAGTGAAGGGGTTAACCAAGGTGTGGCAGTGTAGGGGTTAAGTGTTCCTAGGGGCGTGTTACTATCTGTGGGGGGCGTGGCTTTGTGTTAGTGAACACTGCACATCACATGGATCAGCGTCACTTGTTGCTAGGCAGAACTGTCTCGGCTCTTGATTTGAGATTGATAGCAGCGCAGCCATTGGCTCCCGCTGCTGTCAATCAGATCCATTGACGCGGGCGGCGTGGGTTGGGGGGCCCAGTCTTGCATTCTCTGTGAATGTACACAGAAGAAGGACTCGGGAGTGCGCCCGCATGGGTGTCCACCTTAGAAGAGCGCTTCTCCAACGTGGGCACTCAATGCGGGGAGGAGGAGCTACCAGAGCCGCCGGGGGACCCCAGAAGTCGAGAAACGGGGCCACTCTGTGCAAAAATAACTGCACAGTGGAGGCAATTATGACATTTTTAATTTTTTTTTTTTTTTAAATAACAAACAATGAGTGTTTATAACCCCTTTACACTGACATGGTCTATAAATGGACTATTCTGTAATAAGGTCAGAGGTCGCCTGAAGTCAGACGTTTACAGCCTTGTCAAATGCCTGACCTCCCACAGGGGTAGATTTAGGCCCCTTTCACACAGGCGCCTGCGTTTTGCGGGGAGCGCTCTGCTCAGTGGGGGGGGGGGGGGATCGCTCCGCTGATCCCCACTGAGCAGGCGGATGATGGGTCCGTCTTCACTTACTGAGCAGAGCGGAGATGGACAAAGTCCCGCCTTTCTCTATGGGGAGATTGGATGAAAACGGACCGCTTGTCTGTTTTCATCCAATCCGATCGACAGATGGAAAATAGGACCTCCATAAGTCTGGATTTGGCGCTCCATAGAGGTGAAGGTCAGCCTGGGGGGTGGGGGGGGCGACACCGTCTCCATATTAACCACTTAAGGACCACCTCACGCCGATGTACGATGGCAGAATGGCACGGCTGGGCACAAGCACATACCTGTACGTTGCTTTTTAAGTGCCCAGCCGTAGGTCAGCTGCGGCACGCTCCTGACCCAGTCCTATGTTCCATGACCGCGGCCACGGGACCACAGAGCTGAAGAACAAGGAGAGGTCTGTGTAAACAAACCTCTCCCTGTGCTTCCCTGTGTGGCTGTCACCGATTGTCTGTTCCCTTTTATAGGGAAGGACGATCAGTGACGTCACATGCCAGGCCACGCCCCCTACAATAAAAAAAAACACATAATGTCATACATAACACTACACTGCCCCCCTAATGGTTAACTCCTTCCCCGCCAGTGTCATTTACACAGGAATCAGTGCATTTAAATAGCACTGATTGCTGTATAAATGACAATGGTCCCAAAAATGTGTCTAAAATGTGTCCGCCATAATGTCGCAGTCACAATAAAAATCGCGGATCGCAGCCATTACTAGTAAAAAAAAAAAAAATTATTAATAAAAATGCTATAAAACTATCCCCTATTTTGTAAACGCTATAACTTTTGCGCGAACCAATCAATAATCGCTAATTGCGATTTTTCTACCAAAAATATGTAGAAGAATACGTATCGGCCTAAACTGAGGAAAAACATTTTTTTATATATTTTTTGGGGATATTTATTATAGCAAAAAGTAAAAAATATTGCATTTTTTTTTCAAAATTGTCGCTGTATTTTTGTTTATAGCGCAAAAAATAAAAACCGCAGGGGTGATCAAATACCACCAAAACAAAGCTCTATTTGTGGGGAAAAAAAAAGGACGCCAATTTTGTTTGGGAGCCACGTCGCACGACCGCGCAATTGTCAGGTAAAGCGACGCAGTGCCGAATTGCAAAAAGGGGCTTGGTCCTTTGGCTGCAAATTGGTCCGGGGGCTTAAGTGGATAATGATCGTGACTTTAGAATGGGAGGTCCATATAGGTGTGATGGTGGGGTGTTCATAACCTTTTGGTCATATAGTGAAATTTCTTCTTTTTTTTTTTTTTTAATAAATAAAAGTGCAAATAAACACAGACAAATGGCGATTTTTTTTTTTTTTTTACCAGTTTTATTATAAAACAAAATCTTAACATTCTACAAAAGGTGTGCGATGTATCAGAATTGTGTTGTATAGTGGAACTAGGGCTGCAATTAACGATTATTTTCATAATTGGCTGATTATTGTTTCGATTAATCGGTTAATAACCTTAAAAAAAATAAAAATAAAAAAAAAAGTGGGTCAAATCGACGTTCATTTTCAACCACAGGGACGGGAAAATTTGGAAATAATAGAAAACTTCTTAGTCAAAAGAATTTTCAGACAGTGGATGTGGTTTTCATTCAGAAATTACATTCATTTTAAAAACAGAATGTTAAAAACAAGTGAAAATTTCAAACAAAATTCTTTCATTCAGCGAATGTACAAAGATTTTTCGTCTGAATATTCTCATCTGAAAATTAATCCGTGTGGCCGGCGTAAGGCTCGGTACACGCCTACGCAGTTTTTGCTTTTGATCTGTTTCTGCAGTGCTTTTTTGCTGTGCGTTTTGATTTTTGCACACCATGGTCTGTTCTGAGTGGGACCCGTCCTGTTATACCGCTGTATGGTCTTGGCCACCGTGCTGCAGCTCAGTTTCAGGGTCTTGGCAATCTTCTTATAGCCTGGAGAGTCCGGTGATGGTGAACATCGGCACCCCAGATGTTTTGGAACTACATTTCCCAAAATGCTGAAACTACTCTGCAGAGTGCATGAGCATCATGGGAAATGTAGTTCCAAAACATCTGGGGTGCCAAGGTTCACCATCACAGGCCTAGACCATCTTTATGTAGAGCAGAGGTAAATTATGGGGTACTATTTCTCCCGGGAACACCAATGATGGGGCACTATTCCTCCCGGGAACACCAATGACGGGGCACTATTCCTCCCGGGAACACCAATGACGGGGCACTATTCCTCCCAGGAACATCAATGATGGGGCACTTAATCCGTGTGGCCGGCGTAAGGCTCGGTACACGCCTACGCAGTTTTTGCTTTTGATCTGTTTCTGCAGTGCTTTTTTGCTGTGCGTTTTGATTTTTGCACACGTGATTTTACTGCAATTTGCATTTTTGCTTTTATTTTGGGCAGATTAAAAAAACACAAATTGCTGCAAAAACACATTCCATGCTTTTCTGCAGCTTCTCCATTGAAGTATATTCAACCAAAGAAGCACCGTTTTGTGCTTAAAGTTCCCGACCCTTTGAACGTTTCCCATAGGAAACCATGTAAATGAACTGTAGTGTGTTTCTGCAAAAAGCACCAATAAACACATAGATGTCAACCAGGTCTAAGACGTTTAGTAATATAATGGGATTAAAAAAAAACTAAAATTAGCCCTTTATAGTAGAAAAAAGCAGATAATCCGACTGGAAGGGGTTAATTTTTTTACTGTAGAACAGTGAAAGTAATATTTAGGCCTCATGCACACAGACGTTTTTACAGCCGCTTTTTTGAGCGTTTTTTGCAGCTTAAAAACGCCTGTCCATGTTAGGCCGCGTACACACGGGCGGATTGTCTGCCCAACTAAGTTCGTCAGACAATCCGACACAGTCCGTCCAACTTTTGAATGAACGGACTTGACCACACACGATGAACAGACAGTCCGCTGAAAGCTTGCGCGATGACGTGTACAGCACGTACGACGGGACTAGAAATACGACGTCCAATACACTGCAATGCAACCTTCGGCGTGTAAATCCTTTCTGAGCATGCGCCATACTTAGTCCGTCCAACTTGCCTACACACGAGCGGACTGTCCGCTGAAACCAAGTTTGGACAGACAAAATTACGGAAATTCCGAAAGACTTAGTCCGCCAGACTGTCCGCTGAAAAAGTCCGCTGAAGCCCACACACGAGCGGATTGTCCGCTGAAACACGTTTCAGCGGACTAAGTTGGACGGACAATCCTTAGTCTATGGCTTCATGCCCACCTAGGCGTTTTTGAGCTGCAAATGGCATAGGCGTTTTTAAGCTGTAAAAAAAACCCAGGACCAGTGCGTTCCGTGGCGCGGAGCTAGAGCTGTAAAAACGCGAATCGCAGGAAAACGCGCACAAACGCGCATAAACGCGCAACATATTTTCTTTGTTTTCTGAGTGCTATAGCCAAGAGATGTGTTTCTTTAAAAACGCTACTTAACGCTAACGCTAAAAAACGCGCAAAAACGCCAATGCAAAACGCGGTAAAAATCAAGTTTTTAACGCCGATTTTTCCAGGCGTCGGAGCTAGCTTTGCAGCCAGTTTTTTAAAACGTCCGTTTGCATGAGCAGTTACAGTAGCAATTATTTGCTCTATGCTCTTTTTGTACTATAAAGGGCTCATTTTAGTTTTTTTTAACCCCATTATGTTACTGGCCACTTAATCGATTATGAAAATAGTAATCAATTAATTTCATAATCGATTAGTTGTTTCAGCCCTAATGCCGCATACACACGATCAAACAATCCGGTGGAAAAGCCTGGCGGACTTTTTTTACCCAAAAGTACGGCGGACTTAGAAAGTAGTTTTGCACTCCAATCTTTCCGTCGGACTCGGATTTCGGCGGACTATCCAGCCGTGTGTGTGCCAGTCCGCCGTACTTTTGAAATGAGCGGACTTTTCCTGCCCGGAGAAAAGTCTGCTCATTTTGAGCGTGTCTCCAGGTAGCCGGGGCCAGCGAAGGAGGCGTCACTGGCCCCGTCACCTGGTATGGAATTAAAGGGGAACCCCAACACCGGAAAAAATCTGCGTGGGGGTCCCCCCCAGGTCCACATCAGACCCTTGTCTGAGCACGCTACCCGGCCGGCCAGGAAAGGGGGGGGACGAGCGAGCGCCCCCCCCTCCTGAGCCGTACCAGGCCGCGTGCCCTCAACATGGGGGGGTGCCTTGGGGAAGGGGGGACCGTGCGCCCCCCCACCCCAAAGCACCTTGTCCCCATATTGATGAGGACAAGGGCCTCTTCCCGACAACCCTGGCCGTTGGTTGTCAGGGTCTGCGGGCGGGGGGCTTATCGGAATCCGGGAGCACCCTTTAATAAGGGGGCCCCGGGATCCCGGCCCCCCACCCTATGTGAATGAGTATGGGGTACAATGTACCCCTACCCATTCACCTGTAAATAAAAGTAAAAAAAAACACAACACACAATGGTTAAAATAGTTTATTGCACAGCTCCGGGGGTCTTCTGTCCGTCTTCGGGGGTCTTCTCGCCGGACTCCTCCGCTATCTTCTGCTAGCTCTTTTGCTAGCGGAGGAGCCCGGCTTCCTTCTTCGCCGCCGCCGCCCTCTTCTTCCGACTTCAGGGGTCTTATCCCCCTCTTCGGTTCTTCTTGCCGGGCCACCGCGCCTTCTTCTAGCTCTTTTACAGGCGGTGGCCCGGGCTTCTGTCGCCACCGCTGCCGACGTCTTCTGTTCTTCTCTTCAGATGTTGCCCTGTCGCTGTCTCTGCTCACAATGACGGGGACACGGCACGTGGCGACTTATATAGGGACATCACCGGATGATGTCCCCGCCCAGTATGATGTCACAGTCCCAGAGGATTCCGATAAGCCCCCCCGCCCGCAGACCCCGGCAACCAATGGCCAGGGTTGTCGGGAAGAGGCCCTTGTCCTCATCAACATGGGGACAAGGTGCTTTGGAGTGGGGGGGCCATGCGCCCCCCCCCATGTTAAGGGCACATGGCCTGGTACGGCTCAGGGGGGGGGCGCTCGCTCGTCCCCCCCCCTTTCCTGGCTGGCCGGGTAGTGTGCTCGGACAAGGGTCTGATGTGGACCTGGGGGGATGGGGTTCATACCAGGTCCATACCAGGTGACGGGGCCAGCGACGCCTCCTTTGCTGGCCCCGGCTACCTGGAGACGCGCTCAAAATGAGCGGACTTTCCTCTGCGTGTGTGGGCGAGTCCGTTCACTTCAAAGGTACGGCGGATAGTCCGGCGGACTTTGTACGCCGTATTAGTCCGCTGAAAAAGTGCTGTGTGTGGGCAAGTAGCCCGTTCGGAAAGTCCGACGGACAGTCCGGCGGGAAGTCCGCCAGACTGAGTCCACCGGATAGTTGGCTACGTGTGTACGCGGCATGAGTGGAACCTGGCCATAGAGACAGGCAGGATAGTTACTGAGGACCGCAGTCTCTCCTCATTGGATTGGCTGCTCTGCTCTGCTGCGCTTCGTTTAAAACACTTAAAAAAATAAAAATAAAAACGGTTGCTGAAATGGCTGGAGATGGATGAAATTGAGCCTCTCACTCCAAATAAAAGTGCATTAGAAGAATCCTAATTTGGGATGTCCCGGCTGGATTACCACCTAAATGTGCCCGCTACAAAAGCACAATATCCCTGGATTGCCATTAGGCCCCTTTCACACCGAGGCGCTTTGCAGGCGCTAAAGTGCTAAAAATAGCGCCTGCAAAGCGTCCTGAAAGAGCCGCTCAGTGCACTCCGATGCAAAAGTCCTCAAAACCCGCCTGCAAAGCGCCACTGCAGCGGCGCTTTGCTGGTAGTTTTAACCCTTTTTCGGTCGCTAGCCGGGGTTAAAACTGCCCCGCTAGCGGCCGATCAGTGCCGCTAAAACGACGGTAAAGCGCCGCTAAATATAGCACCGCTTTACCACCAGTGCGCTGAGTGCCCCAGTGTGAAAGTAGCCTTATTCTGACTGGCACCTCAACACACCAGCCCTTTAGCCAAGTGGTGTCCAAACTGTGGGCCATTCCTTGCCTTTATCTGACCCCTGGGGTACTATTTCATCTACTGATACCAACAATGGGGCATAATTCCCTACATTGGCACCAATAATGGGGCACTATTCCTTCCACTGATACCAATGATGGGCCACTATTCCTCCCACTGGTACCAATGATGGGGCACTATTCCCACCATTGATACCAATGATGGGGCACTATTCCTCCCTCCAAAAGAGGAGTTTGATGCCCCCCCGCACTAACTGAACTCTGGAAAATGTGCCCAAAAAAAGCCAGGCAGAGGGCAAAGGATTAGTCGCCAATATTGCTTGTGGTCTCCCTTCTGCTGATCATTTATGGAATAAAGAACGGTAACTACAAAAGCGTGCATGCCATGTATGAACACCACCAGTCCATTCACAATTGAACCGTATAGGGGGAATATGCCCTTGGTGAAGACCACGCTTCAAAACAATCACCCAAAAATCAGGCCAGTTTCCACTGCAGGGGTGAAGCTTGGCCTCAGCCAATTCCGTGTCCCTATTGCTCCTCCTGGTGGTGGGTGGCCTCACTGACAAAACTCAGCTTATTCAGGAAACCTGTATATTTAGGCTGCTTGCATCAACTGATCATCTGGACACCCGGCTTTGATCAGTGAGAAGCTACGCTATGCATTTTTCTATCCTATGCAGGATCCGAGTTGACCAGGTTGCTGACCAGTTTATTTTAAAGGCAAATCTTCTATATCGGGGTCTCTAAACTTTCTAAAACAAGGACCAGTTTACGGATCTTCAGATTTTAGAGGGGGCTGGAGTGGCAAGTGGGACTAAACAATGCCCCATCAAAAGTTTTAGCGGGAGGAATGGTGCCCCACCACTGGCGTCAGTTGAGGGAGGAATGGTGCCTCACCACCAGCATCAGTTGAGGGAGGAATGGTGCCCCACCACCACCGGCAGTTGTGAGAGGAATGGTGCCCCACCACCGGTGGCAGTTGTGGGAGGAATGGTGCCCCATCACCGGTGGCAGTTGTGGGAGGAATGGTGCCCCAGCACCGGTGGCAGTTGTGGGAGGAATGGTGCCCCAGCACCGGTGGCAGTTGAGGGAGGAATGGTGCCCCAGCACCGGTGGCAGTTGAGGGAGGAATGGTGCCCCACCCCGGCGTCAGTTGAGGGAGGAAAGGTGCCCCACCCCCAGCAGCAGTTGTGGGAGGAATGGTGCCCCACCCCCAGCAGCAGTTGTGGGAGGAATGGTGCCCCACCACCAGCAGCAGTTGTGGGAGGAATGGTGCCCCACCACCGGCGTCAGTTGAGGGAGGAATGGTGACCCACCACCACCAGCAGTTGTGAGAGGAATGGTGCCCCACCACTGGTAGCAGTTGTGGGAGGAATGGTGCCCCACCACCGGTGGCAGTTGTGGGAGGAATAGTGCCCCACCACTGGTGGCAGTTGTGGGAGGAATAGTGCCCCACCACCGGTGTCAGTTGAGGGAGGAATAGTGCCCCACTACTGGCGTCAGTTGAGGGAAGAAAGATGTCCCACCACTGGTGGCAGTTGATGGAGTAATGGTGCCCCACCACCAGCAGCAGTTGTGGGAGGAATGGTGCCCCCCCACTGGCGTACTTGTACTTGGCAAATGCTCCCAATGCTGGAAGTCAGTGGGCGGGCGGAGTGGGTGAGAGAAGGCAGAGCGTGGCACAGTCAGAGTCTGGAGGTGCAGCAGAGGAAGGTAAGCCTGTGGGCAGGGGTGTGGGTCGCAGCCGCGTGCATCGGTGACTGGGCTGTCAGAATCGTTAACGGAAGTGACGGCCCGAGTCTCCCTCAGAGGCTGTACAGGGCAACGCCCATCTTGGTACACCCTAAACTCGGCCTCAGTAGCCTGCAGTCACAAGGTGGCAGTGGACATCAACAGCCCATATAGTTCACTAATTATATGGGCTGGGTGTTACAAGAGGTCCACTTGTGAATTCTGACTAGGCTTACTGAGGCAGGATCTATCAAGATGGGCTCTTGTACTCACTCTGTCATCACTTATAGTCGATTTTATTGTATCATGCCACCTATTAGTGGCCATAAGTGCCACCTATCAGTGCCCATAAGTGCCACCCATAAATGCCAGACATCAGTGCTGCATATCAGTGCCCATCAGTGTCAGCCATTAGTGCTGCATATGAGTATCCATCAGTCAGTGCCACCTATCAGTGCTGAAAATCAGTGCCCATAAGTACCACCCATCGGTGCTGCAAATTAGTGCCACCTATCAGTGCCCATAAGTACCAGTCATCAGTGCCCATCAGTCAGTGCCACCTATCAGTCCTGCATATCAGTGCCAGCCATTAGCGCTGCAAATCGGTGCCCATCAGTACGTGCCACCTATCAGTGCTCATCAGCGCTGCTGCATATTAGGGCCTCCTCATCAGTGCCACTGCCAGTTACAGTTCTTCAAAATTATAAAGAAGATATTGTTAGTCTGTATTGTGCTTTGAAAACTGTCACTTGACATAAAAAAAAAAAAAAAAAAAAGTATCGGTAATGGTTATCGGCGAGTACTTTAAAAAAAAAAAAGTTATCAGTACTTGTACTCGGTCTTAAAAAAGTGGCATCGTTGCAACCCTAAAGAAAATGAGAGGGTTCAATCAGCATCAAATCAGTGGGTCTGCCGGACCCGCCAATCGTTCCAGAGGCAGACAATACGGTGGTCTGCTTATGTAAACAAGGCAGATCGCCGTTCTGTGACAGGCGAAGACAGAGATCTTGTGTCTTCTTACAGTACAAGCACCTCCCCCACACAGTAAGCACTCCCTAGGGACACATTTAAAGTGATTGTAAAGTCTTGTTTATTTATTCATTTATTTTTAAAATAACAAACATGTCATACTTACCCTCCTCTATGCAGTTGGATTTGCACAGAGCAGCCCCGATCCTCCTCTTCTCGGGTCCCTCTTCGGTGCTCTTGGCCCCTCCCTCCTCTGGAGTGCCCCCACAGCAAGCAGCTTGCTGTGGGGGCACCCAATCCGAATCACAGCTCCCTGCGTCCATTCAGACACGGAGCACCGACTCGGTCCCACCCCCTCTCTCCCCCGATTGGCTTACTGATTTTAATTGACAGCCGTGGGAGCCAATGGCTCCGCTGTGTCTCAGCCAATCAGGAGTGTTCCAGACACACTCGTGGTCATCGCTGGAGAGAGAGGGGGCTCAGGAAAGTATTGGGGGGGGGGGGGGGGGCTGCTGCACACAGAAGGTTTGTTATCGTAATGCATAGTATGCACGTTCTGCCTTTACAACCCCTTTAATCGCTCCTGATGTTAACCCCTTCCCAGCCCGTGTCATTAGTACAGTGACAGTGCATTTTTTTTTTTTTTTTTAGCACTGATCACTGTATTGGTTACTCTTCAAAAAAAAAAAAAATGTCAGTTAGGCTGATTTCACACTGAGGTGCTTTGCAGGCGCTAAAGTGCTAAAAATAGCGCCTGCAAAAGCGCCCTGAACAGACGGATCTCCAAGTGCACTTCTCAGCGTTGAGCTTTGATCTTTTCATTGGATCCACAAGGGATGCACGTGGAGATCCGTGCAGCTGGCCAACTGTTACCGATTTCAGCAGGCTGCCTGGAACGCCTGTGCATTCCCGCGTGGGTGTAGACCAGGGGTCTCAAACTGGCGGCCCTCCAGCTGTTGCGGAACTACAAGTCCCATCATGCCTCTGCCTTTGGGAGTCATGCTTGTAACTGTCGGCCTTGCAATGCCTCATGGGACTTAGGGTAGTTTCGCAACAGCTGGAGGGCCGCCAGTTTGAGACCCCCTGGTGTAGACGATCCTTCACAGGGGTGTACGGATCGGTATCTCGGTGTGAATTTGAGACTTGTGCAGTTTGTTTCATTACAAATTCGTTAATTCAGAAAAATCCACATTTTTCAGAATATTCGAAAAATTCTGAAAATATGAATAAAAAAAATAAATAAAAATTCAAATGACGGAAATCCAAAAAAAAACAAAATTCGAAAAATTTGAAATAATTTGGCTTCTAGTGAACGTAACGAATACAAAATTTATCCAAAGTTAATAATGCCATATCTAAAAAAAATTATCTTTTTTTTCCTCATTATTTTGGACTGCTCCATGGGTTTCCACTATATATGGCGCTGGTGTTTTGTCGTTTTCACTATATCTAAATGAATGGAACGTAACAAATTATTATTAATAATAATAATAATAATAACAACAATAATTTTTTTTTACTATTATTATTAATTAGTTCTGTTCGATTTGATTAGATACGGCATTCGTTATTTCGGATAATTTGGAACTCTGGATAAATTTGTATTTGTTACGTTCACTAAGAGCCAAATTTGAAAGGCATTTCCAATACCTATCATTTAAAAGTTAGTTATTATTACATGATTACATTAATAAAAAAATTATTATAATAACTTTTTACTATTATTATCAATTAGTTCCGTTCAATTTGATTAGATGCGGCATTCGTTATGTCAGATAATTTGTAACTCTGGATAAATTCGTATTTGTTACGTTCACTAACAGCCAAATTTGAACGGAATTCCAATACCTATAATTTAAAAGTTAGTCATTAGTTATTTGGAATTTTTTGGTTTGTTGTTCTTTTAGATTTCCAAAAAAAAAAAAAAAAAAAAAAAAAAAAACGAAAACAAACTAATTTTTTTGGCAGTGCGCATGTCTAATGTGAATGAGGCCCAACACCATTTAACCCCTTGAGCCGGCGCCTCCCGGCCCTTTAAGGGGGTTTAGGAGGCAGGGGCGGGGTTTACGATAACGTGACTGCCGTGATTGGCTGTCACATGATCAGAAAGCTCCCAATCGAAAAAAAAAAAAAAAAAAGCGAGGTTAGCGGCCAGAAGCGCACTCTCGGCACAGCTGTATTAGCCCCAATGAACGCAAATATTTGGCTACTCTGCGCCAAGGCCCACCCACGAGAGGCCGCATGTTTGTATACTGTGGGCTAGGGCTGGGGGGAAAAAAAAAATCGATTTAAATCTTGAATCGAGTTGAGAGGTCAAATCGATAAAAAATGTAAGCAAATCTATTTTTTTTCCACCACCCTTTGGTCCTGAGGAGCTGCAGGAGTTTTTAGGCGAGGCCGCAGGCTTCGGGCTAGTCCGTGAGGCCGGACACTGCAGACTAGGCCGAAGCCGCGGCCTCGCCTAAAAAACTCCTGCCCGCAGCTCCTCAGTTTCTAAAAAAAAGAAAAGAAAAAAAAAAAGAAAAATCAGCGATTTTTTAAATTTATTTATAGATTTTTTTTAACTCTGTTCACGATTCGAATCAAGGTTTTTTTTTTTTTTATGGACACCGTTTTTTTTTGAAAATAGCCCAGCTCTACTGTCGGCTCATAGGCATTGAAACATGCATTTTGAAATATAAACTGTATGCGAATGAGGTCTTATTGGCTCTAAAAAGGTAACAATTTCTGTCATCTCTCCCCCACCCCTCTCCCCGGATGCTGCAGGAAAAACTCTCAATAAACAGATTTTTTTTGTCATTATTGCTATTTATTGATCTTTGATTAATTAAATATTAAACACACGTTTTGAAATAAGGCAGCAAAATACATCTGAGGGAGAATCATTCCTATATACACCATAACATGTTCAATGGCCTCTATGTACAAAAAAAATAGCGTTTTCTCCTCTATCTCCGCCCACTTTATTCAGATCCCGCACAGATGTGCTGCAGCGTGGTCCTAATGCCAAGTTGGCGCATATATGCGCCACTCTTTTTTTTGAGCTGTAACCGACCATTCATGGTCACCTAACTGGCCCCAGATCCCTGTGACAGCCAATCACGGTGATCACACAATGGAGGAAGCCCAGGTATTGCCAAATAAAGAGATGACGTTGCTCCAGCATGATGATCATCTTAAAAGGGCCGCCAGAAAGGGGTTAATATTGCTTTATTAAAACAAACCTATATTAGTGCCATTCCCATGCTGCTCGTTCATGCCACACCGAGAGCAGATGAAGACGACTATTCGTGTGGCCAACCAACAATACAAGGAGCTCCCGGAACATCGGCGCAGTTGATGAGCAGCATAGTCAAGGTGAGAACATCCCCCCCATACATCGTCTTTGACCACCACGGGGAAAGTCACCGATAGGAGTTCCAAACCATTTCTAAACTATCAGATTTCCCCCTCCCCCTGTAGTGCTTAAATATGTTGTATTCCTCCAGTCCAGAAGGGGGCGACACATGTAGTCCTGGATTTCTATAAACATATCTGAGACAGCTGCAACAACTCCCCCCCTCCCACCCCCCATCCTCCGTCCTTCATCGCTTTATCTGGTGCAGATACCCCGAGAGCCGCCTCTGCTGCTGCTGCCTCCTCAGCTCGTGTTTAGTTCTTTGAGCCATCGGCTGTTTCTTCGTTCCGGAGACCGGCGGCTCAACCGGTGCGATTTCATTGGAGCGCTCAGAATCCTCCTCAGAAGACGTGCTTCCTCTGTGGCCACTATCATTGATGCTGTAAAAAAAGATCATAGAAGGAGGAGGAGTTATATCATAGAGAAGAACGGAGATATGAACAGGCAGAAGAGGACAATATAAACCAATCAGCATGAGTTTCCTTAAAGCGATTGTAAAGATTTTGTTATTTAACCACTTACCTACCACAGTACGTTACATGACATCCTTGACTGTGTGAGGGGATATCTGAATGATGCCTGCAGCTAGAGGCATCATTCAGACATTCTTTGCAGCTGGCGATTCTGTGCACAATAATAACGATCATAGCGGCAGTTCTACCGCTTGATCGTTCTTATAGGTGGGGATGTCCCCGCCCCGCCCCCCCCCCCCCCCCCCCGCGCGCGCGCGTCATCCGGTGCTTCTCCGGGCTCTCCCGTGCCATTGAGAAAGAATCGTCCAGCGTCGGATGACAACGATAGAGATTTCCAGTCACCAGTCATCTCTATTACCGTCAGAGGCCCGGGCGCGATGTTATGACGTCACGCACAGGTTCCCGGACGTAAACAAAGCCACGATCACGGCTGTCAGCATGAGATCGGTGAATTTCTTTTCTCTCGATCTCATGCTTTACAGCCTGGATGAGAGAATAAAAGTGATCAAAAAAAAAGTATAAAAAATAAAAAAAGAGTGTAAAAACCCCCACAAAATGTATTTCTTTTCTCTCAATCTCATGCTTTCCAGCCTGGAGGAGAGATGGGGGGGTCTTATTGACCCCGCATCTTTCCATAAAGAGGACCTGTCACAATAGATTCCTATTACAAGGGATGTTCATAAATAAAAGTGATCAAAAAAAAGTATAAAAAATAAAAAAAAAAGAGTGTAAAAACCCCCAAAAAATGTAAGTAAAAAATAAAATAATAAAAAAATAAAAATATAAAACTGTCCCTGTCCCTGGTAGCTCGCGCTCAGATGCGAACACGCATGTAAGTCCCGCTCACATATGTAAACACCGTTCAAACTACATATGTGAGGTATCGCCGCGTGCGTTAGAGCGAGAGCAACAATTCCAGCAGTAGACCTCTGTAACTGGTAACCTGTAAAAAATTTAAAGCGTCGCCTATGGTACGCCTAAGTACTGAAGTTTGGCGCCATTCCACGAGTGTGCGCAATTTTAAAGTGTGACATGTTAGGTATCTATTTACTCAGCGTAACATCATCTATACCAAAAAAAAATTGGGCCAACTTTACTGTTTTGTTATTTTTTTTATTCACGAAAACACTTTTTTTTCCAAAAAAAAAAAAAAAAGGCGTTTGAAAAATTATTGCGCAAATAAAACGTTGCAATAACCGCCATTTTATTCCCTAGGGTGTCTGCTAAAAAAAAAAAACAAAAAAAAAAAAACATATACTGTCCCAGGGAGTCATTTTCTAGCAAAAAAATTATGATTTTTACATGTAGGAGAGAAGTGCCAGAATAGGCCTGCTATGGAAGTGGTTAAAAAACAACAACAACAAAAAAAAAAAACATGTTATACATGCTCCATGCAAAAGGTTTTGCACAGAGCGGCCGATCCTCCTTTTCTGGGGTTCCCCCGGTGGTGGTCTGGGCTCCTCCTCTTCATCGGGTGACCCCACGGAGAGTCGCTTTCCATGGGGGCACTCGTGCGGGTGCGCTGCAGAGTGCCCGCTGCTGCATCCATGGACACAGGCAGCAGGACTCGGCCTCGCCCCCAACAGTGCGGTGTGGCCCCGCCCTCAATCACTGGATTTGATTGACAGCAGCAGGGGCCAATGGCTCCCACTGAATCCAGTGAGGAAGAGAACGAGAGAGCAGCGCTGGATGAAGATTGGGGTCAGGTATTTAGGCGGGGGGGGGGGGCGGGGGGAGCTGACAGTAGGGGTTTTTTTTGTTTTTTTTATACCTTTGGTTAAAAAAAACATTCAGGTCTTACAACATTCCCCCCCCCCCCCCCCATTACAAAAGCCCGTGCAGTCCATACAGTCACGGGGTCCCAGAAGATATAAAATTTAAGTTGCATACCTCTAGATCCACAACTTGGGTCTCCAAACTTTCTAAACAAAAAGGGCCAGTTTACTGTCCTTCAAGAGGAAGTAAACCCTGATGGGTTTACTTCCCCTTTCATTCCCTGCAAAGGTAAAACATAATGGACTACTATGCATCGCATCGTAGTCCATTATGTGTCACTTACCTGACACAGGAGCCAGCGAAGTCACCGCTGTGCCCTGTAGTCTGGCGCATTCATCTTCTCGGTGGGTCTCGCTGCTCCGCCGCTGTCATACGGCGAAGCCGCGATGATGCCACTCCCACGCATGCGCATGGGAGCCCGCCACTCGTGGCATATCGCCGTTGACCACAGCGCGCTCAGTGCGCCTGCTGCGCGCCGCTGTCTTTCGGCAATATCACCTAAACTGTGTAGGTTTAGGAGATATTTCTTGGACCTACAGGTAAGCTTTAATCTAGGCTTACCTGTAGGTCAAAATTGGTTATACTTATATGAGTCCGCTCCAGCCCTGTACACGAACAGCATCTCTCTCTGCTCTCTCCCTCCTCACAGGGCAGAGAGGCAGCAGCAAGAGCCATTGGCTCCTGCTGCTGTCAATCAAATCCTGTGAAAAGGGAGCGAGGGGTCGGGTCCGAGCCATTCTCACTGTGTCTATGGATGGAGGAAGCATGGCTTGGGATTGAGCCTGTACATGTGCCATAATAGAAAGCAGCTTCCTATGGAAGGAGCCAGGAGCCACTGAATAGGCTGAATACAGAAGTGTGCATTATAGAGTGGCAGTGAATGTGGAGAGCAGTGTCGGGGGAGTCTGGGGTGGGGGGTGGAGGGCATTCAGGTGCAGCAGGGAGAGAACATTGGTACAGCAGCAGCATGTACATGCAGGTGCCGGTGGTGGTGAGTGCAGAACTATACGGTGGTGGAGTTCTCCCACAACCCTGCTCTCTCTAATCTGGTGGGGGGAAATAGTGCCCCATCATTGGCGTCAGTGGGGGAAAATAGTGCCCCATCATTGGCGTCAGTGGGGGGAAAATAGTGCCCCATCATTGGCGTCAGTGGGGGGGAAAATAGTGCCCCATCATTGGCGTCAGTGGGGGGAAAATAGTGCCCCATCATTGGCGTCAGTGGGGGGAAAATAGTGCCCCATCATTGGCGTCAGTGGGGGGGAAATAGTGCCCCATCATTGGCGTCAGTGGGGGGAAAATAGTGCCCCATCCATTGGCGTCAGTGGGGGGGGAAAATAGTGCCCCATCATTGGCGTCAGTGGGGGAAAATAGTGCCCCCATCATTGGCGTCAGTGGGGGGAAAATAGTGCCCCATCATTGGCGTCAGTGGGGGGAAAATAGTGCCCCATCATTGGGGGGAATGGTGCCCCATCATTGGCGTCAGTGGGGGAATGGTGCCCCATCATTGGCGTCAGTGGGGGGAATGGTGCCCCATCATTGGCGTCAGTGGGGGGGAATGGTGCCCCATCATTGGCGTCAGTGGGGGGAATGGTGCCCCATCATTGGCGTCAGTGGGGGGGAAAATAGTGCCCCATCATTGGCGTCAGTGGGGGGAATGGTGCCCCATCATTGGCGTCAGTGGGGGGAAAATAGTGCCCCATCATTGGCGTCAGTGGGGGGAATGGTGCCCCATCATTGGCGTCAGTGGGGGGAATGGTGCCCCATCATTGGCGTCAGTGGGGGGAATGGTGCCCCATCATTGGCGTCAGTGGGGGGAATGGTGCCCATCATTGGCGTCAGTGGGGGGAATGGTGCCCCATCATTGGCGTCAGTGGGGGGAATGGTGCCTCATCATTGGCGTCAGTGGGGGGAATGGTGCCCCATCATTGGCGTCAGTGGGAGGAATGGTGCCCCATCATTGGCGTCAGTGGGAGGAATGGTGCCCCATCATTGGCGTCAGTGGGAGGAATGGTGCCCCATCATTGGCGTCAGTGGGAGGAATGGTGAGGGGTACAGGGGAGAGTTTTAGTAGGTGATCACTACGATAGCCAATCACACGCTATCCCAACGATCGTGTGAACAGGAGATGGTCCTCCCAGCTCCCAATCATTAGTACAAGACTTGGAGCTGCTGGGGACAGCTCCATCCTGTAGGGGGTGTCATGGAGCGGGCTACGGCGCAAACACAGGCATGCAATATGCAGCTGCAGAGAAGACGGCCTTCTACGAGGATGTATATTGGCGTACGCTCGCTGGGCATGGATTAAATAGAAAGCTTCTAGAACAAAGTCACGACTTACCAGAGCTTGCTGAAGTTCTGCACGGACAGCGCTGCGATCCCTTCACCGCTCAGTTTGCCCGATGAAGAATGAACGTTTTTATTCCGTTTCTTCCTTCGCAGCTTCATCAGCGCGTCAGCGATGTGCCGGTCTCCTGCATAGTTGTAGATGATCTGCGCTCGCTCCTCTGCGCACTCGTCGCCGCCGGCGCGGAACAGCGTCTGTAACTGCAGGAGGTCGATGTCTTTGAAGATGTTGGCGGAGGCCTTCTTCCGGGTCCGCGGTTCTGGAGCCTGCCATGCCGGGGAGCTGACTACCGACGCCGGAGTGCCCATGACCAGGTCACCAGGAAACCACTAGAAGGAGAAGAAGAAGAAGACAACAACAGGAAACGGTGAGGATCCAATCGGAGACAGCGTAACATCTCCTACAGTATTTTATATCACACGTCATTGGTGCTCGCAATTTAGCCACCTACCTACTGGGGCAATTCTTTAAATTTTTTGCTAAAAATCTGCATTTTGGCTAGAAATTACTGTAACCCCCCCCCCCACAGAGCCGAGAGAGAGAGAGAGAGAGAGAGAGAGAGAGAGAGAGAGAGAGAGAGAGAGAGAGAGAGAGAGAGAGAGAGAGAGAGAGAGAGAGAGAATCGGTCAGTGTGAGGATGTACTGTACATACATAGACCCCAGGCATCTCCCCCCCTTGCAATGCGACCCTTCCAGACACCCGCCTCTTGCAATACGACTTTCCCAGGCAACCTCCCCCTTGCAAAGCGACCCTCCCAGGTATCCCCCCCCCCCCTGCACAGCAAACTTTCCCAAGCATCCCCCTTTCAAGGTGACTTTCCCAGGCATCCCCCCCCCTTGCAAAGTGACCCTCTCGCATGGGGACCCTTCCAGGCATCCCCATCTAGCAAGAGGACCACCCCCAGGCATTCTCCTCTCGCAAGGCTTCCATGCATCCCCCTCCCTACGAGGGGTCTTTCCTAAGCATCCCCCCCCTCCCCCCCGCAAGGCAACTTTCTCAGGCATCCCTCCCCTTGCAAAGTGACCCTTCTATCAGGCATCTCCCTCTTGCAAGGTGACCCTCCCAGGCATCCCCCTCCTGCAAAGTGACCCTCCCACCAGGCATCCCCCTCCTGCAAAGTGACCCTCCCACCAGGCATTCCCCTCCTGCAAAGTGACCCTCCCACCAAGCATCCCCCTCTTGCAAGGGGACCCTTCCAGGCACACTCCTAATCCCCCCCCCCCCCGCAAAGCGACCCTTCCAAGCATTCATCTCTTGCAAGACAAACCTCCCAGGCCCCCCCCCCCCTGCACAGCAAACTTTCCCCCCTTTCAAGGCAACTTTCCCAGGCATCCTTCCCCTTGCAAAGTGACCCTGCCACCAGGCACCCCCCTCTTGCAAGGGGACCCTCCCAGGCACCCCCCTCTTGCAATGGGACCCTCCCAGGCACCCCCCTCTCGCAAGGGGACCCTCCCAGACACCCCCCTGCAAAGCAACCTTTCCAGGCATTTCTCCCTTAAGGCGACCCTCCCAGGCATCCCCCTCCCCTGCACAGTGACTTTCCCAAGTATCTGCCCCCCCCCCTTCAAGGCAACTTTCCCAGGACCCCCTCTCCCCCCCCCTTGCGAGGCGACCTTCTCAGGCATCTCCCCCCTACAAGGTGACGCTCCCAAGAGCTCCAACTTGCTACAAGTGCAGAATGACTCGCAGCACGCTGCCCAATCTGCTATGTGGAGATGTGGTGCAGAGGTCGATCGGCACCCATAACCCTGCGCTAATCACACTCTGCAAATCAGCATTATAGATAATGACTCCCCTTCCTGCAGAGATTAGTTCTACTTACAGGGGGCACTAGAGGGTCAGAGGTCGGGAAATCCTTGTGTGTGGCGCTCAGATCCGGGACGTCTCTAGAATGGAGGGATGAGAACATTGTGTTTTGGGCTTCATCTGTAACCTGCGTGTCAAGGAGCCCAATGTACTAATCATTTTAATTCGGTGGGGGGGGGGAAGTACTTTCAGTTCCCTGTTGAAACTAGTTCTGCTTTCTGACATCAACAGTATTATTATTTCTCTAAATATAGAGAAGTCACGTGGTCTAAATTCATCCTGTGCCCTGACCGCACTCATACAATCATCACTTTAATGACCACCCCCTCCCCGCAACTTACTCTGCTCTTCCACCCGGGAATACCTTACTAGGTATGGGGAGCATGGGGTCTCAACCCATCCTTCCCACAATGCACCAGTGCCGTCATATTGGGGGTTGGGGTAAGAAGGTCCTAAAGCCCTGATCCATGTGTAAGCTCTGATGAGACGGACATGGAGCTTACACGCGGCTTCTTCTAAAGCAGCTTGGGTGGTGGTGGTGGTGGGGATGTGACATTTAAAGTAGACATAAACCCTAAGTGAATGACAATTAGTTGCCTAAAGCACTGTGTGAAAGACATATTTGAAAAGGTTTATTAATGAAGAGCTACAAACCAATACTTTGAGAATTGCAGGCTTTTTATTCTTTGCGTACCTTATCCACGGGGGCCGGCACTGGTGAGGAAGCCTTCAGTGTCTCACCAGGAAATGGAAGAAAAAAAAAAAAAAAAGCAAGAAGTGGTTGTTGAACAAATGAATGTAAGATAATTTTCATGGCAGCATTCAGAGCTGTAAGCCAATGCGATTTTAAGTAAAAGTTGAACAGTGACACTAAACAACATCCTTACTCTCCAAACATAATCCATACACGTCCTCTACTCAATGTCCGGTCATTGATTTTTTAAGGATATTGTTTTTGTGTTTTTTTGCCCTCCTTTTCATGTCCTCTGTGAGCTCCTGAACTTCTAATTTCCCCCTCATTTCCTTGGCTCAAGCAGTGCAGGCAAGTTACGGTCATGTGCACTGCTCTATGCACACTACAGAGTCCACATCCCAAATCCCACAGGCCACATCCTACAGGCCACAGTCCACAAGACACTGGCCACAGTTCACATCCCACAGGCCACAACCCACAGTTCCCACAAGACACAGGCCACAGTTCCCACAAGACACAGGCCACAGTTCCCACAAGACAAAAGGCCACAGTTCCCACAAGACAAAAGGCCACAGTTCCCACAAGACAAAAGGCCACAGTTCCCACAAGACACAGGCCACAGTTCCCACAAGACAAAAGGCCACAGTTCCCACAAGACAAAAGGCCACAGTTCCCACAAGACAAAAGGCCACAGTTCCCACAAGACAAAAGGCCACAGTTCCCACAAGACACAGGCCACAGTTCCCACAGGCCACAGTTCCCACAGGCCACAGTTCCCACAGGCCACAGTTCCCACAGGCCACAGTTCCCACAGGCCACAGTTCCCACAGGCCACAGTTCCCACAGGCCACCGTCCACAACCCACAGGCCACCATTCCCACAAGGCACAGGCCACATCCCACAGTAAGGGGGGGGGGGCTATGTTCCTACATACAGTGGGATGACGGAGAACAAAAAACGTAGCCACCCTCTAACAGGAAGTCAGATCACAATTTGGGGAATGGAGGAGGCTGAGAACAATAGGAAGGACTTGTCCGAGATAAGAATACATACTGCAATAGGATTTCAATATTTTTTTTTCCCCTCAAAACCTGATTTTAGTGGTGCACCGAAATGAAAATTCCGGATGCACTTGGCGGAAAACTGATAGTTTTTTTTTTTTTTTTTAAATTGATGTGGCAGGCGTTTTTGCATTGAAGCCTTCCGGGAGAAGAAGACCTTGCACCAAAGCCCTGCGGGAGAAGAAACCCTTGTACACACGGTCGGAGATTCCGACAACCAAATTCCATAAGAGGTCCGGAAGTGATGTTGCATACACACGGTCGGACAAAGTTGTCGGAAAATCCGATTGTACATAACGTGATGACGTTATTTCGTTACGATGGGACTACGTTCAGGCTAGTAGCCAATAGCTTTGGTCTAGGAATTTGATCTGAACATGCGTGGCACTTTATCCGTCAGAGTAGGCTACACATGATCGGAGTATGTCCGATCTGAGCATTTTGTCGGAAAATTTTACCGGCAAGTTGGAAAAGTTGGCCCATCGGATATTCCGACGGAAACAGTCTGATGCAGACCACACACAGTCGGAATATCCGACAAAACGGTCCGATAGGACACATTCCGTCGGAATCTCCGACCGTGTGTACAAGGGCGAAGACCTTGCGCCCAAGCCTTGCGGGAGAAAAAGAAGACCTTGCGCCCAAGCCTTGCGGGAGAAAAAGAAGACCTTGCGCCCAAGCCTTGCGGGAGAAAAAGAAGACCTTGCGCCCAAGCCTTGCGGGAGAAAAAGAAGACCTTGCGCCAAAGCCTTGCGGGAGAAAAAGAAGACCTTGCGCCAAAGCCTTGCGGGGAGGCCACTTTGCGCCAAAGCCTTTACGGGGAGGCCACTTTGCGCCAAAGCCTTTTTACGGGGAGGCCACTTTGCGCCAAAGCCTTTTTACGGGGAGGCCACTTTGCGCCAAAGCCTTTTTACGGGGAGGCCACTTTGCGCCAAAGCCTTTTTACGGGGAGGCCACTTTGCGCCAAAGCCTTTTTACGGGGAGGCCACTTTGCGCCAAAGCCTTTTTACGGGGAGGCCACTTTGCGCCAAAGCCTTTTTACGGGGAGGCCACTTTGCGCCAAAGCCTTTTTACGGGGAGGCCACTTTGCGCCAAAGCCTTTTTACGGGGAGGCCACTTTGCGCCAAAGCCTTTTTACGGGGAGGCCACTTTGCGCCAAAGCCTTTTTACGGGGAGGCCACTTTGCGCCAAAGCCTTTTTACGGGGAGGCCACTTTGCGCCAAAGCCTTTTTACGGGGAGGCCACTTTGCGCCAAAGCCTTTTTACGGGGAGGCCACTTTGCGCCAAAGCCTTTTTACGGGGAGGCCACTTTGCGCCAAAGCCTTTACGGGGAGGCCACTTTGCGCCAAAGCCTTTACGGGGAGGCCACTTTGCGCCAAAGCCTTTACGGGGAGGCCACTTTGCGCCAAAGCCTTTACGGGGAGGCCACTTTGCGCCAAAGCCGTACGGGGAGGCCACTTTGCGCCAAAGCCGTACGGGGAGGCCACTTTGCGCCAAAGCCGTACGGGGAGGCCACTTTGCATTTGCACCACAAATGCATGAAAATGCATATGCAAAACTGAGTTTCAGGTGGCAATAGGCCCAAAGTCTTTTGTGACATCACAGCTCGAATAATCCGGGATGCATCTTGCAAAACTAATTACCCGAGTTGTAATTACCACTTTGTATTCCCTATGTGTCCGCCCCACATAAAAGCAACGTTACCTCGCAACACCTGAGCTATTCCTCATTGAGGATGTGGTCACCAGGACAGGAAGTGAAAGAAAATCCCCAATACAGGACACAGACAACAACAACAACAACAAAAATCCAGAGAGGATCCGAGCACTTCCAGAACATATCCAAAACTGAAACAAATTGGGAAAAGATCTATAACTACCCCCCTCCCCCTCCTTTCCACCATCCTTCACAACGCATGTGAACTTTAAAATAAGGTCACCATAAAAAATAAAAAAAAAGTAGAAGAAGATTTTGGCTTCACATTGTGTTCAGTTTCACGCCTGTGCTGACATACTCACATTTAGCAGAGGATTGTGGTTAGCGGGGCAGGATGTCACCCGCTTCACCACGGCACCAAACAGCGGCATGTCAGGTCGCCGAGTGCAGGGAGAGGCGGCAACGCACCGGGAGATGATGTGCATCCCATCTGCCAACGATAACCCGAGACGCATAAATCCGTGAAAGTCACTTCCTGACTTACCAGCGATTAACGAGCTTCGCACATCCTGTGCTGGATCCCCGCCAATCCCATCAACTGCCGAGCAGCAGCTGCCCCCATGACTCACCGTTACTTAACACAAGATGATCCATTGTAATTATTTATATACACAGAGCTCAGCATACACGAGTACACCCCGACAGATTCCTCACAATACCTCTCCTTTCACCATTTTCTATGGGAGGCGATACTACAAAATCCTCCCACAAATGTAACCAAGATTTGTTCATTTGCACAAAAAAAAAATATATAATAATAATAATAATAATAAATATATATATATTTTTCCTAACAAAGTTATTCAAGACCATGTTGCAAAAATGAATACATAGCCAATGAAAGTCTCAGCAGCAAAGCTAAAATTTTAGACCACAAAATCCTAAATGATCAAGAATCAAATAAATGAAAAAACCTGCAAGGCAAAGGCATAATGAGCCAGTATGCGGCCGACATCGCTCCCGGCGTTGCTTTTACGGGTATCGCGGGCTCTGTGATTGGCCGGAGCCGCGATGACGCCAACTCCTGCGCATGCAATATACTGTACGTAGTATGCAATCACCCCCCCCATACATAGTATATACTGTACGCAGTATACAATCACCCCCCCCATACATAGTATATACTGTACGCAGTATACAATCACCCCCCCATACATAGTATATACTGTACGCGGTATACAATCACCCCCCCATACATAGTATATACTGTACGCGGTATACAATCACCCCCCCATACATAGTATATACTGTACGCGGTATACAATCACCCCCCCATACATAGTATATACTGTACGCGGTATACAATCACCCCCCCATACATAGTATATACTGTACGCAGTATACAATCACCCCCCCCCCCATACATAGTATATACTGTACGCAGTATACAATCACCCCCCCCCATACATAGTATATACTGTACGCAGTATACAATCTCCCCCCATACATACTATATACTGTACACGGTATACAATCACCCCCCCATACATAGTATATAATCTCCCCCCATACATAGTATATACTGTACGTAGTATACAATCAACCCCCATACATAGTATATACTGTATGCAGTATATAATCACCCCCCATACGTAGTATATACTGTATGCAGTATACAATCACCCCCATACATAGTATATACTGTATGCAGTATACAATCACCCCCCATACATAGTATATACTGTACACGGTATACAATCACCCCCATACATAGTATATACTGTACGCGGTATACAATCACCCCCCCATACATAGTATATACTGTATGCAGTATACAATCTCCCCCCATACATAGTATATATTCTATGCAGTATACAATCATCCCCCATACATAGTATATACTGTACACAGTATACAATCACCCCCCCATACATAGTATATACTGTATGCAGTACACAATCACACTGCGGTCTCATAGACCAGATGCACCAATGAGAGGATTTCACGTTCTCCAGAACTCAGATCAGCGGTAGATGTATGCCCCTCCCCCAATACATCTCCATGGACTGGAGCAGTTTTTACATTGCGGGCCGGTTTATTCAGCAACAACGCTGTCATTACTGGAGATGACCAATGAAAGCGCAGATCACTTCTCATGACATTCCAAACATTTACTTTAGGCAGCCCTAGATGAATTGGAGTAAAAAAAAAAAAACATTCTTATCCCCCCCCCCCCAAAAAAAAAAAAAAACTAAAAATAAAGGGCAGTGTGTTTGAGTGCGGTGAAGGAAAACGCATTGGACGTCCCTTTCCCGGCCCGCATTCTGGCATGTACCCCCCCCTGGGATCACCAAATGTTGTCTACATCCATCGGTCATGTGTGTTCTCCGTTTCTTCCAGATCTGTGCAATCATCCAGTGTGAGACTTCCTGTAATATAGACCGCTCACTGCTGCCCCCTTCCCTTGTGCACGGGGACTGGTCTTGTCACCGCCCCCTCCTGTAGTGGGTGGAGCCTGCTGTCCCCTGGCTCTGCTCTCTCTTAGGGTCCTTTCACACGGGGCGGATGCACTTGTGCAGGGAGATTGGTCTTGTCTCCGCCCCTCCTGTACTTTTCTATAGTGGGTGGAGCCCACAGGGCCCCTCCTCTCTGCTCTCCCCTGCAGGGTGACTGGTCTTGTCTCCGCCCCTCCTGTATTTTTCTACAGTAGGAGTAGCCTACAGGGCCCCTCTCTGCTCTCCCCTGCAGGGTGACTGGTCTGGAGTACCTGTCACCACCTATTACTGTCACATGGGATGTTTACATTCCTTGCGACAGCAATAAAAGTGTTCCGATTTTCTTTTTAAAAAAGGGACAGTTTTCATGTAAAGAAAAAATAATAAAAATAATAATTTTTTATTTTTTTTTAAAGCGCGCCGTGCGAGCTCATGCACCAAAGAAAACGCATACAGTCATGACCGCAAATGCAAACGGTGTTCAAATCACACACGCAAGGTTTTGATGCGATCGTTAGAGTGAGAGCAATAATTCTAACACCAGACCTCCTCTGTAACTCGAAACACGTAACCGGTAAAACAATTTTAAACATCGCCTATGGAGATTTCTAAGTACCATAGTTTGTCGCCATTCCACGAACATGCGCAATTTTAAAAGCGTAAAATGTTAGGTATCCATTTACTCGGGGTAACATCATCTTTCACATTAAAATTGGGCTAACTTTACTGTTTTCTTATTATAAAAAAAATAAAATAAAAAAATAAATCGCATTAGATAGACCGGTGCGCAAACAACTACTGTGCGACATAAAATATCACAACAACCGCCATTTCATTCTCTAGGGTCTTCGGGAAAAAAAAAAATGTATTATATATATATATATATATATATATATATATATATATATATATATATATATATATATATATATATTTTATGTACATATAACAAATATTAATATAAATATATTATAAAATATTATATGAGTGTGTCGCGAGAAAATTACTTAGAACTTCCAAACATAATAAAGAAAAAAAATATAATAATAATAATAATAATAATATTATATATATATATATATATATATAGCGACAAATACGGATTTTAACTTGTAAGCAACTAGTGCCAGAAATAGGCTCTGTCCAGAAGTGGTTAATAAAGAGCTTATCAAAAACTTTTTTGTAACACTACACTGCTTTTTTTTTTTTTTTTGGTGAATGGGTTTCATAAAATTTTTTTGCCTGTGTATTCTCATGTAAATTAATGCATCCTTACTGTACGTGCGTCTCTGCCCTATGGCGCCCTGCGCCTTTCTGTATTTCTGCTCCTCTATCACCTGTTTTTTTGATGGGCTTGTTCTAAAATCTTCAAAAAAAAAAAAAAAAAAATTTAAAAAAAAATTTGAAAAAAAAAAAGTTTATATATATATATATATATATATATATATATAATTTTATTATCATATTATTATACAGGTTTTATATAGCGCCAACAGTTTGCGCAGTACTTTACAGGGCAGACATTAGTTACATTACAATTTGGTACAAGAGCAAACAGAGGGTATATATATATATATATATATATATATATATATATATATATATATATATATAAAAAATTATTATTTTATTATTATATAAAAATAAAATACTAAAAACGTAGGACATCATTTTGGCCCAAGTCAGAAAGTAATGGAAGAAAATGTTAATACAATTTTTTTTTTTTTTTAAACAAGTAAATATAATATACCTTCATCTCTATTTACTAATGCTAGAAGCAAAATGTTGATAAAGTGAAGTTCCACTTTAAAAGTAAACGTAGCGTTACCCTTTAAATCTGTAGCTCGTCACGCGTCAAAACGTTGCGCCGATTATCCGCAGGTGAGGAAGCGCCGAGCTGCGTCAGGTTCCGATTTCTCTAAACATAATCCACAACAGCCACACGTGTTATGACAGCCGCCCTGCGCATGCACAGCCCCGAATACGATTGGATGGAGGGATTCGATCGGAGAGAGAGGCTGATCTGTCCCGACTGCAACATTTCCCATTAGTAAGCATGGTGACTGGGAATGAAATGCCTGGCTGGGGATCACATCTCCCAGGATGCAGTGCAGGAAGAATGTGCACACCAGCACTGGCCGCTGACGTCAATCCAGGAGATAACGGAGGAAATAACAACCCTGTGCAATAAAATCCCTCGCTGCAGGATGACATCAGGAGCCCTGGAACTGGAAAGACTGGAACCATCGGAGGTGGAAGAGTCGCATCATCGCCCGCAGAACATGGATTGCAAAATTCCACCTTAACCACTTCTATGCCGGGCCATTCTTTACTTTTTTTTTTCTCCCCACACGTTCTGCTTTTTTTTTTTTTTTTTTGCTAGAAACTACTGTAACCCCCCCCCCCCCCCAAAAAAAAAAAAAAGAGAATAAAAAGAGACCCTGGAGAATAAAACAGTGGTAGTTGCATTTTTTTTTTAAATGTCGCACAATATTGCCGTATTTATTTCTAAAATTTATCTTTCCGAAAAAAAAAAAATGCACTAAAAATAAATTTTAGGCTCCGTCACATCACCGCGTTCCGAATTGCGGGCGGAATCATTGCAATAGCGAAATATCGCCAGACGCCCGTGCGTTCCTGGTGCATTGCCCGTTGATTTTTAATAGCATCCCCAAAAACACGGCGTGACTTTGCCGCGATTCATTGGGTGACAATTGCGGTAGAAACCAAAAAAAAAAGTATATACATTTCTAAAAGCAGAGACCCTGGAGAATAAAACAGTGGTAGTTGCATTTTTTTTAAAAATCTCCCACAACATTGGCGCATTTATTTATAAAATGTATCTTTTCCAGAAAAAAAATAAAAATAAAAAAAAATACACTAAAATTAATTTTAGGCTCCGCCACATCGTTTCGTTCTGAATTGCGGGCAGAATCGTTGCAATAGTGGCATATCGCTGGACGCCCGTGCGTTCCTGGTGCATTGGCCGTTGATTTTTAATAGCAACCCCAAAAACGTGGCAGTGACTTTCCCGCGATTCATTGGGTGACAATTGAGGTAGAAAAAAAAAAGGAAAAAAAAAGTATATAATTTTCTAAAAGCAGAGACCCTGGAGAAAAAAAAAAAAAATGCAACTACCACTGTTTTAATGTCGCAAGACATTGGCGCATTTATTTATAAAATGTATATTTTCCGGGGAAAAAACCCCCAAAAACACTAAAATTTTAGGCTCCATTCACATCGCCTTCCGATTTTCGGGCGGAATCATTGCAACAGCGGCACATCGCAGGACGCCGGAAGTCATTCCTTCCTCTTCATTGGACGTTGCCGATGCATTGCCCGTTGATTTTTAATAGCACCCCAAAAAGAGGCAGGACTTTCCCTCAATTCATTGGGTGACAATCGCGGTTAAAAACGCGCAAACAGAAATCGCAGGACACCCGTCACCCCAAAACAAATACAGGAGCTCCTTTGGGGTGACGGGCGTCCCGCGATTCAATTTGCATGTTTTTTTTTTACCAAAATTGTCGCCCCTCCCCCCATACGTGAGAACAGAGCCTAAGGCCCCTTTCACACTACCGGGACGTCAAAGTCGTGAGATTTTACTGCGATGTTAACAGACGCGATTTTGACACGATTTCAGGGAATGCCGGTGTAAACCCGAGGTCTGTGGACCTCAACTCGCATCAAGGTCGCACCAAAGTAGTACAGGGGGCTACTTCGAAGTCGGTGCAGAGATGAACGGTACTCATTGGAAATCATGGGGGGGGGGGGTACGACTTGCCATGCGACTTTGCAGTCCCAAGTCGCAGGACAAGTCGCACAAGTGTGAAAGGGGCTTTAGTGCGAACACACACAATATTATAACCAATTTTTGCTAAAAACGTAAAAAAAAGTTGGGTTGCGTCGAGTAAACAGATACCAAACATGTCAAGTCTTAAAATTGGGCACGCTTGTGAAATTGCAAAAAACAAAAAAATAAAAACAAAAACAAAAACCACACACACGACAGTACCCCAAATTCTCTATAGGCGATTATTTAACCACTTCATTACAGAGCCAATACTGACACTTCTCACAATCACGGAAAAAAAAAAAAAATCTACTTTGTTTTTTTTGTTTTTTCACTAGAAAATTACCTCCAAACATATTTTTTATTTTTAGCAGAGGCCCTAGAAAATAAAATAAAAATGGGTGTTGCAATGGTTTATGTCACATGGTATTTGCGCAGCGATTTTTCAAACGCAATTTTTTTTGGGGGGGGTGGGGGGAAATACACTTTAATGAATTTTATTGCACACAAACACAATATATAGCACCCCATTTTTTTTTTGTAAAACATAAAAGATAGAGATGCACCAAAATTTCAGAGGCCTCTTAAAATAAAGTGTTTAAAAAAAAAAAAAAAAAAAACATTTTCAGTGGCTGAAACATATCAGGCGAAAATTGTTTTTTTGGCACTTTTCTGATATAGAAAAAAAGGTGCAGATAATGGCGCCGAAAACACGATGTTGCCGCGCTTATTTTGCGTTTTTCATAGGTCATGTGACTCAAAAACTGCGCCGAAAACATAACACGGGTGCGTTATTGATGCGTTTTCAATGCGTTTTATCTGGGAGATGCATTTTTGGTACTTTTTTTTTATTTTATTTTTTTTAAACCGACCAAAAATGCAGCAAGCAAGATTTTTAAACACAATGGAAGTGCAACGGACCCGAGGGAAGGCATACATAGAATTTAAAGGGATGCATTTTTCTTGAGCTTTTCTTGCACTAAAAGTGTGGCGATAATAAATTCATATTAATTTAAATTCATGAAATTATTTAAAAAGTTGAATAGAAATAATATATATATATATATATATATATATATAAAAAAATTATTTGCAAAATATAATATATGTTTGTGGGATTTATAGTATATGTGTGCGTATGCGCTCGCATTTGCGCATAAGCACGGGGGTGGGCACTTTATATTATTTTATTTAAATATATATATATTTTTTTTTTACACACACACTACCTCATATTTTTTTTTTTGTATTAAATTTATTGCCATCACAGGAGATGAATAACATTCCTTGTGACATGGGCCATGACAGGTACTCTTTATGGAGAGGTGTGGGGTCTATTAGTGCCGCCGTTGCATCGCCCCCGGGCTTCCGCAATCGCATGGCAGAGCCCGGGAAAAGCGGCAAATTTTGATTCCCGGGATGAAGTCTGTGGGTGCAGACAGACAGACAGACAGACAGACAGACAGACAGACAGACAGACAATCTCTCGGTGTGACCACTTGGGGGCGTCCTACCGTTATGAAGCGGGTGAAAGCCTTTACAGGTCATCAGTTTAGAGTGAGCCGTGATTTATGACCCGGGAATTCCTCTTCTCACACCCAACGTTTGTTTACCAGACCTCACGTGTTGCGCAACTGATGTTTACATACGTGTGCTTGCCCTGCACTGTGCTCTTTAGACCCCTTTCACACCACACCGCCCATTGCGTCGGTGGTAAAACGCCACTATTTTTAGCGGTGTTTTACCACCGGATTTGCGCCGCGTTTCGCCGCTAGTGGGGTGCTTTTACCCCCCCCGCTAGCGGCCGAGAAAGGGTTAAAACCGCCAGCAATACACCGCAATATATTACAGCGCTACACCATTGATTTCAATGGGGAGCAGCGGTGGAGGAGCGGTAAACACACACCGCTCCTTCACCGCTCCAAAGAAGCTGCTGGCAGGACTTTTCCCTGACGTCCTGCCAGCGCACCGGCCCTCTGGGCTTTCACACTACACACAATGGTGCAGCTTCTTTTAGGGCGGATTGCAGGCGCTATTTCTAATGCTATAGCGCCTGCAAAACGCCCTGGTGTGAAAGGGGTCTTATATGTTGTGTGTATGGGACTTAACACAAAAAACAAACAAAAAAACGACTTTTTATTTATTAACCGCTTCTGTGCTTCCATCCATGCTATAGCCAAATGACAGCTACAGCGCGGGCTGACTTTGCCGCTAGGCCATCATAGGCCCCCCCCCCATGATCATGCTGCCTGCGTGCCCCGGCAGGCGCGCTCTCCGATATCTGCTTTTAGGACACAGCGAAGAGCAAAGGGACAATCACAGCGGCCCTTTACCATGTGATTAGCTGTGTCCAATGACAGCCGATCACAATGTAAACACATTTGCAGGTTATCAGCATTCCTTTCCTTGTGCCGTCACAGCGTGAGAAGAGGAGAGCTGGTCATCAGGGCAGTCCCATCAGTGTCAGCTTCCAATCAGTGTAGCCACTTCATCAGTTAACATCAATGCCACCGATCACTTCCCATCAGTGCCTCCTCAGTGTCACCCATCAGTGCCCCCAAACACTGCCCATCACTGCCTCCTCAGTGTCACCCATCAGTTCCGCCAATCACTGCCCATAACTGCCTCCTCAGTGCCGCCAATCACTGTCAATCAGTGCCCATAACTGCCTCCTCAGTGTCACTCATCAGTGCCGCCAGTCACTGCCCATAACTGCCTCCTCAGTGTCACCCATCGGTGCACATTGGCGCTGCCAGTGCCCATCAATGCCGCCTATCAGTGGCCAGTGTCACCCATCAGTGCTGCCAATCAGTGCCGCCTCATCAGTGCCACCTCAGTGCCCATCAATGCTGCCCATCAATACCCAGTGCCACCAATCAGTGCCCATTACTGCCTTCTCATCAGCACACATCAGTGAATGAGAAAAATTACCTGATTTTATAAGTTTATGTATTCTTATTTTTATTTATTTTTCTCTCTTTGTTTGTTTGTTTGTTTAGCAAAAAATACACCCCCCCCCCCCCAAGGTGATTAAATACCACCAAAGTAAAGCTCTATTTGTGTGAAGAAAATGATACAAATGTCATCTATGTACAGTGTTACACGATCGCACAATTGTCATACAAAGTGTGACAGCGCTGAAAGCTGAAAATTGCCCTGGGCGGGAGGGGGTGAAGGTATCCGGTATCGAAGGGGTTAATATATATTATTTGTATTGTTTTTACCTATAGGGGGGTAATCAGCTCACTATGACGGCATGGACAGGCGACTCTTGTTGGAGACATTGAGGTCAATTGGGGGTCTCCCTTGCCCTCCAAAGAATAGACATGGTGTAAGGACGTTCCACGACCGGCACAGTGCAGAGCGGATCGGGAGGATTGCGCTGGGCGGGATTCTATGTCGCGATAGTGCAGAGCAGGGGTGTCCAAACTGCGGCCCGAGGGCCGGATGTAGCCCTTTGCAAATCCCCCGTCACCTCTGACAACTCACACATGAGGAACACAACCAGGGAATAGGAGTCTGACGTACAATCAGCTGTGAATGACCAGCAACCAGCCAATCACAGCGCAGATCACAATAATCTGATTAGAGGGAGATTATGAAATAATCTGCAGAGTGTAGCAGTGGGCTGCATGGTGAGGGAGGGGATTATAGATTTTTTTTACATTCAATGTGAGGACGTTCTGCATATGACACACAGGCATGGCCGTGAGGGCGTTCCGTGTACGACACAGACGTAGTATGAGGGCGTTCCGTGTACGACACAGACGTAGTATGAGGGCGTTCCGTGTACGACACAGACGTAGTATGAGGGCGTTCCGTGTACGACACAGACGTAGTATGAGGGCGTTCCGTGTACGGCACAGATGCTCCGTGTATGGCACAGACGTAGTATGAGGACGTTCCGTGTATGACAACGTAGTATGAGGGCGTTCCATGTACGGCACAATCGTAGTATGCGGACGCTCCGTGTACGATACAGACGTAGTATGAGGGCGTTCCGTGTACGATGACGTAGTATGAGGGCGTTCCATGTACGGCACAATCGTAGTATGCCGACGCTCCGTGTAAGACACATACGTAGTATGAGTTCCGTGTACGGCACAGACGTAGTATGAGGCCGTTCCGTGTACGGCACAGACGTAGTATGAGGCCGTTCCGTGTACGGCACAGACGTAGTATGAGGACGTTCCGTGTACGGCACAGACGTAGTATGAGGACGTTCCGTGTACGGCACAGACGTAGTATGAGGCCGTTCCGTGTACGGCACAGACGTAGTATGAGGCCGTTCCGTGTATGAGGACGTTCCGTGTACAGCACAGACATAGCATAAGGACGCTCCAAGACGTAGAATTAATGCGTTCCTTCTACAGCACAGACGTAGTATGAGGACGCTCCGTGTACGGCACAGACGTTGTATGAGGGTGCTCCGTGTATGGCACAGGCGCGGTATGAGGACGTTCCGTGTATGACGACGTAGCATGAGGACGTTCCGTGTACGGCACAGACGTAGTATGAAGACGTTCCGTGTACGGCACAGACGTAGTATGAAGACGTTCCGTGTACGGCACAGATGTAGTATGAAGACGTTCCGTGTACGGCACAGACGCAGTATGAGGACGTTCCGTGTACGGCACAGACGCAGTATGAGGACGTTCCGTGTACGGCACAGACGCAGTATGAGGACGTTCCGTGTACGGCACAGACGCAGTATGAGGACGTTCCGTGTACGGCACAGACGCAGTATGAGGACGTTCCGTGTACGGCACAGACGCAGTATGAGGACGTTCCGTGTACGGCACAGACGCAGTATGAGGACGTTCCGTGTACGGCACAGACGCAGTATGAGGACGTTCCGTGTACGACACAGACGTAGTATGAGGGCGTTCCGTGTACGACACAGACGTAGTATGAGGGCGTTCCGTGTACGACACAGACGTAGTATGAGGGCGTTCCGTGTACGACACAGACGTAGTATGAGGGCGTTCCGTGTACGGCACAGATGCTCCGTGTATGGCACAGACGTAGTATGAGGACGTTCCGTGTATGACAACGTAGTATGAGGGCGTTCCATGTACGGCACAATCGTAGTATGCGGACGCTCCGTGTACGATACAGACGTAGTATGAGGGCGTTCCGTGTACGATGACGTAGTATGAGGGCGTTCCATGTACGGCACAATCGTAGTATGCCGACGCTCCGTGTAAGACACATACGTAGTATGAGTTCCGTGTACGGCACAGACGTAGTATGAGGCCGTTCCGTGTACGGCACAGACGTAGTATGAGGCCGTTCCGTGTACGGCACAGACGTAGTATGAGGACGTTCCGTGTACGGCACAGACGTAGTATGAGGACGTTCCGTGTACGGCACAGACGTAGTATGAGGACGTTCCGTGTACGGCACAGACGTAGTATGAGGACGTTCCGTGTACGGCACAGACGTAGTATGAGGACGTTCCGTGTACGGCACAGACGTAGTATGAGGCCGTTCCGTGTACGGCACAGACGTAGTATGAGGCCGTTCCGTGTATGAGGACGTTCCGTGTACAGCACAGACATAGCATAAGGACGCTCCAAGACGTAGAATTAATGCGTTCCTTCTACAGCACAGACGTAGTATGAGGACGCTCCGTGTACGGCACAGACGTTGTATGAGGGTGCTCCGTGTATGGCACAGGCGCGGTATGAGGACGTTCCGTGTATGACGACGTAGCATGAGGACGTTCCGTGTACGGCACAGACGTAGTATGAAGACGTTCCGTGTACGGCACAGACGTATTATGAAGACGTTCCGTGTACGGCACAGATGTAGTATGAAGACGTTCCGTGTACGGCACAGACGCAGTATGAGGACGTTCCGTGTACGGCACAGACGCAGTATGAGGACGTTCCGTGTACGGCACAGACGCAGTATGAGGACGTTCCGTGTACGGCACAGACGCAGTATGAGGACGTTCCGTGTACGGCACAGACGCAGTATGAGGACGTTCCGTGTACGGCACAGACGCAGTATGAGGACGTTCCGTGTACGGCACAGACGCAGTATGAGGACGTTCCGTGTACGGCACAGACGCAGTATGAGGACGTTCCATGTACGGCACAGACGTAGCATAAGGACGCTCCGAGACATAGTATGAGGGCGTTCCTTCTACGGCACAGACGTAGTATATGAGGGCGTTCCTTCTACAGCACAGATGTAGTATGACACTCCGTGTACGGCACAGACTAGTATGAGGACGTTGCCCATATGACACATACAGAAAAATATATATATATACATATATGACAATGGAGATTTATAATAATGTGACAACACTCGCCCTGTGTTTGACGTCACAGTGGCAATCACAGACCTGTCCGTACATGCGGAGCCCCGTCTCCGGTCACGCTCTCCCCCCAGGAGAACATTGCCCCGCCTCCTCCTCCTCTCCGTCTGACCCGTAACCAGTTCTCTGCATTCAGGTAACGCGCAGGACACGCCCCCGGCCAATCGGAGAGGTCGGCGGGCGTGGCACTAAGGACTCGGCGAGGCCCACGTGGCGGTGAGGTGTAACTGACGTCACGATCAGCCTTGTGCGAGGTGAGCGGTTTGCCACCTGTGATTCGTCAGATTCGGCGACCCGTCAGAATGTGTAGCAGAAGTGACGTTCCGTCGCCGCCATCTTGCTACACCCGGCACTCCTCCATAGTAAGGATACAGTGAGAAGGGGGAAAGCGGACATCTTGTTACACCCACCGGAGTTTTGCATTTTACACTTATTTTTAACAATAAAGTGAGCTAATATAGGGAAATACGGTACTTAGAACTCCGTCTGACTGGTTAGATGTTGCATTTTAAAAGCAGCGGCAAGCCTGCTCATCTCACAGGTTTGCTAATCTGACAGAAGTCCGCTGCTTTTAAAATTCAACATCTAACCAGCCAGACTGAGTTCTAAGTGCTGTATTTCACTATACAAACTCAGTTAACTGTTAAAACAAAGTGTAAAATGCAAAACTCCGGTGGGTGTAACAAGATGTCCGCTTTTCCCCTTCTCAGTGTATCTTTACTATGGAGGAGCGCGGGGTGTAGTAAGATGGCTGCGACGGAACGTCACTTCCGTTACACATTGCGACGGGTCGCCTGATCTGACGAAGGGCCTGATCTGACGAAGGACCTGCTGTGTACGCGCTAACAACCCCACGTGACCGGGAGGTGTGAGGGGGCGTGTCCGTGTCCCCTCAGAGCGTTTTCACAGCCAGACGAGGAGCCGGCCGGTGTGTGCGGGGTCACGGCCGGGGGCTGGAGGTGATAATATAACATGTGTGACCCCCCCCCTTCACACACACAACTACCAGGGGTTCCCTCACGTCCTGTTTTGCCTATGGTATAGGAAGTGAGGGGAAATCTTCATATGGGGACACCGTCTTTGGAGACGCAGATTTCCTTGCTTTTTTTGGAGGGATTTCCTCTCACTTCCTGTTGTTGCTATAAAACAGGAAGAAAAGGGAAATCTTAGAATGGGGACACCAGTTCTAATGACAACCTGAGATTTACGCTCACTTGGTGGGATTTTTTTCACTTCCTGTTGCAGTTACAGGAAGTGAAGGGAAAATCTTCCAATGGGGACACCAGATCTGGTGAGAACCAGGAATTCCCCCCACTTTGGAGGGATTTCCTATCATTTCCTGTTTTGGCTTTGAGGCAGGAAGTGAAATGAAATCTCCCAATGGGGACACTGGTTTCTGGTGACAAATTGAGGGTTTCCTCACTTCCTGTTTAGGCTCCGGGGCAGGAAATTAAGAGAAATCTTTTACTGGGGACACACTTTCTGATGATAACCGGGAATTTTCTCACTTCATGCTGTGGCAATGTAATGCGGGATGTGAAGGAAAAGCTTCCAATTGGGACACAACACTCCAGGATTTCCTCACTTTGGCCACATTTCCTCTCACTTCCTGTTTTGGATGACAGCTGGGAATTTCCTCTCACTTGGGGAGATGTTCTAACTTCCTGCTGTGACTGTGGGACAGGAAATGAAGGGAGAGCTTTGATAAGGAACACTCTGGGATTTCCTCACTTCCCATTTTTGGCCATGGCACAGGAAGTGAAGGGAAAATCTTCCTATGGGGACACTAGTTCCGGTGACAACTGGGGACTGCCTCTTACTTTGGAGAGACTTTCTCACTTCCTGTTGTTGCTCTGGGACAGGAAGTTCTGGTGACACCCATGGATTTCCTCACTTTGGGGGGATTTTCTCTCACTTCCTGCTTTGGCTATGGGACAGGAAATGTAAAAAAAATAAAACACCAGGACACCAGTTCTGGAGACAACCATGCATTTTCTCTCACTTGAGATTTGTTTGCTTTCTGCTGTGGCTGCGGGACAGGAAATTAAGGGAAAAGCTTCCTATGGGGACACCAGTTCTGGTGACAACTGGAGACTGCCTCTTACTTTGGAGAAACTTTCTCACTTCCTGTTATTGCTGTGGGACAGGAAGTTGTGGTGTCACACAGGGATTTCCTTACTTTAGAGGGATTTACTCTCACTTCCCGTTTTGGCTGTGGGACAGGAAGTGAAGGGAAAATCTTTCAATGGGGACACCGGGTCCAGTGACAACCGGGGATTTCCTTACTTTGGAGGGATTTCCTCTCACTTCCCGTTTTGGCTGTGGGACAGGAAGTGAAGGGAAAATCTTTCAATGGGGACACCGGGTCCAGTGACAACCAGGGATTCCCTCACTTTGGAGGGATTTTCTCACTTCCTCTTGTTGTAAAACAGTAACATCTTCTGGTTTTGGTGACAACCAGCGATTTCCTGACGTTTTGGGGGGTGGGTTTCTCACTTCCTGCTCTGGCTATGGAACAGGAAGTGAAGAAATATCTTTGACTAAGGTCACCGGTTCTGACGACAACCGGGGATTCTTTCAATTTGGAGGGATTTCCTTTGACTTGGGGGGCGATTTTCTCACTTCCTGCTGGGGCTACGGCATGGGGATTGAAGGAAAAATCTCCGGGGGGGGGGGGGGGGGGGGCACTGTTTTTTATGACAATCGGGGGATTTCCTCTTGTTTGGGTTGTTTTATCACTTCGTGTTTTGGCTATTGGACAGGAAGTGAGGAAACATCTTTGATCGGGGACACTGATTTTGGTGACAGCCTGGGAATTCCTCTCTTTCGTGGATTTTCTCGCTTCCTGTTATGGCTACGGGGCAGGAAATGAAGGGAAATTTTCCAATGAGGACACTCGTTCTCAACCAGGGATTCCCTCACTTTGCAGGAATTTCTTCTCACTTCCTGTTTTAGTTAAGGGACAGGAATTGAAGGGAAATCTCCCCTGTGGGGACACAGGTGGCAACAAAAATCTGACAGGAGGTATAACCCTCCCTAATCCAAAAAAAAAAGTTTTGTCTTTAGTGACACTTTAATAATTTTTTGTGGGGGGGGGGGGGGGCCCTTCCCGACCACTACAACTAAAAGGGGAGCAGCTAGGGGGTGGTAAAAATGTGCACCAACCACCAGGTTTTACTGCCCCTCCCCCCAACTGCTAGTTTCAGGGAGCCCTAAAACATCCCTTCTCAGCCAGGAGCCGGCCAGTGTGTGCGGGGTCATGGTTGGGGGCTAGAGGTGATAATATAACATGCGTGACCCCCCCCCCCCCACACACACACACACACACGCACAACTACTCACTTCTTGTTTTGGCTATGGAACAGGAAGTGAGGGGCAATCTTCCTATGGGGACACCGCCTTTGGTGACAACCGCAGATTTCCTCACTTTTTTTTTGGAGGGATTTCCTCTCACTTCCTGTTGTTGCTATAAAACAGGAAGCGAAAAGGGAAATCTTAAAATGGGGACACCAGTTCTTGTGACAACCGGAGATTTCCGCTCACTTGGTGGGATTTATTTTCACTTCCCGTTTCAGTTACAGGACAGGAAGCGAAGGGAAAATCTTCCAATGGGGACACCAGATCCGGGGAGAAGCAGGAATTACCCCCCCCCCCCACTTTGGAGGGATTTCCACATTTCCTGTGTTGGCTATGGGGCAGGAAGTGAAGAGAAATCTTCCAATGGGGACGACTGGGGGGGGGGGGGGGGGTTACTCACTTCCTGTTTAGGCTATGGGGACAGGAAACAAAGAGAAATCTTTGGGGCTGGGGACACCAGTTGGGACAATCGGGGATTCCCGTCACTTTGGAGGGATCTCCTCTCACTTCCTGTTTTGGCTTCTGGGACAGGAAATGAAGGGAACGGGAAAATGCGCACCAATCACGATATAGATCAGACCAAAATGAGGGACAAATGAGGAGGACAGAGGGACATTGCTCAAAATCAGGGACAGTCCCTTGATATCAGGGACGGTTGGGAGATATGTTGTTGGGGGTATCTGCAGCTGGCTGGAGGCCCAGGAAAGGGGAGGCCCAGGAAAGGGGAGGCCCTGGAAAGAAGAGGTCCAGGAAAGGGGAGGCCCTGGAAAGAAGAGGTCCCGGAAAGGGGAGGCCCAGGAAAGGGGAGGCCCTGGAAAGAAGAGGTCCCGGAAAGGGGAGGCCCAGGAAAGGGGGGGCCCGGGAAAGGGGAAGCCCAGGAAAGGGGAGACCCAGGAAAGGGGAGGCCCGGGTAAGGGGAGGCCCTGGAAAGGGGAGGCCCGGGTAAGGGGAGGCCCGGGAAAGGGGAGGCCCGGGTAAGGGGAGGCCCGGGAAAGGGGAGGCCCGGGTAAGGGGAGGCCCGGGAAAGGGGAGGCCCGGGTAAGGGGAGGCCCGGGAAAGGGGAGGCCTGGGAAAGGGGAGGCCCTGGAAAGGGGAGGTCCGGGAAAGAGGGGGCCCGGGAAAGGGGAGGCCCTGGAAAGGGGAGGCCCTAGAAAGGGGAGGCCCGGGTAAGGGGAGGCCCTGGAAAGAGGGGGCCCGGGAAAGGGGAGGTCCGGGAAAGAGGGGGCCCGGGAAAGGGGAGGCCCTGGAAAGGGGAGGCCCGGGTAAGGGGAGGCCCTGGAAAGAGGGGGCCCAGGAAAGGGGAGGTCCAGGAAAGGGGAGGCCCTGGAGAGGGGGCCCGGGAAAGGGGAGGCCCTGGTGGACCACTTGCTTGGTGGTTTAGAACCAGTGCCATAGAGTGTCACTTGATGGATAGATCTGAGTCTAATGGGGCTGCTGACATCACAACATTGTTCTAGGCCAGTGATGGGGAACCTCGGCACCCCTGTTGTTTTGGAACTACATTTCCCATGATGCTCATGCCCTCTGCAGGGTAGCTGAGCATCATGGGAAACGTAGTTCCAAAACACCTGGGGTGCCGAGGTTCGCCATCGCTGGTCTAGGCGGTCTGTGATTGGCTCAGATCCAGACGTTCGTTCCGTAGCCATACACTTACAATTATCTCTTTATTCACAACAGACATGATGGGACAGCCGGGATGAACTGGTTCCTGTAGCAGAGCCGGTATCTGTAAGTCTTCCTCATTTTGATTTAATGATGAAAGGTTTCATTCATGCATCTTCTGTAGAAGACGATTAATCCGGGGTCTGTCTATAGAACATTCGTTGTACGAAAAGGTCAGAAATTGTGCAAAAAAAAAAAAAAAACTGAACAAAATTCCACAGAATGTTTTCAAATAGAGAGATGAACTCCTATCTCACCGGCGCCATCTAGTGGCTGAAATGCAGAATGCTTTCTCACAGAGGTGTTTCAGGAAACTATACCACGTTTTGGCCACCGGAGGGGGCTGACGATACAGGATTTCATCTATTGGAGACAGCAGCCCATTCCTTGGAAACGGCGAAAAAAAAAATGCAGCGGTACCAGATGCAGCGGAATCTGGAAAAAAAATGCAGCGGAACGCATCTGAAAATACAATATACTTTTGGATGTACAAAGCTGACCGGTACTACGGCACGTGCCTGTGCCTGTCACCCGTTTTAGTCTCAGGATCCTAGAGCTGGCCTCTGGCCTCTCAGGATCATAGAGATGGCCGGGATGGTCCCCGGCCATCTCCATAGCTCCCAACTGTCTCTGATATCGCGGGACTGTCCCGGATTTGGAGCAATGTCCCGCTGTCCCTCTTTCCTCCTCATTTGTCCCTCATTTTGGTCTAAACTATATAGTTGTATATAAAATGCACGTATTGGCGTATAACACGCACACGCTATTTGCACCCGATTTTCAGGGTGAAATACGCCAATGAATACAGTAATTTTCTAGCAAAAAAAAAAAATACAGATTTTTACATATAGGAGAGAAATATCAATATTGGCCTGGGTTGGTATAGTTAAAAACATTACTGATAAAAAGTTAGGTGCTGTAGTCTGTTGCCCTTTCTTGTGTGCGTTTTGAGTCTGAACATGTTTGGTATCTACTTATTCGACGCATCATCATCACCTGCACTAGACATGTGCAATTCGTTTCGTCCCAAATTAGTTTTTTAACAAATTTTGACAAATTCGTTAATTCCGATTTTCCGAATTTTTCGATTTCCGAAATTGAGGAATTTAAAAATTAGCGAAATTACGAATTTTCGGATTTCCGAATTTCTAATTTTCAGATTTCGAATTTCGAATTTTTGGATTTCCGAATTTGGGATTTTTGAATTTCGGATTTCGAAATTTCGGATTTCGAATTTCTGAATTTCCGAATTTTTGATTTCTGAATTTTCTAATTTCTGAATTTCAGATTTTCAAATTTCGGATATTCGGAATTCTGAATTTTTTCGGAAATTCGAAAATCTGAAAAAAAGAAAGAAAATCTGTTTAATTCTAAATAATAACTAACTATTAAATTATAGGTATTGGAATTCCCTTTCAAATTGGTCTGTTAGTGAATGTAACGAGTACAAATTTATCCCAAGTTTACGAATTATCTGAAATAACGAATGCCGCATCTAAACAAATGGAACGTAACGATCTAATAATAATAATAATAATAAAACCTTTTTATTATTATTAATTATTTATTATTAATTTGTTCCGTTCCATTTGTTTAGATGCGCCATTTGTTATTTCAGATAATTCGTACGTTCGGATAAATTCGTATTTGTTAATTTAATAGTTAGTTATTAATTAAACTGATTTTCTTTCTTTTTTTTCAGATTTTCAAATCCGAAATTTTCGCAAATTCGAAAATTTGGAAATTCGGAAATCCGAAAATTTGGAAATTCGGAAATCCGAAATTTGAATATTCAGAAAATCGAAAATTCGTAAATGTGTAAAACTGAAAATTCGGAAATCCGAAATGTGAAAAATTCAGAAAATTTGGAAATTCGGAAATCTGAAAATTCAAAATTCAGATATTTGGAAATCCGAAAATTTGGAAAATCGGAAAACCCGAAAAATTGAAATGTGAAAATTTCCGAAAAAATCTAACAAACTAATGAAACAAAAACGAAAATGAACTAATTTTTTTTGTCAGTGCACATGTCTAATCTGCACATATTTTTCAGAAAATATCTGAAGTTCGGGGTTTGTTCTAAGCAAAAAAAAACATGATAAAATAACATGTGAGTAAAAAATGTAAAGACTGCCCGAGGACAGCAAGTGGTTAAATAAGAAAAGCTTAAGCTGTGCTTTGTGGTGTCTGTATCAATGGAAAGAGCAATGGGGTAACCAGCAAACGTTTTCCACCACTCAGCTATTGATTTCCGAATTTGAGTTCTCAGTGCTTCATTGTTTGAGGATTGGTGAATTATTAACGGGTTCTGTGTGATTTGCAGATTTTTTTGTTTAATGTCCGTTATCAGTCACTGGTGAAGGTCCCTGGCTATTTATCAAAGAAGAGCCCCCCCCCCCCCCAAAAAAAATATTAGGACAATTTAATATTAGAACACTTACCTGTCTAGGGATCCAGCACCAGGGGTTTACTTAGAACATTTGCCACCCGGGGCGGATCTTATATCGTGAACAGGGCAGGACTTAGGGTGGTGGGGGCCCCTGGGCTTGAGTCACTTTCGGGCCCTACCTTCTACACGTTACCGTATTTATCAGAGTATAACACGTGCCGGCGTATAACACGCACCCCAAGTTTAGGAGGAATTTTAAGGAAAAAAACTTTTAGGGGGGAAGTTTAAGGAAAAAACTTACATTTAAATGCGCATCAATGCAGCCTTATCAGTGCCCATCTGCAGCCTTGCCCATCCATCTGCAGCCTTATCCAGTATCATTGCAGCCTTGTCAGTGTAGCCTTGTCATTTGCAGCCTTACCCCAGTGTCATTTGCAGTCTTGTCATTGCAGTCTTGAAGTTTAAAAATGGCATCGCCGAGATACAGAGCCCTAGTATCTCAGCGACTCTCGGGTCCTCTTGACGGTTCTTGGGTCCTCTCGGCGGCTCTCAGGTCCTCTTGCAGTCCCGAGCGGAGCCGAGTGTATTCGGCTCGGCTCACAGTCACTCCCAGTCCCTATGTTATGTACATCATAGGGCAGGACTGGGCGTGACTGTGAGCAGAGCCGAGCCGAGCCAAGCAGTACACTCGGCTATGTACCTCGGTGGGGCCCCCTATTGGGTGGGGCCCATGGGCTTAAGCCCAGTCAAGCCCTATGGTAAGTCCAGCCCTGATCCTGAACCCCCTGCACACCCCCCCACCCCCCCATCTGGCAATAATCTAAGTGAAATATCGATTTGCGCAAGCTTACCACAGGGGGTGCTTGTTTGCAGGACAAGAATGCGTGGTATGAAGCGCTTGGTGATGGTGGAATCAGGATGTAAATATTTCCGGGGTGTTCGCTGGGTTGCAAAGCACGAAGAAAAGCGTGGTTCTGCGATGTGGAACGCACGCCAACCACAGGGTCCAGGAAATGGGTCCGGAAATGCGTTCCAGCGGGCACTGCCCTGCTGCCATATGCATCACTTCCCCTCCGCGGGCTGCCGCCATCTTTGCAGAGACCGCTGCTATAGAGGTCCAAGCTCTCAATGCTTGAAAAGGGAAGCAGAACCGCTGAATAAGCGGCGCCAGGTTGAGAACCCCTAAGCGGCGCTAGACTGACCCCCACCCCCCCCCACCAGTGTGTGGCACCTGGGGCAGGCCACCCTCCCTGCACCGCCCCTCCCCCCCCCCCCCCAGTTGGTATGCCACTGTCCAGCGATGTCCTCACCCGAGCCCATTCTTTAATCAGCTATCGGATGCTGGCGCCACCATCTTGACTAAGGGAAACTGTCAGTGAAGCTGCACTTTTTGAACGGGCCGCAGTCTTTTAGGGTCTGTGATGTGTCCCAGAAGGCTGCGGGGGAAGGAAGCAAACTGAGCCCGGAAGTGGGAGCTCGTACCTGTCAAAGCCAGGTACCCACTCCCCCCTCCCTCACACATTTGGCACCTTTTGCGGGGGGGGGGGGGGGGAGGGAACCTTGGCCAGAAAGAGCAAATTAATGAGACATTCTTATTGTGATGTTTTATTTTGCTCTTTCTGGCCAGGGATTTGGCAACCAATGTCACTGTGTTGCTTATGTGTCATTTACAAGTCACTAGTCTTTTTAAGATTCTAATTTTATTCTCTTTTGATTAATAAATAAAGACAGATTGCAAAAGACAGTAGGACAAACCCCCAAAAATTCTTCAAATATATTAAAAGTAAAAAGGTCAAGTCTGAGCATGTAGGCCCTTTGCAAAATAATCTGGAGTGGGTGACTGGAGGCAAAGAGAAGGCTAACTTATTAAATACTTTCTTCAGCTCTGTGTATACAAAAGAGCATGGGGGAGCTCATGTCTATAATGGGGGTGGTAGTGACGCAGCCCCAAATCCACAATGGCTCAAAAGTGATATGGTCCATAAATATTTGGACAGAATGAAGGTGGATAAAGCACCTGGACCTGATGGCATCCACCCACGGATCCTAAAGGAATTGAGCTCTGTCATTTGAAAGCCATTGTAAGCCCCTGTGCACACGGTCAGAGATTTCCACAACCAAATCCGTCAGATTTTGCCCGTCGGATTTTGTCCGTCCGGATCTTGTCCAAAACTGTTGCATACACACGGTCGGACAAAGTTGGCGAAAAATCCGTTCTTTCAAAACGTGATGACGTAATTTCGTTACGATGGGACTACATTCAGGCTAGTAGCCAATAGCTTTGATGTAGGAATTTGATCTGAGCATGCGTGGCACTTGGTCCGATCAAAATTCTCTACACATGATCGGAGTATGTCCGATCGGCCCAGTTGGTCGGGAAATATTTCCAACATGTTGGAAAATTGGGTCCAACGAATATTCCGACGGAATCAGTCCGATGCATACCACACACAGCCGGATTATCCGACGACACGGTCCGATAGGACACATTCCGATGGATTCTCCAACCGTGTGTACAAGGGCTATCTCATTTTTAGGGACTCATTAATGAGAGGAATAGTACCACTGGATTGGCGCAGGGCCAATGTGGTGCCTATATTTAAAAAGGGAACAAAGTCTTTACCAAGTAATTATAGACCCATTAGTTTAACTTCTATAGTTGGGAAGATACTGGAGGGATTAATAAAAGACCACATAGACGAGTTCTTGCAGGAAAAAAATATTTTGAGCAACAGACAGCATGGATTCATGAAAGACAGAAGTTGTCAGACAAACCTGATTTCTTTTTATGAGGTGGTAAGTAAAACGTTGGAAAGAGGGGTGGTGGTGGACGTGGTATACTTGGACAGAGGGGTGGCGGTGGACGTGGTATACTTGGACAGAGGGGTGGCAGTGGACGTGATATACTTGGACAGAGGGGTGGCGGTGGACGTGATCTACTTGGACAGAGGGGTGGCGGTGGACGTGGTATACTTGGACAGAGGGGTGGCGGTGGACGTGATATACTTGGACAGAGGGGTGGCGGTGGACGTGATATACTTGGACAGAGGGGTGGCGGTGGACGTGGTATACTTGGACAGAGGGGTGGCGGTGGACGTGATATACTTGGACAGAGGGGTGGCGGTGGACGTGGTATACTTGGACAGAGGGGTGGCGGTGGACGTGATATACTTGGACAGAGGGGTGGCGGTGGACGTGATATACTTGGACAGAGGGGTGGCGGTGGACGTGATATACTTGGACAGAGGGGTGGCGGTGGACGTGGTATACTTGGACAGAGGGGTGGCGGTGGACGTGGTATACTTGGACAGAGGGGTGGCGGTGGACGTGATATATTTGGAGTTTGCAAAAGCGTTGGATACAGTTCCGCACACACGGCTCATGTGTAAGGTAAAGTCTACAGGTTTGGAAATATCTGTTTGTAAATGGATAGAAAACTGGCTAAAAGACAGAATTCAGAGAGTAGCGATTAATGATTCTTACTCTGAATGGTGTAAGGTTATGAGTGGTGTACCCCAAGGTTCAGTGCTGGGACCCTTACTTTTTAATATCTTTATAAACTATATTTGGTCTGGGATCAAGAGTAACATTTCCGTGTTTGCAGATGACACCGAGCTATGCAGTGGAATAACCTCCTTACAGGATGTCTCCAATTTACAAGCCGACCTCAATGCTCTGTCTAATTGGGCGACTATGTGGCAGATGAAGTTTAATGTTGATAAATGTAAAGTTATGCACTTGGGGGCTTAGAATATGCATCGTACATACTAGGGGGAGTACAACTGGGGGGATCCATAGTGGAGAAGGATCTGGGGGGGGGGGGGTTTGGTAGATCATAAGCTCAATAATAGCATGCCATGCCAAGCTGCTTTTTCCAAAGCGAGCAAAGTCCTTTCTTGTATTAGGAGAGGTATGGACTCCAGAGAGAGAGATATCATTTTGCCCCTGTTCAAATCATTAGTAAGACCTCATCTGGAATATGCAGTTCAGTTTTTGGCACCAGTTCTCAAAAAGGATATCGGGGAACTGGAGAAAGTGCAGAGAAGGGCAACCAAACTGATAAGAGGCATTGAGAATCTCAGCTATGAGGAAAGATTAGAGGAACTGAATTTATTCACTCTTCATAAGAGGAGATTAAGGGGGGATATGATCAACATGTACAAATATATAAGGGGTCCATATAGGGAACTTGGTGTCGAGTTATTCACTTTACAGTCAACACTGAGGACAAGGGGGCACTCTTTACGTCTAGAGGAAAAGAGATTTCATCTCCAAATACAGAAAGGTTTCTTCACAGTAAGAGCTGTGAAAATGTGGAATAGACTCCCTGCAGAGGTGGTTCTGGCCAGCTCAGTGGATTGCTTTAAAGCGGTTCTGCACCTAAAAAAAAAAAAATTAAAAGCCAGCAGCTACTAATATTGCAGCTGCTGACTTTTAATAAAATCACACTTACCTGTCCCAGGGTCCAGCGATGTCGGCGGCAGATGACGAGTGATCGCTCGTCTCTCTGCTGCCCCCGTCGCCATCCTCTGTCAGGGAATCGGGAAGTGAAGCATTACAGCATCACTGCCCGGTTCCCTACTGCACATGCGTGAGTCGCGCTGCGCAACTCTTATGGTCCCCGCTGTGTCTCTGGGAACTGTGTGTTTCCCAGAACACAACGGGGGGGGGGGGGGGGGGTCTGCGGCGGTCTGCCCGGAAGTGAGTGCAGATACCTAGATTATCCAGGTAACTGCACCCCCCTCCCCCTGAAAGGTGCCGATTGTGGCACCGGAGGGGGGGAGGGATCAGATTAGCGGAACTTCCCCTTTAGGGTCAAGAACCGCTTTAAGAAGGGCCTGGATTATTTCCTGTGTACATAATATAACTGGGTACTGACATTTATAGATAAAGTTGATCCGGGGAAAATCCGATTGCCTCTCGGAGGATCAGGAAGGAATTTTTTCCCCTGCTTTAGCAAATTGGTTCATGCTCTGCTGGGGTTTTTTGCCTTCCTCTGGATCAACTGTGGTTATAGAATTGGGTATATGGGCTGGTATGATATTTTTTTATATATATATATATATATTTTTTTTTTTTTGTGGTTGAACTGGATGGACTTGTGTCTTTTTTTCAACCTGACTAACTATATATATATATATCTATATATATATATATATATATATATATATATATATATATATATATATTTATTATTATTATTATTCTTTTTTTTTTTTTTTAACTGTCCGTTTTCGTTCTCGGCCAAGTGCATCCTGAATTTTCGGTTTCGGCACCAAAAATTTCTCTGTTCGGTGCATCGGTTTGGAGAGGCAATAAATTTTGTGCAAACTAGTCAGTATACGCTTGTTGTTTTTTTTTTATTTTTTTTTACCAAAAACATGTAGCAGAATACATATTTAAAATCTTTTATATTTTCTATTGGATACGTTTTATAGCAGAAAGTGAAAAATATATATATATATATTATTTTTTTCAAAATTGTCGCTCTTTTTTTTGTTTATAGCGCAAAAAAAAAAAATGTTAAAACTGCAGAGGTGACCAAACACCACCAAAAGAAAGCTCTATTTGTGGCAAATAAATTTTATTTGTGTATAAGTGATAGGGTCCACATGATATTCCACTATGCCATTTGTAACTATTGTCATATTTTTCTCTTTCGTTGTATTGTCTCTGAGCAAATACAAAAAAAAAAAACGCTTTCTGTTAAAAATAATAAATACTTTATTTGATTAACTGACAATTGCGCAGTCGTGCAACGCTGTAAAGTAATGCAGTTCTGTATTACTAAAATGGCCTGATTATGGGGGGGTGTAAATCTTCCAGAGGTCAAGTGGATAGTAATAATGTAAACATGATAAAGAATAAAAACTAAATACATGCTTGCAGGGTTTTTTTTTTTTTTTTTTTATTTGAACCAAAAACAGCACTTGCAGAAATACATTGTTACTTTTATGTTAAAGTGATATTGAAGTCTCTGATTTTGAATGAAAGTAACTTTTACTATATATGAATGTTATATGGTCATTTGTATTTCTGACTTTCTGTGATTGGAATTCTACCTATACTATAGATTTTGTACCATCTTTTGTACCTAATAAAAAAAAATTTGTAAACAAAAAAAATAAAATCTCTGGTTTAAAAAAAAAAAAAAAAAAACATGTCATACTTACCTGCCCCGTCCAAAGGTTTTGCACAGAGTGGCCCCAATCCTCTTCTTTTCGGGTCCCTCTTAGGCTCTCCTGGCCCCTCCTTCCCGCTTGGTAAATATTTAACCCTTTGATTGCCCCTAGATGTTAGTCCTTTCTCAGCCAGTGTCATAAGTACATTGACAGTGTACAGAATTATCACTGATCACTATATTAGTGTCACTGGTGATGTCAGTGGCAGTTAGTCAGTCCCCCCCCCCCCCCCCCCCCATCCCCCCCAGCATCAGTTAGACCCCTTTCACACTGGGGCATTTTTCAGGCGTTTTTCAGGCGCTTTAGCGGTAAAAAAAGCGACTGTAAAGCGATTGAAAGAAGCCGCAACTGCAATCCCAATGCAAAAGCCCGAGTGCTTTCACACTGAGATCCCTTTCACACTAGGGTGTTTTTGAGGCACTTTAGCTTTAAAAAAAAGCACCTGTAAAGCGCCTGAAAGAAGCCGCAACTGCAATCCCAATGTAAAAGCCCGAGTGCTTTCACACTGAGGCGCTGCCCTGTCAGGGCGTCAAAAAAAGTCCTGCAAGCAGCTTCTTTGCAGCGCTTTTGGAGCGGTGAATACAACGCTCCTAAAGCGCCCCTTCCTATTGAAATCAATGGGAAGCGCCCGCAAAACGCCTGAAAAGCGCTTTTGGCAGCAGCGTTTTGTGGGCGCTTTTAACCCTTTATTTGGCCACTAGCAGGGATTAAAAGCACCCCAATAGCGCTCGAAAAACGCTGGTAAAGCGATGCTAGTTTAAGCGGCGCTTTACGAGTGTTTTTTTCGGGTGCTGACATTGTGAAAGGGCTCTTAAAGCACTCGGGGCTTTCACATTGGGATTGCAGATGAGGCTTCTTTCAATCGCTTTACAGGCGCTTTTTTAACGCTAAAGCACCTGAAAAAGCGCCCCAGTGTGAAAGGGGTCTTAGTGTCAGATTTCCCGCTGCACTATAACAGGACCCATTTATAAGCCGCTGATCACTGGCATTACTAGTATGAGAAAAAAAATAAAAAAGTTCCAGTATATATCTGTCAGAAACCATGAATCAGACCGAGACAGAAGTACAATTAAATCACACTTGTTTATTAAATAAAAATAAAAAGGTAAATAGAAAAAGCATAGTCAAAGCATAGCCAGAGTCCAGTAACCGGATCGAGTAGTCAACCAGGCCAGAGTTCAATAACCAGATCGGGTAATCAGCCAGGCCAGAAGTCAGGGATCCAAGTAGAGCACCAGCAAGCAGGATAAGGAGCCAGAAGGGATGTCAACAAGCCAGTCTTTAAAACGCAGGAGATGGTTTCTTGTGATGTGACCAAGGCGAAGGCAGAGATGAAGTGAGCTGGACAGCTTTAAGTAGGCATGTGAGAAGAGCATCATCAGGAACAGCTGGTAACTGTGGAGAGAGATGAGAGCTTGTAATTAGCTGACAGCTGAGCAGCCAGCCCAGAGAAGGAAGGGCTAAGCCAGCCCTGACAATATCCCATGGTTTGTAGACTCTATAACTTTCACAAAAAATCAATCAATATACTTATTGGGATTTTTTTTTTAATCAAAAACAGCAGAATACATCATGGCCAAATAGGTTTTTTCATTTTTATTTTTTATTTTTTTTATGAAAAAGCAAAATGACTCATGTAATTGGACATGCAATTGCCATCATCCCTTGTAACTTAAACAAATGTGAAAGACCTCTCTATCTCTATTGTGGGATTTTTTTAGGCAATGAAAAAAGTTTTTTTGAAAAAGATTATTTATTATACCAATAGAAAAAGTTCCATAGAAATTTTGACCATAAGACATACAAATGTTAAAACATATATTGATAAAGAGAATAAAGTGATACTTTGAACCAACGCGTTTCAATGGGTAATGATTGTTAAAATCTTCATCAGGGATATTGTATCTACAGAAGATCAGAAATACAACGTTATGACCCCTTTCACACTGGGGTGTTTTTCCAGGCATTTTTGAGGCGCTTTAGCATTAAAAAAAAGCGGTTGTAAAGCGCTTGAAAGAAGCCTCATCTGCAATCCCAATGTGAAAGCCCGAGTGCTTGAAGAGCCCTTTCACACTGCCAGCGCCCGAAAAACGCTCGTAAAGTGCCGCTTAAATTAATGGCACTTTACCAGCGTTTTTCTAGCGCTAGCAGGGCGTAACCCCAGCTAGTGGCCAAATAAAGGGTTAAAAGTGCCCACAAAGTGCCGCTGCCAAAAGCACTTTGCAGGTGTTTTGCAGGCGCTTCCCATTGATTTCAATGGGAAGGGGCGCTTTAGGAGCAGTATATTGAGCACTCTAAAAGCGCTGCAAAGAAGCTGCTTGCAGGACTGAAAGGGGTCTTAGAAATTACATTAAATACACACAGATATTCTCCATGAGTATACAGAATATAATAACTTACTTTTTCAATACATAATTAAAACGAGTAGCAGGTGCATTCCCCATGGTATCAGCAAGGAAGGTCCAAAAAACACACATAGTATACCCTTGTTTTCTACAGGACAGCCGCATATAACTAAATCCACAAATTTGGCACTTTAAAGCATAGGGTCCGGGTGCTATATAAATGCAAAGACAGAGATCAGGGCATTGCAAGAGTCCAGTTACCAACTTCCGCAGGCATAAAAAAAGGGGAACTTACTCTGCAAATAGGGCCGAGTTGAAGTCCTCTAACATTAAAGACTTGGAAGAAAGCACTCCAGTGGTGATTGGACTCCTCCAGCTGTCTAGCTGAAGAGAAGATTTAGGATTCCAATGCCCTGATCGCTGTCTTTGCATTTATATAGCACCCGGACCCTTTGCTTTTAAAAGTGCAGGTCCACCAAAAAATAAATAAATTTACATAAAAAGGCTCCGTAACCCCTTGAGGTCCGGGCCATAGCCGAATGACGGCTATAGCGCGGACGTTAATTTCCGGGAGGCCGTCATAGGACGTCCTCCCCTTTGCACGCTCCCAGCGCCCTCCCTGCAGGGATCTGAGTAAGGGGCCGGTCCCAGCCCCTTACCATGCGATCAGCTGTCTGCCAATGACAGCTGATCACATGATGTAAACAAAAGCTCAGTAATCATTTTTTTTTCTCCTAACGCTGACAGCGCGAGAAGAGAAAAAAAAAGCCGATCACCGGCTTATGTTTCAGGGACATCAGTCCCGAAGAGGAAGGAGGCACATCTGCCTCCTATGTGCCAACAGTACCTCCTGTCAGTGCCACCTGCTGTTGCCACCTGTCAGTGCCCATTAGTGCCCTGATCAATGCCCACAAGTGCCACCTATCAATGCCCACCAGTGGTGCCAATCAGTGTCACCTAGCAGTGCTGCCTATCAGTGTAACCAATCAGTGCCCATCACTGCCACCTATCGGTGCCCATCAGTGCTGCCTCATCAGCGTACATCAATGAAGGAGACATTTTTTTTTAAAATTTGGTCTTTTTACATTTTTTTAACATAACACACGAGCGAATTGTCCGGCGTGCTTAGTCCGGCAAACAATCCGGCGGATTTCTACCGAACGGACTTGGCCACACACGGACACACAGAAAGTCCGGCGTTTGCTAGCGCGATGACGTACAGCACATACAACGGGACTAGAAAAAGGAAGTTCAATAGCCAGTAGCCAATAGCTTCCTTTTTCGTACTTGCTTCTGAGCATGCGTCATTCTTAGTCCACCGTCCTAGCATACTGACAAACGTATTGTCCGCTGAAACCCAAGTCCGACGGGAAGATTGGAGTGCAAAAATACTTTCTTAGTCCGCCGGACTTCACGCTGGAAAAGTACGCCGGACAATCCGATTGTGTGTACGTGGCATTAGTGTCAAAGTCAAAATGTTGAAGAACTTGCGTACTTTGACTGCATCCAGAGAATAGCCATTCGCAACTGGATGTTCACTCTAGTTGGACAGTCCCTCTCTCACAAGGCCTAGCAGCCAACAAGGTGCTTACTCAGGAACAAGTCTGCCACAGACGTTGTTGCAGAACACGCAGATAAATTTAAGCTTGAAAACACTTGTGGGATACCTGGATCTTTCAGCCAGCTTGGCGATATCTACAAGACCGGATTCTCTCGAGTACCTCAGCCCTTCCAGGCTCTTACTAAGAAACCAACCCGTACGTGGTGTTCTTCTGAAGAGTCCTCCCCTGGAATGCTATGAAGTCACTGGGTCTCTTCCAAACCGGGGATGGCACCCAACCACCTCAGAATCCTTCTTTAGCTTCCTTGCCTCGGGCTAGCCAGCCCCGAGACATCAAAATCCGGAGGGGGCTGGTCAGGAGGACCAGAACCATGAAGTCAGTACATCATTGTGGACCAGAACCCCGAACCACGTGACGTCCGCATCTTAAATACCCTCTCCAAGAAAGCACATTGAGAGCGCCACTCCCACTGGGCGGGCTCCGAGAGAGAGTAACTTAAAGTGGTTGTAAACCCTTACAAACCACTTTGACCTACAGGTAAGCCTAGATTAAGGCTTACCTGTAGGTCCAAGCAATATCTCCTAAACCTATATGGTTTAGGAGATATTTGCCCGAAAACGGGCACCGCTGTCTACGGCGCATGCGCCGTAGACAGCGGCGCGCAGGCGCACTGAACGCGGCAGTTCCAAAAATGGAGCTGCCGCATTTGTCGACTCCCGTGCGCATGCGCGGGAGTGACGTCATCGCGGCTTCGCCGAATGACAGCGGCGGAGCTGCGAGACGCCACCAGCAAGATGGATGCGGCGGACTACAGGGGACAGCGTGACTTCGCTGGCTCCTGTGTCAGGTAAGTGACACATAATGGGCTACTATGCGATGCATAGTAGTCCATTATGCTTTACCTTTGCAGGGAAAAAAAGAGGAAGTAAACTCATCAGGGTTTACTTCCTCTTTAAGCACCTAACCAGACCATAGTTCCATGCCTGCCAGAAGAGACAGTGCCCCCTGTGGTCATGCGGAACATCTCACGGTCCAGTCAGACTGATGCTGAAGTCTAAATTTAGACAATTGTACCCAAACCAAACTGCAGTTCAGGCATAACTTTAGCATTGAAAAACGCATAGCGCGTGCTCTTCAGGAGCCGCCGCTACACTATTTTTTTGTTTATAGGGCAAAAAATAAAAACCGCAGAGGTGATCAAATACCACCAAAGGAAATCTCTATTTGTGGAGGAAAAAGGATTTCAATTTTGTTTGGGAGCCACGTTGCAAGCCCGAGTGCTTTCACACTGAGGCGCTGCGCTGGCAGGGCGTCAAAAAAAAGTCCTGCAAGCTGCTTCTTTGCAGAGCTTTTAGAGCGGTCAATACACGGCTCCTAAAGCGCCCCTTCCCATTGAAATCAATGGGAAGCGCCTGCAAAGTGCTTTTGGCAGCGGCACTTTGTGGTCACTTTTAACCCTTTATTTGGCCACTAGCTGGGGTTAAAAGCGCCCTCCTAGCGCTCGAAAAACTCCGGTAAAGTGCCATTAGTTTAAACCGCGCAATTGTCAGTTAAAGCGACGCAGTGCCGAATCACAAAAAGTGCTCTGGTCTTTGGCCTGCAAAATGGTGATGCTGAATAGAAAAAAAATGGCCTGGTCATGAAGGGGGGAGGGGGTAAACCTTCCAGAGCTGAAGTGGTTAAATATCTCTGCCATGTATGTCTAAGGTAGGTTGCGGACGCATCCTTTACCTACTGTTTATCTTCTATTTTGATCCCTTCTAGGTTTCCTGACCGCTCTCTCTAATCACCCCTCAGGCTCGGGGTTTGTGGATGATGTTGCCGTCACTCCAGACAACCTTCTTGTGGCCTCTGAGTTCAGTGTAGATCAGGGGCGTGGCTTCCTCATTGGTAAGTGTTTTCTAATGTTACTGCATTCAGTGGCCAGGGGTATGTGATTATGCAGCCATGACACTCCATCAAATGTAACCTGTACAGTACATAGTGTAGTATGCGTGGCTATAGTACTGGGTATTCAGAGTATTCATGTTAAAGCTTGATTGAACGTTCAGTTTGAAACCTCCAAACACATTCCAGGTCAGGGGCGGCCTGTCCATTGTGGGCGCACAGGCGCCGCCTCCCCTATCCAGCCCCCACCGCACCCTCCCTATCCATGCGCCTGGCCCCTTTCAGGACACCAGGCGCATGAATTCCTATGTCGAGGGGGGCTTGTTTTTGGTAGCACCAGATTAAAGCCAGAGGCTCTTATAGGCTTTAAAATAGAGTGGGCTCGAGGTGCAGAACATTGCATCCAGAGCCCACCCAGGTGTGTTGCAACAGCGAATGAAAATTCGCTGTTGCAACACTGATGCTTCTCCCGGCCAATCTGGAAGCGGATCTGATACCCATCACCCGATTAGCTGAAAGGACAAGCGATCTTGTCGGACAACTAGGAAGAGGGGGAGGAGAAGGCATAGGTGCCGCTGCCCGATTCCTGCTACAGCTTGATATCCGCCGATGCCCCGATGTGAAAAGTGTGGGGGGGCATTTTTAGTCAATACTTTGTAGAACCCCCTTTCTCTGCAATTACAGCTGTAATGCCGCGTACACACGATCGGAATTCTTGTCGGAAAAAGCTCTGATGGTTTTCCCGACGAAATTCCGCTCAAGCTGTCTTGCCTACACACGGTCACACCAAATTCCGACCGCCAAGAACGCGGTGACGTACAACACGTACGACGGGACTAGAAAAAGGAAGTTCAATACCCAGTAGCCAATAGCTTCCGTCTCGTAGCTGAATCTGAGCATGCGTGAGTTTTTGCACGTCGGAAATTGCACACACACGATCGGAATTTCCGATAGAAAGTTTTTCCAATCGGGAAAAGTGAGAACCTGCTCTCAAATTTTTGCTGGCGGGAATTCGGCCAGCTAAATTCCGATGGAGCGTACACACGGTCGCATTTTCCGATGAAAAGCTCTCATAGGTCTTTTGCTGGCCGAAAATCCGATCATGTGTACACAGCATGAGTCTTTTTGGGGATGTCTCTACCAGCTTTGCACATCTAGAGAGGGACATTTCTGCCCATTCCTCTTTGCAAAATAGCTCAAGCTCTGTCAGATTGGATGAAGAGCGTCTGCGAACAGAAATTTTCAAGTCTTGCCGCAGATTCTCAATGGGATTTAGGTCTGGACTGTGACTGGGGCCATTCTAACACATGAAGATGCTTTGATGTAAACCATTCCATTGTAGCTCTGGCTGGATGTTTCGGGTCCAGCTGGAAGGTGAACCTCCGCCCCAGTCTCAAGTCTTTTTCAGACTCTAACAGGTTATCCTCTTAGCCCTTGTACACACGGAATGGAAGTCTGGAGGAAACCAGTGGGACCCAGGTACCCCCATCTACTGTCTGGAGAAGTCCGGAGGAAGCCAGTGGGACCCAGGTACCCCCATCTACTGTCTGGAGAAGTCTGGAGGAAGCCAGTGGGACCCAGGTACCCCCATCTACTGTCTGGAGAAGTCTGGAGGAAGCCAGTGGGACCCAGGTACTGCATCCACTGTCCAGAGAAGTCTGGAGGAAGCCAGTGGGACCCAGGTACCCCCATCTACTGTCTGGAGAAGTCTGGAGGAAGCCAGTGGGACCCAGGTATCCCCATCTACTGTCTGGAGAAGTCTGGAGGAAGTCAGTGGGACACAGATACCACATCCACTGTCCAGAGAAGTCTAGCGGGAACCAGTAGGACCCAGGTACTGCATCCACTGTCCAGAGAAGTCTGGTGGCAACAGTGGGACACAGGTACACCCACCTCTTTTCCGAGAAGTCTGGAGGAAACCAGTAGATCCCAGGTATATGCATCTACTGTCCGGAGAAGTCTGACCAGAAAAATCCAAGCAGATACGCCTCCATCATGTCATACTACCAGGGAAACTTGTGATTGACCCCAAATTTATTCTTCAGCTGGAACCCCCCCCCCAACATACAGCCAATATCATTAAGAAATATCTTCAGTGTAAAGAAGAAGGAGTCCTGGAAGTGATGGTTTGACCCCCACAGAGCCCTGATCTCCCCATCATAGAGACTGTCTGGGATGGAGGATTGGAGGCAGCCTACATCCACCGAAGATCTGTGCTTTTTTCTCCAAGATATACAGTATCTCACAAAAGTAAGTACACCCCTCACATTTCTGTAAATCTTTTCATGTGACAACACTGAAGAAATGACACTTGTCTACAATGTAAAGTAGTGAGTGTACAGCTTGTATAACAGTGTAAAATTGCTGCCCCCTCAAAATAACTCAACACACAGCACAGCACAGGGATGGTGGGAGCCCCTCATAATAAGCAGCCCCAGGAGGAAGTCAGCATAGCACAGGGATGGTGGGAGCCCCTCATAATAAGCAGCCCCAGGAGGAAGTCAGCACAGCACAGGGATGGTGGGAGCCCCTCATAATATGCACAGCAAAGGTACAGCCCCAGGGGGAAGTCAGCACAGCACAGGGAGGGTGGGAGCCCCTCATAATAAGCAGCCCCAGGAGGAAGTCAGCACAGCACAGGGATGGTGGGAGCCCCTCATAATGAGCACAGCAGAGGTACAGCCCCAGGAGGAAGTCAGCATAGCACAGGGATGGTGGGAGCCCCTCATAATAAGCATAATGACTGAGTCGCCGTCCATTCGACGACAACTGATCCGAAATTCGTAAACAAAAAGTTTGTATTCCATACAGAATTCGGACGCATGGCAATTCGTATTTCGGATCCTCCCGAACGTACGAATTTTGGGAAATTCGTACGAATTTGAGATTCGTACGAAACGAAACGCACATGTCTACGGGCCACATCTGCCTCCTGCACACATACACGCTCACACTCCTAAAGAATGCCTGTCTCTCTCTTCATGGAGCCATCTCCACCTGAAAGCCCTCCCGACTCCTACACCAGGCCACCTGCCTGTAGGGTGGCACTGTTCCCAAGTGCGAGTCCTAAAATCTCTTGCTGAGAAAAATATAATCCCTGCCCACAGATGTGCAATCATCATGCCTGTCTTTGCAAAAACCAGGCTGAAGGTGCGAATACACACCGTGACCTGAGGTTGCCTCTCCACAACCCCTAAGTGAAAATCTCCAAATTGGGCCCAAATTGTCAATATTTTGTGTGGCCACCATTATTTTCCAGCACTGCCTTAACCCTCTTGGGCATGGAGGTCACCAGAGCTTCACAGGTTGTCACCGGAGTCCTCTTCCCCTCCTCCATGATGACATCACAGAGCTGGTGAATGTTGGAGACCTTGCGCTCCTCCACCTTCCGTTTGAGGATGTCCCACAGATGATCAATAGGGTTTAGGTCTGGAGACATGCTTGGCCAGACTATCAACTTTACCCTCAGCTTCTTTAGCAAGGCAGTGGTGGTCTTGGAAGTGTGTTTGGGGTGGTTATCATGTTGGAATACTGCCCTGCGGCCCAGTCTCTGAAGGGAGGGGATCATGCTCTGCTTCAGTATGTCACAGTACATGTTGGCATTCATGGTTCCCTCAATGATCTGTAGCCCCCCAGTGCCGGCAGCACTCATGCAGCCCCAGACCATGACACTCCCACCACCATGCTTGACTGTAGGCAAGACACACTTGTCTTTGTCCTCCTCACCTGGTTGCCCCCACACACGCTTGTCACCATCTGACACCAAATACGTTTATCTTGGTCTCATCAGACCACAGGACATGGTTCCAGTAATCCATGTCCTTAGTCTGCTTGTCTTCAGAAAACTGTTTGCGGACTTTCTTGTGCATCATCTTTAGAAGAGGCTTCCTTCTGGGACGACAGCCATGCAGACCAATTTGATGCAGTGTGCGGCGTATGGTCTGAGCACTGACAGGCACACAAGTCACACGCGCATATGTAAACGGTGTTCGCACTACACATGTGAGGTATCGCCACAAACATTACACTGAGAGCAATAATTCCAGTGCTAGACCTCCTCTGTAACTCTAAACCGATAACCTGTAATGATGTTTAAAGCGTCGCCTATGGAGATGTTTAACCACATGCCGACCAGCCTCCGCAGTTGTACTGCGGCAGAATGGTAGGGCTGGGCGAAACAACGTTATGTAACATTGCTTCGCCCTGTGGCCGCTAGGGGGCACGTGCGCGCCCCCCCCGAGCCGATGCGACTGCCCGGTGGTCTTGATCACCGCCGGGCTCCCGCGATCGCCTCAGAGACACGGAGAACCCGGAAATGTGTGTGTAAACACTCTTTATATATATATATATATATATATATATATATATATGTGTGTGTGTATGCATGTGTGTGGCTATATATGTATATATAGAGAGAGAGAGAGCGATACATAAAATATTGCAATGATCGCTATTTTATTCTATAGGGTCTCTGCTAAAAAAAAATATATATATATATATATATATATATATATACAGAGAGAGAGAGAGAGAAGATACATATATATATATGTGTGTGTGTATAAAAAAAACATTATCTATCTATCTTTTTAGCAGAGACCCTATAGAATAAAATAGCGATCGTTGCAATATTTTATGTATCTCTCTCCCTCTATATATATATATATATATATATATATATATATATATATATATATATATACAGAGAGAGAGAGAAGATATATATATATCTATGTGTGTATGTATAAAAAATAAATAATAATATAAATATATATATATTATTATTTTTTTAGCAGAGACCGTATAGAATAAAATAGCGATCGTTGCAATATTTTATGTATATCTCCCTCTCCCTCTTTATATATATATATATATATATATATATATATATATTTTTTAGCAGAGACCCTAGAATAAAATAGTGATCGTTGAAATATTTTATGTCTCTCTCTCTCTCTCTCTAATAATATAACTACTGGTATATATAAAAGTTCTGAGGTTGTACTGTAAGCAAACATCATTCTTCCTTCTTTTTTTTCTTTCTTTCTATTAGAATCGAAAACAGCCTTTAGTATCACTTTAAGTGTAAATATTTTTTCCACCTCCAGCTCCATGGCACATTGGAATGCCCGCAGCCTCTGCCCCCCCCAGTCATTCCTCAGATCCTAGGTTCCTGGCTAAGCTTTGATGCTCTATGAACACTCTGCCTCAGCTCTGTGTATAGCAGCCAATACTAGAGAGTGTCTGGGAATCTGCTCAGCCATTACAACCAGATGTTGAGGCAGAGGAAGTTGCATGCTGATGATGTCAGCAAAGGAACGAGAGGCATTGAGTTACATGGTGGGACTGCCCACACCCTCCATCCCGACCAGCCCTGAAAGGGATCCCACAATCTGCTTCTATAGAAGCCCAGAGCTGGATTGTATGAAAAGTGTCTCCTCGCTGCTCTTCTGGACCCCCGGAGAGAAGTTCTGAGCTGCAAGAATCCACTTTGGATTAAGTCTTCTCTTCTCCCCCCTCCCTTCTCCTGTGTCAGTCATCTGTGGTCTGTACAATGTCTGCCCAAGCTACCAGGAGTTCGCTCAGCGCCAACAAGGAATTCCTCCGAAGCTTCCCCGGGGTGATGAGGCTCCTGCAACTCGCCACCGGCGCCGCCGTCTGGATCGCCATCGCCTCCAGCAACTTCAACAACACGGTCCGCTTCGCCCTGTTCGTCTACGTCTTCTTCTGGCTGGTCACCCTGCTCCTCTATTTCGTCACCCTGCTGGACAAGCAGGACATGGTCCCGTTGATCGGAGGCGAGCGGTGGCTCCTCACCAACCTGGTCTACGACGCCCTGGCCGCTGCCCTTCACATCGCCGCCACCGCCATCATCATCGTCACCATCGAAAGCAACTCTTATTGCAACATCCCCAACTACAGGGGCGCCTGCTACTACAAGACCTACGTGGTGGCCTCCATCTTCGCCTGCCTCTGCTGCCTCTTTTACGTCTCCACCACCATCTGCTTCTCCGTCAAGAAGTGTAAAGGGAACAAGAGCGTCATTTAAGGGTTGGCTGGAGAACCCCGAGGGGATTTTTTTTCTTTGTAGGTCGGATGGAAGAAACGGACTTCTCTTTCCTGAGCCGCACGAGCAACACGAGCAACACGAGCAACGTGTTCCAGGTGTGGCGGAGGAAATGTTCATCTGGAAGGACAGATGGCTGATGAGTCCTTTTATATACATTGTTACTTTATTTTGTGTCTTTGTAACGCTTGTCATAGTTCTGAATACAACGCCAAAGATTAATTTTAGTTACAGAAAACTTTTTTTTTTCCCCCTATCGATTAAAAACCGATAAGAACGTTGCTTTGATATGAGGAACATTTTTTACCATCACAGTATTATATTTGATGGCAGAGACTGATTTCCTTGTTGTTATATGCAGTAGATGTATGTAACGCCTTCTTTCCGTGTTCCTGGAAAGGGAGTTGGGGAGGGGGGGTGCTTCTACGGCTTTAAGAAAAATAAACGACAAATGTATCACCGTCTATATATGATTGTGTATTGGAGAGAGGAACGCTCGGTAGGTGGTGGTGTGTTCCCGGGGCCTAGATCAGGCTTCGGGGGTCGATTCGCCAAAACTGGAGAGTGCGAAAATCTGGTGCAGCTCTGCATAGAAACTAGAGCTGCACGATTCTGGCCAAAAATGAGAATCACAATTATTTTTTTTTTTTGCTTAGAATAAAAGAGATCATGGTTCTTGCGACGTAAAATCTTTCACATTATACAAAAAAAATGGGCTAACTTTACTGGTTATTTTTCTTTTTTTTAAAATTCATTAAAGTCATTTTTTCCCCCCCCCAAAAAATGCATTTGAAAGACCGCTGTGCAAATACAGTGTGACATACAATATTGCAACAACCACCATTTTATTCTCTAGGGTCTCTACTAAAAAAAAATATATATATATGTTTGGGGGTTCTAAGTAATTTTCTAAAAGTTCTAAGTATATATATATAATTTTTTTTAGCAGAGAATAAAATAGTGATTGTTGCAATATTTTATGTATCTCTCTCTCTTTACATATATATATATATATATATATATATATATATATATATACACACACACACACACACACACACACATATATAAAATGTGTGTGTGTGTGTGTGTGTGTATATATATATATATATATATATATATATATATATATATATATATATATTATTCAGGATTTATATAGCGTCAACAGTTTGCACAGCGCTTCACAATATGAGGGCAGACAGTACACTTACAATACAAATCAATACAGGAGGGATCAGAGGGCCCTGCTCGTTAGAGCTTACAATCTAGATATATATGTATATATATATATATTTTTTACCAGAGACCCTATAAAATAAAATAAAATGTTTGGGGGCTCTAAGTAATTTTCTAGCAAAAGAAAAAAAAAGATTTTACCTTGTTCCATTGACAAATTGTTACAATGTTTATACTGATAAAGAATGTTTTGATTCTTGGCAGACTGCCCAGTTTTTTTCTCTTCCTTTCTTTTGAGGGCTTCAGAAGAGCAGAGAGAATTCTTTGCATAGAAAGAATTATGAAACAATTTGGTCAAGATTGCGATAACGATTCTTGACGATTAATCGTGTTGCTCTAATAGAAACCAATCAGCTTCCAGTTTTTTTTTTCTTTTTTTCTTCTTTTCTGTTGCTATCCTTTCCTGGCATGTAAAAATCTGTATTTTTTGCTAGAAAATTATTTAGAACCCTAAATATTATATATATATATATATATATATATATATATATATATATATATATATATATATATTTTAGCAGAGAACCTAGAGAATAAAATAGCAATCGTTGCAAATTTTTATGGCACAGGGCATTTGTGCAGCACTTTAAGGAATTTTAATGCAAAAAATAAATAAATAAATATTATATAACCCAATTTTTTTGTAAAATATATATAAAAGATGATTTTACGCCAAGTAAATAGATACCTAACATGTAAGACTTTAAAACTGCGCACGCTCGTGGAATGGCGACTAACTACGATACTTTAAATGCACTACGAATTTTAATGCAAAAAATAAATAAATAATATATAACACAATTTTTTTTTGTAAAATATATAAAAGATTATTTCACTCCAAGTAAATAGATACCTAAGGCCGCGTACACACGCGCGGACTGTTCGCCCAACTTTGTCCGTCCAACAGTTTCGGCAAACAGTCCGCTCAAACTTAGCATGGACGGACATGGCCACACACGACGGACGAACAGTTTGCTGAAACCGTGCGCGATGACGTGAACGGCACGTACGACGGGACGAAAAATACGACGTCCTATACACTGCATTATAGCTTTCGGCGTGAAAATCCTTTCTGAGCATGCGCGCAACTTTGTTTGACGAACAAGCCTACACACGAGCGGACTGTTCGCTGAAACAAGGTTTCAGCGGACAGTTTTACGGAATTTCCGAAAAACCTTGTCCGTCCAACTGTCCGCTGAAACTGTCCGCTGAAAGCCCACACACGAGCGGACTGTCCGCCCAAACACTGTTCAGCGGACAAAGTTGGGCGAACAGTCCGCCCGTGTGTACGCGGCCTTACATGTCAGACTATCTATCTATCTATCTATCTATCTATCTATCTATCTATCTATCTATCTATCTATCTATCTATCTATCTATCTATCATATATATGTGTGTGTGTGTGTGTGTGTGTGTGTGTGTGTGTGTGTGTGTGTATATAGATAGATTAGATAGATAGATAGATAGATAGATAGATAGATAGATAGATAGATAGATAGATAGATAGATAGATAGAGATAGAGATGTATATAGATAGATATAAAAAATGTTTACTATGGCCCAGGAACCTGGAAGTGACGTCAGACATAAGTGCGGTCCTCCAAGGGCAAAGAGACAAGTGACAACTATCTTGGCCTCACATGTCTCCATGCCCAGCTAATGACCCCATCTACTCTACCTTTTAAAGCAAAGAATTAAAAAGAAAACCAAAAACAAAAATTGATCTTTTGCTAAAAAACAAAAGAAAAACAAAACAAAAAAATCTTTTGCTTTAAAAAATAAAATAAAAATCTTTTACATATATATATATATATATATATAAAAAAATAGGTCTTTTGCTAAAAAAAATGGTTTACCTCCACCCTAAACTGAAAGTGATGTCATGGCGTCGCTCCGGTCCTCCTAGATCAGTGATGGCGAACCTTGGCACCCCGGACATTTTGGAACTACATTTCCCATGATGCTCAGGCACTCTGCAGTGTAGTGGAGCATCATGGGAAATGTAGTTCCAAAACCCCTAGGGTGCCAAGGTTCACCATCACTGATCTAGATCATAGAGGTGATCAGAGATGATCTGGTCTCTGTTGGCCTCTAAGTCCAGCCGCGCAAACAGTCGGATCCCGGGGCGCGCCGGTAAGAACAGTAAGCATGGGAAACTGACGGTTGAGCGGCAGGAGAGTGGGGGGGGGGAGACCCTCCCACTGCTTCTGAAAGCAAGCAATCCAGCGGCTATCCAGCCACTCAGATCGCTTTCACAAGAGAAAAAAAAAAGAATATCTGGGTTATGATCGCTCCATAGACCACTTTAGCCGCACCCTGTATGTAGGTGTCGCGGTCAGGAAGTGGTTAATTGAACAAGCTGAAGTTAGAAGCCGATGTCTCTACAATCTGACATCTCAAAGCTCTCATTGTCTCTGGGAGCTCAGATGATCTCAGTGAAAAGTGCCATCATGTCATTTGTGTGTCCCCCTCCCCCCCTCTCCCTGCCCTCCCCCATGGGCCACAGCTACAGACAGGAAGAGGCAAATACATGTCATTGTTACATAGTTACACAGCAGATACGGTTGAAAAAAAAAAAAAAGACTGCGGTCCATCAAGCCCAACCTCCATGTGTGTGAGTAGTAGGTATTTGATCCTGGATTCATACTAGTGCATGCAGAACCCCGCCACATGTGATTCGCATAGGAATCACACCGCATTCCCAACCACATCACATGCGATGCCTGTGCGGTGCCATTTCGGCCATAAGTTTTGTACTGTTGCAGCACGGTGCAGCAGCACCCCCTCCCCCCCGGAATGGATGCCGTGCGATTGCTATGCAGTTTAATGTGGGGGATACGCAGCAACGTTTGTGCGCTTCCCGCATCGCATCGGTGTGAACCAGGGCTAAAAAAAATATTAAATGTAACCACTTACCCGCCGGAAGATTTACTCCCCCTCCTCCCCCTCCCCCACCTTCATGACCAGGCCATTTTTTTTTTTTTTGCTTTTTGGCACTGCGTTATTTTAACTGACAATTGCGCGGCCGTGCAGCGCTGTACACAAAGTGCTGCGTGAACTGTTGGCGCTATATAAATCCTGTATAATAATTTATAGAATTTTTTCCCCCCACAGAGATTTCTTTTGGTGGTATTTGATCCCTTTTTTTTTTTTGCATTAAAAATGAAAAAAAAAAAAGAACACTTTTTTTCACTTTCTGCTACAAAACATATCCAATTAATATATATAATAATGCATAATAATTTATACAATTTTTTCCCCAACAAATTGAGATTTATTTTGGTGGTTTTTGATCACGTTTGTGTTTTTTTTTTTTGCACTAAAAATGAAAAAAAAAAGAAAGAAAACAACACTTTTTTTTTTTGCACTTTCTGCTACAAAACATATCCAATAAAAAAAAAAGAAAAAAAAATCAAATCTCCAAAATATATTTTGGACAAAATGTATTCTGCTATGTCTTGTGTGTGTGTATATATATATATATATATATATATATATAAAATAATGCATAATAATTTATAGAAATTTTTCCCCCACAAATAGAGATTTCTTTTGGTGGTATTTGATCACCTTTGCATTTTTTTTTTTTTTTTTGCACTATAGATAAAAAAAAAAAAGAAAACTACACTTTTTTTCACTTTCTGTTACAAAACATATCCAATTAAAAAAATCAAATCCCCTAATAAATTTTGGACAAAAAATGTATTCTGCTATGTCTTGTGTATATTGATTGGTTTGCGTGAGACCGATAGCGCCTACAAACGATTGGATGTATACTTTAATTTTTTATTTATTTATACTAGTAATGGCGGCGATCAGGGACTGCGATACTGCAGTGGACAATCTGAGAATTTGTGGGAACTAACTGCCACTGACATCACCAGTCACATGCTAGTAATATGCACTTTCACTTTACTAATGACACTGGCTGGGAAGGGGTACAGTGAGAGTGCATACTATCTGGCTGGGAAGGGGTACAGAGAGAGTGCATACTATCTGGCTGGGAAGGGGTACAGTGAGAGTGCATACTATTTGGCTGGGAAGGGGTACAGTGACAGTGCATACTATCTGGCAGGGAAGGTGTACAGTGACAGTGCATACTATCTGGCTGAGAAGGGGTACAGTGACAGTGCATACTATCTGGCTGGGAAGGGGTACAGTGACAGTCCAAACTATCTGGCTGGGAAGGGGTACAGTGACAGTGCATACTGTCTGGCTGGGAAGGGGTAGAGTGAAAGCTGCATTCACATCTGAGCGTAGCGTCTTTTCTGGCGTTTTTTGCACATTTTTACGCTCGATTTTGCGCATTTGTATGCAGCATTTTTGTCCTTTGCTGTTTTATTTTATTAGCCAATAGAGAAAACAGTTATCTGTTGCATTATTTGTTTAGCTTTCCCGTTAGCTTTTGTTTCTTCATTTATTATTATTATTATTCATTTATTATAATGAGTTCAGTTTAGGGTTAGGATTAGGAGTTGGGGTTAGGATTATTTATTTTATATTTTATTTATTTTATATTTTATTGTATTTATTATTATACAAATAATAATAATAAATGGATAAATAAATGTAAAATAAACACACAAATAAATAAAATCTAAATAAAAAATTCAATAAATTAATTAGTATCAATAAATAATTAAACCTTAACTTTGACCCTTATCCCTTAAAAAAATAAAATAATAATAAATAACTAAACACCCTAACACAAAATAAATTATTATTGTTATTATTAATGTATTTTTTTGTTCGAGCCTGGGTGTTTGTTATTTTATTATTATTAATAATAATAATAATAATAATAATAATAATAATGTATTATTTTTTAAGGTTAGAGGTTAATTATTATTTATTAATGTATTATTACATATTATTCATTTATTTTACTTATGTATGATGATTTTTAGTTATTTGTGTATATTTTACATTTATTTATTCCTATATTATTACTATTACATTTTTTACTTCTTTTCATTTGAGCAGAAAATCATGCAAAAATGCGTGAATGGGCATGTTTCCATTCATTTCTATGGGAATACAAACGTGCCAAAAAAAGGCCCAAATCTGCCCGATTCGAGCGACAAAAAGAAAAAAAAAAGATCCAGAACATGTTTAAACTTCATCCGTTTGGCTTTAGGCGACTTGGATTGGAGATGTGAACCATTGCCATAGAGAATCATTGATTTTTATTTTTTTTTCTCCTTCAGCGGTTTTGAGCTACAAGCTTCAAGCAGATAGTTGCTCAGGTGTGAATGGGGCCTAACAGCTAGGGGACGATCAGAGGGGTTAATTGCTCTATACTTTAGACATGATTTCTCTCCTACATGTAAAAATCTTTTTTTTTTTGCTAGAAACTTACTGAGAACCCGCAAATATTATATATGTTTTTTTTAGCAGGGACCCTAGGGAATAAAACGGCGGTCGTTGCAACTTTTTATGACGCGCGGTGTCTATAAGACCCCACATCTCTCCTCCAGGCTGGAAAGATTGAGATAAAAAACAAAACAAAAAAAAACTCTTTCTTTCCAGCCGAGTTCTCTGCGTTGTTTATTCCGCTAGCCAGACGTGACGTCATAACGTCACACCTGGGCCTCCGAAGGTCATAGAGGTGACTGGGGATCATCTGGTCACCGGAAATCTCTATGATCAATATCCGGCGGCAGGGGGCGGCGGATTCTTTCTCCGGTTTGCCGATGGCGCAGACGAGCCCGGAGAAGCATCGGAGGGCAGCGGGAAAGGGGGGGGAGATGTTCCCTCCCTCCTCCTGTAAGAACGATCAATTGGCTGAACTGCCACTATGATCGTTCTTATCGGTCATATGGCGTGATTGGGACTGGAAGTGGTTAATTAATTTGTTATATTGAAAGCAAACTCCCCCCGATACATCAATGCCTCCATGCTTTATACTGTTGAGAAATCACTTAAAAAACAAAACAAAAAAAAACACCCTCCTGGCATTTCTAGTAGTGGCCATCTTGAGTAAGGGCGGATAATTTATGGAGCATTTACTTCCTGGAATCCATCCCTCCTTAGCTCAGGCATGCAGGCAGGAGGGTGTGCTTGGATGAGAATGCCCCTCCTCCCATGAAGACTCTGGGGATGGATGACGTCACTTCGGCCTAGGCCAGAAACCAGGAAGTAACTGAAGAAATGTAAAAAAAAAAAAAAAAAAGTGTAAAACAAGTAAATATAATCTGCCTTCCTTGCTTTTCTGCATTACCTCTGCAAAGTTCCCGGCGTCCTGTTAGAATACTGCTGCCCATCGGAAAATGTAAACGGAAGTGGGAAGTGACGTTCTGAGCAAAAGTTGAGGCGGGTGGCAGGCAAGAGAGTAATAAGGTTCAGGCAGAGGTCGAGGCAGGCGGCAGGTGAGAGAGTAAAAAGGAACAGGCAGAGGTCAAGGCAGGCGAGAGAGAGGAGAGGTTCAGGCAGAGGTCCAGGCAGGTGAGAGAGTAATAAGGTTCAGGCAGAGGTTGAGGCAGGTGAGAGAGTAATAAGGTTCAGGCAAAAGTCGAGGCAGGCGAGAGAGTAATAAGGTTCAGGCAGAAGTCGAGGCAGGCAAGAGAGTAATAAGATTCAGGCAGAGGTGAAGGCAGGCGACAGGTGAGAGAGTAATAAGGTTCAGGCAGAAGTGGAGGCAGGCAACAGGTGAGAGAATAATAAGGTCCAGGCAGAAGTCAAGGCAGGCGACAGGTGAGAGAGTAATAAGGTCCAGGCAGAAGTCGAGGCAGGCGACAGGGGAGAGAGTAATAAGGTCCAGGCAGAAGCCGAGGTAGGCGACAGGTGAGAGAGTAATAAGGTTCAAGCAGAAGTCGAGGCAGGCGACAGGTGAGAGAGTAATAAGGTTCAGGCAGAAGTTGAGGCAGGCGATAGGTGAGAGAGTAATAAGGTCCAGGCAGAAGTTGAGGCAGGTCACAGGTGAGAGAGTAATAAGGTTCAGGCAGAAGTTGAGGCAGGTGACAGGTGAGAGAGTAATAAGGTCCAGGCAGGGGTCAAGGCAGGCAGCAGGCGAGAGAGAGGAGAGGTTCAGGCAGAGGTAGAGGCAGGCGAGAGAGTAATAAGGTTCAGGCAGAGGTCAAGGCAGGTGAGAGAGTAATAAGGTCCAGGCAGAAGTTGAGGCAGGCGACAGGTGAGAGAGTAATAAGGTTCAGGCAGAAGTCGAGGCAGGCAACAGGTGATAGAGTAATAAGGTTCAGGCAGAAGTTGAGGCAGGCGAAAGGAGAGAGAGTAATAAGGTCCAGGCAGAAGTTGAGGCAGGCGACAGGTGAGAGAGTAATAAGGTCCAGGCAGACGTTGAGGCAGCGACAGGTGAGAGAGTAACAAGGTTCAGGCAGAGGTCGAGGCAGGCGACAGGTGAGAGAGTAATAAGGTTCAGGATGAAGTTGAGGCAGGCGATAGGTGAGAGAGTAATAAGGTCCAGGCAGAAGTTGAGGCAGGCGACAGGTGAGAGAGTAATAAGGTTCAGGCAGAAGTTGAGGCAAGCGACAGGTGAGAGAGTAACAAGGTTTAGGCAGAGGTTGAGGCAGGCGACAGGTGAGAGAGTAATAAGGTCCAGGCAGAATTTAAGGCAGGCGACAGGTGAGAGAGTAATAAGGTCCAGGCAGAAGTCGAGGCAGGCGACAGGTGAGAGAGTAATAAGGTCCAGGCAGAAGCCGAGGTAGGCGACAGGTGAGAGAGTAACAAGGTTCAGGCAGAGGTCGAGGCAGGCGAGAGAGTAATAAGGTTCAGACAGAAGTCAAGGCAGGTGAGAGAGTAATAAGGTCCAGGCAGAAGTTGAGGCAGGCGACAGGTGAGAGAGTAATAAGATTCAGGCAGAAGTTGAGGCAGGCGACAGGTGAGAGAGTAATAAGGTTCAGGCAGAAGTTGAGGCAGGCGACAGGTGAGAGAGTAACAAGGTTCAGGCAGAGGTCGAGGCAGGCGACAGGTGAGAGAGTAATAAGGTCCAGGCAGAAGCCGAGGTAGGCGACAGGTGAGAGAGTAATAAGGTTCAGGCAGAAGTCGAGGCAGGCGACAGGTGAGAGAGTAATAAGGTTCAGGCAGAGGTTGAGGCAGGCGACAGGTGAGAGAGTAATAAGGTTCAGGCAGAAGTTGAGGCAGGCGATAGGTGAGAGAGTAATAAGGTCCAGGCAGAAGTTGAGGCAGGCGACAGGTGAGAGAGTAATAAGGTCCAGGCAGGGGTCAAGGCAGGCGAGAGAGAGGAGAGGTTCAGGCAGAGGTAGAGGCAGGCGAGAGAGTAATAAGGTTCAGGCAGAAGTCAAGGCAGGTGAGAGAGTAATAAGGTCCAGGCAGAAGTTGAGGCAGGCGACAGGTGAGAGAGTAATAAGATTCAGGCAGAAGTTGAGGCAGGCGACAGGTGTGTAATAAGGTCCAGGCAGACGTTGAGGCAGGCGACAGGTGAGAGAGTTACAAAGTTCAGGCAGAGGTCGAGGCAGGCGACAGGTAAGAGAGTAATAAGGTCCAGGCAGAGGTCGAGGCAGGCGACAGGTGAGAGAGTAATAAGGTCCAGGCAGAAGTCGAGGCAGGCGACAGGTGAGAGAGTAATAAGATTCAGGCAGAAGTTGAGGCAGGCGACAGGTGAGAGAGTAATAAGGTTCAGGCAGACGTTGAGGCAGGCGACAGGTGAGAGAGTAATAAGGTTCAGGCAGAAGTTGAGGTAGGCGATAGGTGAGAGAGTAATAAGGTCCAGGCAGAAGTTGAGGCAGGCGACAGGTGAGAGAGTAATAAGGTTCAGGCTGAAGTTGAGGCAGGCGACAGGTGAGAGAGTAATAAGGTCCAGGCAGGGGTCAAGGCAGGCGGCAGGCGAGAGAGAGGAGAGGTTCAGGCAGAGGTAGAGGCAGGCGAGAGAGTAATGAGGTTCAGGCAGAGGTCAAGGCAGGTGAGAAAGTAATAAGGACCAGGCAGAAGTTGAGGCAGGCGACAGGTGAGAGATTAATAAGGTTCAGGCCGAAGTTGAGGCAGGCGACAGGTGAGATAGTAATAATGTCCAGGCAGAAGTTGAGGCAGGCGACAGGTGAGAGAGTAATAAGGTCCAGGCAGACATTGAGGCAGCGACAGGTGAGAGAGTAACAAGATTCAGGCAGAGGTCGAGGCAGGCGACAGGTGAGAGAGTAATAAGGTTCAGGCAGAAGTTGAGGCAGGCGACAGGTGAGAGAGTAATAAGGTCCAGGCAGAAGCCGATGTAGGCGACAGGTGAGAGAGTAATAAGGTCCAGGCAGAAGCCGAGGTAGGCGACAGGTGAGAGAGTAATAAGGTTCAGGCAGAAGTTGAGGCAGGCGACAGGTGAAAGAGTAATAAGGTTCAGGCAGAGGTCGAGGCAGGCGACAGGTGAGAGAGTAATAAGGTCCAGGCAGGGGTCAAGGCAGGCGAGAGAGAAGAGAGGTTCAGGCAAAGGTAGAGGCAGGCGAGAGAGTAATGAGGTTCAGGCAGAGATCAAGGCAGGTGAGAGAGTAATAAGGTCCAGGCAGAAGTTGAGGCAGGCGACAGGTGAGAGAGTAATAAGGTCCAGGCAGACGTTGAGGCAGCGACAGGTGAGAGAGTAACAAGGTTCAGGCAGAGGTCGAGGCAGGCGACAGGTGAGAGAGTAATAAGGTTCAGGCAGAAGTTGAGGCAGGCGACAGGTGAGAGAGTAATAAGGTTCAGGCAGAAGTTGAGGCAGGCGATAGGTGAGAGAGTAATAAGATCCAGGCAGAAGTTGAGGCAGGCGACAGGTGAGAGAGTAATAAAGTTCAGGCAGAAGTTGAGGCAGGCGACAGGTGAGAGAGTAATAAGGTCCAGGCAGAGGTCAAGGCAGGCAGCAGGCGAAAGAGAGGAGAGGTTCAGGCAGAGGTAGAGGCAGGCGAGAGAGTAATAAGGTTCAGGCAGAAGTCAAGGCAGGTGAGAGAGTAATAAGGTCCAGGCAGAAGTTGAGGCAGGCGACGGGTGAGAGAGTAATAAGGTTCAGGCAGAAGTCAAGGCAGCTGAGAGAGTAATAAGGTTCAGGCAGAAGTTGAGGCAGGTGACAGGTGAGAGAGTAATAAAGTCCAGGCAGGGGTCAAGTCAGGCAGCAGGCGAGAGAGAGGAGAGGTTCAGGCAGAGGTAGAGGCAGGCGAGAGAGTAATAAGGTTCAGGCAGAGGTCAAGGCAGGTGAGAGAGTAATAAGGTCCAGGCAGAAGTTGAGGCAGGCGACAGGTGAGAGAGTAATAAGGTTCAGGCAGAAGTCGAGGCAGGCAACAGGTGATAGAGTAATAAGGTTCAGGCAGAAGTTGAGGCAGGCGAAAGGAGAGAGAGTAATAAGGTCCAGGCAGAAGTTGAGGCAGGCGACAGGTGAGAGAGTAATAAGGTCCAGGCAGACGTTGAGGCAGCGACAGGTGAGAGAGTAACAAGGTTCAGGCAGAGGTCGAGGCAGACAACAGGTGAGAGAGTAATAAGGTTCAGGATGAAGTTGAGGCAGGCGATAGGTGAGAGAGTAATAAGGTCCAGGCAGAAGTTGAGGCAGGCGACAGGTGAGAGAGTAATAAGGTTCAGGCAGAAGTTGAGGCAAGCGACAGGTGAGAGAGTAACAAGGTTCAGGCAGAGGTTGAGGCAGGCGACAGGTGAGAGAGTAATAAGGTCCAGGCAGAATTTAAGGCAGGCGACAGGTGAGAGAGTAATAAGGTCCAGGCAGAAGCCGAGGTAGGCGACAGGTGAGAGAGTAATAAGGTCCAGGCAGAAGCCGAGGTAGGCGACAGGTGAGAGAGTAACAAGGTTCAGGCAGAGGTAGAGGCAGGCGAGAGAGTAATAAGGTTCAGACAGAAGTCAAGGCAGGTGAGAGAGTAATAAGGTCCAGGCAGAAGTTGAGGCAGGCGACAGGTGAGAGAGTAATAAGATTCAGGCAGAAGTTGAGGCAGGCGACAGGTGAGAGAGTAATAAGGTTCAGGCAGAAGTTGAGGCAGGCGACAGGTGAGAGAGTAACAAGGTTCAGGCAGAGGTCGAGGCAGGCGACAGGTGAGAGAGTAATAAGGTCCAGGCAGAAGCCGAGGTAGGCGACAGGTGAGAGAGTAATAAGGTTCAGGCAGAAGTCGAGGCAGGCGACAGGTGAGAGAGTAATAAGGTTCAGGCAGAAGTCAAGGCAGGTGAGAGAGTAATAAGGTTCAGGCAGAAGTCAAGGCAGGTGAGAGAGTAATAAGGTCCAGGCAGAAGTTGAGGCAGGCGACAGGTGAGAGAGTAATAAGGTTCAGGCAGAAGTCAAGGCAGGTGAGAGAGTAATAAGGTTCAGGCAGAAGTTGAGGCAGGCGACAGGTGAGAGAGTAATAAGGTTCAGGCAGAAGTTGAGGCAGGCGATAGGTGAGAGAGTAATAAGATCCAGGCAGAAGTTGAGGCAGGCGACAGGTGAGAGAGTAACAAGGTTCAGGCAGAGGTCGAGGCAGGCGACATGTGAGAGAGTAATAAGGTCCAGGCAGAGGTTGAGGCAGGCGACAGGTGAGAGAGTAATAAGTGTTAGGCAGAAGTTGAGGCAGGCAACAGGTGAGAGAGTAATAAGGTCCAGGCAGAGGTCAAGGCAAGCGGCAGGCGAGAGAGAGGAGAGGTTCAGGCAGAGGTATAGACAGGCGAGAGAGTAATAAGGTTCAGGCAGAAGTCAAGGCAGGTGAGAGAGTAATAAGGTCCAGGCAGATGTCGAGGCAGGCGACAGGTGAGAGAGTAATAAGGTCCAGGCAGAAGCCGAGGTAGGGGACAGGTGAGAGAGTAATAGGGTTCAGGCAGAAGTTGAGGCAGGCGACAGGTGAAAGAGTAATAAGATTCAGGCAGAGGTCGAGGCAGGCGACAGGTGAGAGAGTAATAAGGTCCAGGCAGGGGTCAAGGCAGGCGAGAGAGAAGAGAGGTTCAGGCAGAGGTAGAGGCAGGCGAGAGAGTAATGAGGTTCAGGCAGAGGTCAAGGCAGGTGAGAGAGTAATAAGGTCCAGGCAGAAGTTGAGGCAGGCGACAGGTGAGAGTAATAATGTCCAGGCAGAAGTTGAGGCAGGCGACAGGTGAGAGAGTAATAAGGTCCAGGCAGACGTTGAGGCAGCGACAGGTGAGAGAGTAACAAGGTTCAGGCAGAGGTCGAGGCAGGCGACAGGTGAGAGAGTAATAAGGTTCAGGCAGAAGTTGAGGCAGGCGATAGGTGAGAGAGTAATAAGATCCAGGCAGAAGTTGAGGCAGGCGACAGGTGAGAGAGTAATAAGGTTCAGGCAGAAGTTGAGGCAGGCGACAGGTGAGAGAGTAATAAGGTCCAGGCAGAGGTCAAGGCAGGCGGCAGGCGAGAGAGAGGAGAGGTTCAGGCAGAGGTAGAGGCAGGCGAGAGAGTAATAAGGTTCAGGCAGAAGTCAAGGCAGGTGAGAGAGTAATAAGGTCCAGGCAGAAGTTGAGGCAGGCGACAGGTGAGAGAGTAATAAGGTTCAGGCAGAAGTCAAGGCAGGTGAGAGAGTAATAAGGTTCAGGCAGAAGTTTAGGCAGGCGATAGGTGAGAGAGTAATAAGATCGAGGCAGAAGTTGAGGCTGGCGACAGGTGAGAGAGTAATAAGGTTCAGGCAGAAGTTGAGGCAGGCGACAGGTGAGAGAGTAATAAGGTCCAGGCAGAGGTCAAGGCAGGCGGCAGGCGAGAGAGAGGAGAGGTTCAGGCAGAGGTAGAGGCAGGCGAGAGAGTAATAAGGTTCAGGCAGAAGTCAAGGCAGGTGAGAGAGTAATAAGGTCCAGGCAGAAGTTGAGGCAGGCGACAGGTGAGAGAGTAATAAGGTTCAGGCAGAAGTCAAGGCAGGTGAGAGAGTAATAAGGTTCAGGCAGAAGTTGAGGCAGGCGACAGGTGAGTAATAAGGTCCAGGCAGAAGTTGAGGCAGGCGACAGGTGAAAGAGTAATAAGGTCCAGGCAGACGTTGAGGCAGGCGACAGGTGAGAGAATAATAAGGTTCAGGCAGAGGTCGAGGCAGGCGACAGGTGAGAGAATAATAAGGTCCAGGCAGAGGTCGAGGCAGGCAACATGTGAGAGAGTAATAAGGTCCAGGCAGAGGTCGAGGCAGGCGACAGGTGAGAGAGTAATAAGGTCCAGGCAGAAGTCGAGGCAGGCGACAGGTGAGAGAGTAATAAGATTCAGGCAGAAGTTGAGGCAGGCGACAGGTGAGAGAGTAATAAGGTTCAGGCAGAAGTTGAGGCAGGCGACAGGTGAGAGAGTAATAAGGTTCAGGCAGAAGTTGAGGCAGGCGACAGGTGAGAGAGTAATAAGTTCCAGGCAGGGGTCAAGGCAGGCGGCAGGCGAGAGAGAGGAGAGGTTCAGGCAGAGGTAGAGGCAGGCGAGAGAGTAATGAGGTTCAGGCAGAGGTCAAGGCAGGTGAGAAAGTAATAAGGTCCAGGCAGAAGTTGAGGCAGGCGACAGGTGAGAGAGTAATAATGTCCAGGCAGAGGTCGAGGCAGGCTACAGGTGAGAGAGTAATAAGGTCCAGGCAGAAGTCGAGGTAGGCGACAGGTGAGAGAGTAATAAGATTCAGGCAGAAGTTGAGGCAGGCGACAGGTGAGAGAGTAATAAGGTTCAGGCAGAAGTTGAGGCAGGCGACAGGTGAGAGAGTAATAAGTTCCAGGCAGGGGTCAAGGCAGGCGGCAGGCGAGAGAGAGGAGAGGTTCAGGCAGAGGTAGAGGCAGGCGAGAGAGTAATGAGGTTCAGGCAGAGGTCAAGGCAGGTGAGAAAGTAATAAGGTCCAGGCAGAAGTTGAGGCAGGCGACAGGTGAGAGAGTAATAATGTCCAGGCAGAGGTCGAGGCAGGCTACAGGTGAGAGAGTAATAAGGTCCAGGCAGAAGTCGAGGTAGGCGACAGGTGAGAGAGTAATAAGATTGAGGCAGAAGTTGAGGCAGGCGACAGGTGAGAGAGTAATAAGGTTCAGGCAGAAGTTGAGGCAGGCGACAGGTGAGAGAGTAATAAGGTTCAGGCAGAAGTTGAGGCAGGCGACAGGTGAGAGAGTAATAAGGTTCAGGCAGAAGTTGAGGCAGGCGACAGGTGAGAGAGTAATAAGTTCCAGGCAGGGGTCAAGGCAGGCGGCAGGCGAGAGAGAGGAGAGGTTCAGGCAGAGGTAGAGGCAGGCGAGAGAGTAATGAGGTTCAGGCAGAGGTCAAGGCAGGTGAGAAAGTAATAAGGTCCAGGCAGAAGTTGAGGCAGGCGACAGGTGAGAGAGTAATAATGTCCAGGCAGAAGTTGAGGCAGGCGACAGGTGAGAGAGTAATAAGGTCCAGGCAGAAGTCGAGGTAGGCGACAGGTGAGAGAGTAATAAGATTGAGGCAGAAGTTGAGGCAGGCGACAGGTGAGAGAGTAATAAGATCCAGGCAGAAGTTGAGGCAGGCGACAGGTGAGAGAGTATTAAGTGTTAGGCAGAAGTTGAGGCAGGCGACAGGTGAGAGAGTAATAAGGTCCAGGCAGAGGTCAAGGCAGGCGGCAGGCGAGAGAGAGGAGAGGTTCAGGCAGAGGTAGAGGCAGGCGAGAGAGTAATAAGGTCCAGGCAGAAGTCGAGGCAGGCGACAGGTGAGAGAGTAATAAGGTTCAGGCAGAAGTCGAGGCAGGTGAGAGAGTAATAAGGTCCAGGCAGAAGTCGAGGCAGGCGACAGGTGAGAGAGTAATAAGGTTCAGGCAGAAGTTGAGGCAGGCGACAGATGAGAGAGTAATAAGGTCCAGGAAGATATTTAGACAGGCGACAGGTGAGAGAGTGATAAGGTTCAGGCAGAAGTTAGAAAGCACTCCCAAGGAACACGTTTAACCCCTTTGATCGCCCCTGATGTTAACCCCTTCCCAGCCAGTGTCATTAGTACAGTGACAGTGCATTTTGTTTAGCACTGTTTACTGTATTGGTGTCACTGATTCCCAAAAATTGTCATTAAGTGTCAGATTTCTCTGCCGCAATGCCGCAGTCCCGCTAAAAAAAATTGCTGATCGCCGCCATTACTAGTTAAAAAAATAATAATAAAAAAAAAAATTCCATAAATCTATCCCATAGTATGTAGACGCTATAACTTTTGTGCAAACCAATCAATGTACACTTATTGTTTTTTTTTTTACCAAAAACATGTAACAGAATACATATTGGCCTAAACTGATGAAGAAATTTTTTTATTTTTCCTTTTTTTTATTGAATGTGTTTTATAGCAGAAAGTGTTATTTTTTGTCCGTTTTTTCTTTTGTTTGTAGCGCAAAAAATAAAAACCGCAGAGGGAATCAAATACCACCAAAAAAAAAAAAAAAAAAGCTCTATTTGTGCAAAAAAAAAAATAATAATTTTATTCATGTACAGCGTCGCACGACCGCACAATTGTCAGTTAAAGTAACACAGAAAATGGCCTGGTCATGAAGGGGGGTAAACCTTCCGGGGCTGAAGAGGTTAATGTGTCTGGCGTTTTTGCATTGTGCATTGAAGTCAAGGATACGAGACTGCATTGAAGTTATTAGAGGGGCATTTTTGCATTGAAGTCAATGGGACACGATTTTGCATTAAATTCAATGGGACATAATTTTGCATTAAAGTCAATGGGACACGATTTTTTATTCAAGTCAATGGGACACGATTTTGCATTTAAGTTATTAGGGGGGTGTTTTTGCATTGAATTTAATGAGATGCGATTTTGCATTAAAGTCAATGGGAAACTATTTTGCATTAAAGTCAATGGGACACGATTTTACATTAACTGGTTGCTGACCGCCGGCTGTCAAATGACGGCCAGGCGGCGCAGCTATTGTTGCGGGAGACCGTCATATGACGGCCTCCGGTTTAAACAGGGAATGCGCGCGATCGTGCACGCGCATCCCTGTTTCTTCGGTGGCGGTGTGTCACTGAGACGATCCTCACTGAGCAGGAAGATGACAGGTCTGTCTCTGCACACTGCGCAGGGACGGACCTGTCACAGCGCCGCTCTCCCCTATGGGAGATCAGGTGACGACGGACCACAGTGTCTGTCGTCACCCAATCTGATCCGATGACGGATGGAAAAATAGCTTTTTCCTCCGTCCCAGTACAGAGGAACAGCGATCGGTCTCCTCCCCTTGTGAGTCCCCTCCCCCCACAGTTAGAATCACTCCCATAGGGAACATATTAACCCCTGCAGCGCCCCCTGGTGTTAACCCCTTCCCTGCCAGTCACATTTACACAGTAATCAGTGCAATTTTATAGAACTGATCGCTGTGTAAATGTGAATGGTCCCAAAAATGTGTCCAATGTGTCCGTCACAATGTTGCAGTCACCAAAAAAAAATCGCAGATTGCCACCATTACTAGTAAAAAAAATAAAAAAATAAATGCCATAAATATATCCCCTATTTTGTAGACGCTATAACTTTTGCGCAAACCAATCTATATACGCTTATTGTAATTTTTTTTTTTTTTTTTACCAAAAATATGTAGAAGAATACGTATCGGCCTAAACTGAGGAAAAAAAAAAAGTTTTTTAATATATTTTTGGGGGATATTTATTATAGCAAAAAGTAAAAAATAATGCTTTTTTTTTTTTCAAAATTGTCGCTTTTTTTGTTTATAGCGCAAAAAATAAAAAACGCAGAGGCGATCAAATACCACCAAAAGAAAGCTCTATTTGTGGGAAAAAAAGGACGTCAATTTTGTTTGGGAGCCACGTCGCATGACCGCGCAATTGTCAGTTAAAGCGACACAGCGACGAATCGCAAAGAGTGCTCTGGTCTTTGGCCAGCCAAATGGTCCAGGGCTTAAGTGGTTAATGCGCTTCTTCTTGAGCCACTCCTTTGTTGCCTTGGCCATGTGTTTTGGGTCATTGTCATGCTGGAATACCTGTCCACAACCCGTTTTCAATGGCCTGGCCGAGGGAAGGAGGTTCTCACCCAAGATTTGACGGTGCATGGCCCCAGTCCATCGTCCCGTTGATGCGGTGAAGTTGTCCTGTGCTCTTAGCAGAAAAACACCCCCCAAAGCATAATGTTTCCACCTCCCATGTATGACGGTGGGGGATGGTGTTCTCGGGGTCATAGGCAACATTCCTCCTCCTCCAAACACGGCGAGTTGATTTGATGCCAAAGAGCTCCATCTTGGTCTCATCTGACCACAACACGTTCACCCAGTTCTCCTCTGAATCATTCAGATGTTAAACAACTTCCATAACTCAATTTAATGCCCCTTTATATTAAAGAGGAAGTAAACCCTGATGGGTTTACTTCCTCTTTGATTCCCTGCAAAGTAGTCCATTATGTGTCACTTACCTGACACAGGAGCCAGCGAAGTTACCGCTGTCCCCTGTAGTCCGGAGCCTCCATCTTCTTGGTGGGTCTCGCTGCTCCGGCGCTGTCATTCGTCGGAGCCGCGATGACGTCACTTCCCGCGCATGCGCACGGGAGCCGCCACTCGTGGCATATCGCCGTTAACTGTGGTGCGCTCAGTGTGCCTGCGCGCCGCTGTCTACGGCGCATGCGCCGTAGACAGCGGTGCCTGTCTTTCGGCAAATATCTCCTAAACCGTATAGGTTTAGGAGATATTTCTTGGACCTACAGGTAAGCCTTAATCTAGGCTTACCTGTAGGTCAAAGTGGTTTGTAAGGGTTTACAACCACTTTAATTGATCAAAGGCATCACAAGGGCAAAGTAAATCTCGTCTCCCTCTGCCTCACTGTCTGAGGTCTTCATAGCTGGATGGCTTGGTTGGGATGGTTCCATTTCTTTCTGGCCGACCTTAGGAGAATACGCCATAACAGCTGTCGGACATTGCGTGTGCGTCAAAAAAAAAAACAACCCCCCCCCCCCCCATTGGAATCCATGTGTCCGGCGCCCTGCATGTAGATTAGGGGGCCGGACGCATGGATGGGGAGGGGCGGTGCCCGTGTGCCCCCTATGGACAGGCAGCCACTACTTGGAATTACTCACAAAAACAATGCCTGCACTTGGGCAGGAGTAACCCATGGAGCGGCCCGCTTGGAACGCAGATGTGCTCCAGCTACCATGAAAGCCAGGGAGGAACAACAAAGGAGAAAGGACACATTTAATCACAAAAACAGCTGCCATGGAGCACAGGGGCAAATGTAAATGACTAAATGATGACACTCACGTGACCTCCGCCTGGTGTACGGAGGCTGCTGCACCCATCCTGGGCATTTCATGGCCACCCGCTAATAGGGCTATCCAGCCAAACTGCCGCTTGGCAGCCAATGGCAGGGCCTTAGCTCTTCATTGGCACTGCATTTATATGCCCTTTTCCACCCCCCACTGATAGCGGGGGACTGCTGGAACTGACAAGGGACGCAACTCCTCGCCATCTTCCGGATAAACAGCTGAACCACCAGGCCTTAGCCGCAGACGTTATCACCTGAGTGAAGGTAAGATTCCCACACACAGGGTCCTAGGAGGAGAAAAAAACAAATGCGGCCTCTGACTTTGGCCCAACATTTTTGGGAGTGGGGTCCTATGGGGGTGGAGAGGAGACGGGGTTAACCATACGTATGCTGCCATGGAGTCTGTCAGGAAATTATATATTTTTTTTATACTAGTCATGGTGGCAATCAGAGTGACTTATAATGGGACTGCAATTTTGCGGTGGCCAATCTGATACTAATGCCGCGTACACGCGACCGGACTTTTTCGGCGGACCGGAATCCGTCTGACAATTTCGATCGTGTGTGGGCTCCAGCTGACTGTTTCTTCCCAAAAGTCCGGCGGACCTAGAAATTAAACTGGCTTCAAATCTTTCCGACGGACCCCCGGCAGGGGTCAAGGCAGGCGAGAGAGAAGAGAGGTTCAGGCAGAGGTAGAGGCAGGCGAGAGAGTAATGAGGTTCAGGCAGAGGTCAAGGCAGGTGAGAGAGTAATAAGGTCCAGGCAGAAGTTGAGGCAGGCGACAGGTGAGAGTAATAATGTCCAGGCAGAAGTTGAGGCAGGCGACAGGTGAGAGAGTAATAAGGTCCAGGCAGACGTTGAGGCAGCGACAGGTGAGAGAGTAACAAGGTTCAGGCAGAGGTCGAGGCAGGCGACAGGTGAGAGAGTAATAAGGTTCAGGCAGAAGTTGAGGCAGGCGATAGGTGAGAGAGTAATAAGATCCAGGCAGAAGTTGAGGCAGGCGACAGGTGAGAGAGTAATAAGGTTCAGGCAGAAGTTGAGGCAGGCGACAGGTGAGAGAGTAATAAGGTCCAGGCAGAGGTCAAGGCAGGCGGCAGGCGAGAGAGAGGAGAGGTTCAGGCAGAGGTAGAGGCAGGCGAGAGAGTAATAAGGTTCAGGCAGAAGTCAAGGCAGGTGAGAGAGTAATAAGGTCCAGGCAGAAGTTGAGGCAGGCGACAGGTGAGAGAGTAATAAGGTTCAGGCAGAAGTCAAGGCAGGTGAGAGAGTAATAAGGTTCAGGCAGAAGTTTAGGCAGGCGATAGGTGAGAGAGTAATAAGATCGAGGCAGAAGTTGAGGCTGGCGACAGGTGAGAGAGTAATAAGGTTCAGGCAGAAGTTGAGGCAGGCGACAGGTGAGAGAGTAATAAGGTCCAGGCAGAGGTCAAGGCAGGCGGCAGGCGAGAGAGAGGAGAGGTTCAGGCAGAGGTAGAGGCAGGCGAGAGAGTAATAAGGTTCAGGCAGAAGTCAAGGCAGGTGAGAGAGTAATAAGGTCCAGGCAGAAGTTGAGGCAGGCGACAGGTGAGAGAGTAATAAGGTTCAGGCAGAAGTCAAGGCAGGTGAGAGAGTAATAAGGTTCAGGCAGAAGTTGAGGCAGGCGACAGGTGAGTAATAAGGTCCAGGCAGAAGTTGAGGCAGGCGACAGGTGAAAGAGTAATAAGGTCCAGGCAGACGTTGAGGCAGGCGACAGGTGAGAGAATAATAAGGTTCAGGCAGAGGTCGAGGCAGGCGACAGGTGAGAGAATAATAAGGTCCAGGCAGAGGTCGAGGCAGGCAACAGGTGAGAGAGTAATAAGGTCCAGGCAGAGGTCGAGGCAGGCGACAGGTGAGAGAGTAATAAGGTCCAGGCAGAAGTCGAGGCAGGCGACAGGTGAGAGAGTAATAAGATTCAGGCAGAAGTTGAGGCAGGCGACAGGTGAGAGAGTAATAAGGTTCAGGCAGAAGTTGAGGCAGGCGACAGGTGAGAGAGTAATAAGGTTCAGGCAGAAGTTGAGGCAGGCGACAGGTGAGAGAGTAATAAGTTCCAGGCAGGGGTCAAGGCAGGCGGCAGGCGAGAGAGAGGAGAGGTTCAGGCAGAGGTAGAGGCAGGCGAGAGAGTAATGAGGTTCAGGCAGAGGTCAAGGCAGGTGAGAAAGTAATAAGGTCCAGGCAGAAGTTGAGGCAGGCGACAGGTGAGAGAGTAATAATGTCCAGGCAGAGGTCGAGGCAGGCTACAGGTGAGAGAGTAATAAGGTCCAGGCAGAAGTCGAGGTAGGCGACAGGTGAGAGAGTAATAAGATTGAGGCAGAAGTTGAGGCAGGCGACAGGTGAGAGAGTAATAAGGTTCAGGCAGAAGTTGAGGCAGGCGACAGGTGAGAGAGTAATAAGGTTCAGGCAGAAGTTGAGGCAGGCGACAGGTGAGAGAGTAATAAGGTTCAGGCAGAAGTTGAGGCAGGCGACAGGTGAGAGAGTAATAAGTTCCAGGCAGGGGTCAAGGCAGGCGGCAGGCGAGAGAGAGGAGAGGTTCAGGCAGAGGTAGAGGCAGGCGAGAGAGTAATGAGGTTCAGGCAGAGGTCAAGGCAGGTGAGAAAGTAATAAGGTCCAGGCAGAAGTTGAGGCAGGCGACAGGTGAGAGAGTAATAATGTCCAGGCAGAAGTTGAGGCAGGCGACAGGTGAGAGAGTAATAAGGTCCAGGCAGAAGTCGAGGTAGGCGACAGGTGAGAGAGTAATAAGATTGAGGCAGAAGTTGAGGCAGGCGACAGGTGAGAGAGTAATAAGATCCAGGCAGAAGTTGAGGCAGGCGACAGGTGAGAGAGTATTAAGTGTTAGGCAGAAGTTGAGGCAGGCGACAGGTGAGAGAGTAATAAGGTCCAGGCAGAGGTCAAGGCAGGCGGCAGGCGAGAGAGAGGAGAGGTTCAGGCAGAGGTAGAGGCAGGCGAGAGAGTAATAAGGTCCAGGCAGAAGTCGAGGCAGGCGACAGGTGAGAGAGTAATAAGGTTCAGGCAGAAGTCGAGGCAGGTGAGAGAGTAATAAGGTCCAGGCAGAAGTCGAGGCAGGCGACAGATGAGAGAGTAATAAGGTCCAGGAAGATATTTAGACAGGCGACAGGTGAGAGAGTGATAAGGTTCAGGCAGAAGTTAGAAAGCACTCCCAAGGAACACGTTTAACCCCTTTGATCGCCCCTGATGTTAACCCCTTCCCAGCCAGTGTCATTAGTACAGTGACAGTGCATTTTGTTTAGCACTGTTTACTGTATTGGTGTCACTGGTTCCCAAAAATTGTCATTAAGTGTCAGATTTCTCTGCCGCAATGCCGCAGTCCCGCTAAAAAAAATTGCTGATCGCCGCCATTACTAGTTAAAAAAATAATAATAAAAAAAAAAATTCCATAAATCTATCCCATAGTATGTAGACGCTATAACTTTTGTGCAAACCAATCAATGTACACTTATTGTTTTTTTTTTTACCAAAAACATGTAACAGAATACATATTGGCCTAAACTGATGAAGAAATTTTTTTATTTTTCCTTTTTTTTATTGAATGTGTTTTATAGCAGAAAGTGTTATTTTTTGTCCGTTTTTTCTTTTGTTTGTAGCGCAAAAAATAAAAACCGCAGAGGGAATCAAATACCACCAAAAAAAAAAAAAAAAAAGCTCTATTTGTGCAAAAAAAAAAAAAATAATTTTATTAATGTACAGCGTCGCACGACCGCACAATTGTCAGTTAAAGTAACACAGAAAATGGCCTGGTCATGAAGGGGGGTAAACCTTCCGGGGCTGAAGAGGTTAATGTGTCTGGCGTTTTTGCATTGTGCATTGAAGTCAAGGATACGAGACTGCATTGAAGTTATTAGAGGGGCATTTTTGCATTGAAGTCAATGGGACACGATTTTGCATTAAATTCAATGGGACATAATTTTGCATTAAAGTCAATGGGACACGATTTTTTATTCAAGTCAATGGGACACGATTTTGCATTTAAGTTATTAGGGGGGTGTTTTTGCATTGAATTTAATGAGATGCGATTTTGCATTAAAGTCAATGGGAAACTATTTTGCATTAAAGTCAATGGGACACGATTTTACATTAACTGGTTGCTGACCGCCGGCTGTCAAATGACGGCCAGGCGGCGCAGCTATTGTGGCGGGAGACCGTCATATGACGGCCTCCGGTTTAAACAGGGAATGCGCGCGATCGTGCACGCGCATCCCTGTTTCTTCGGTGGCGGTGTGTCACTGAGACGATCCTCACTGAGCAGGAAGATGACAGGTCTGTCTCTGCACACTGCGCAGGGACGGACCTGTCACAGCGCCGCTCTCCCCTATGGGAGATCAGGTGACGACGGACCACAGTGTCTGTCGTCACCCAATCTGATCCGATGACGGATGGAAAAATAGCTTTTTCCTCCGTCCCAGTACAGAGGAACAGCGATCGGTCTCCTCCCCTTGTGAGTCCCCTCCCCCCACAGTTAGAATCACTCCCATAGGGAACATATTAACCCCTGCAGCGCCCCCTGGTGTTAACCCCTTCCCTGCCAGTCACATTTACACAGTAATCAGTGCAATTTTATAGAACTGATCGCTGTGTAAATGTGAATGGTCCCAAAAATGTGTCCAATGTGTCCGTCACAATGTTGCAGTCACCAAAAAAAAATCGCAGATTGCCACCATTACTAGTAAAAAAAATAAAAAAATAAATGCCATAAATATATCCCCTATTTTGTAGACGCTATAACTTTTGCGCAAACCAATCTATATACGCTTATTGTAATTTTTTTTTTTTTTTTTACCAAAAATATGTAGAAGAATACGTATCGGCCTAAACTGAGGAAAAAAAAAAAGTTTTTTAATATATTTTTGGGGGATATTTATTATAGCAAAAAGTAAAAAATAATGCTTTTTTTTTTTTCAAAATTGTCGCTTTTTTTGTTTATAGCGCAAAAAATAAAAAACGCAGAGGCGATCAAATACCACCAAAAGAAAGCTCTATTTGTGGGAAAAAAAGGACGTCAATTTTGTTTGGGAGCCACGTCGCATGACCGCGCAATTGTCAGTTAAAGCGACACAGCGACGAATCGCAAAGAGTGCTCTGGTCTTTGGCCAGCCAAATGGTCCAGGGCTTAAGTGGTTAATGCGCTTCTTCTTGAGCCACTCCTTTGTTGCCTTGGCCATGTGTTTTGGGTCATTGTCATGCTGGAATACCTGTCCACAACCCGTTTTCAATGGCCTGGCCGAGGGAAGGAGGTTCTCACCCAAGATTTGACGGTGCATGGCCCCAGTCCATCGTCCCGTTGATGCGGTGAAGTTGTCCTGTGCTCTTAGCAGAAAAACACCCCCCAAAGCATAATGTTTCCACCTCCCATGTATGACGGTGGGGGATGGTGTTCTCGGGGTCATAGGCAACATTCCTCCTCCTCCAAACACGGCGAGTTGATTTGATGCCAAAGAGCTCCATCTTGGTCTCATCTGACCACAACACGTTCACCCAGTTCTCCTCTGAATCATTCAGATGTTAAACAACTTCCATAACTCAATTTAATGCCCCTTTATATTAAAGAGGAAGTAAACCCTGATGGGTTTACTTCCTCTTTGATTCCCTGCAAAGTAGTCCATTATGTGTCACTTACCTGACACAGGAGCCAGCGAAGTTACCGCTGTCCCCTGTAGTCCGGAGCCTCCATCTTCTTGGTGGGTCTCGCTGCTCCGGCGCTGTCATTCGTCGGAGCCGCGATGACGTCACTTCCCGCGCATGCGCACGGGAGCCGCCACTCGTGGCATATCGCCGTTAACTGTGGTGCGCTCAGTGTGCCTGCGCGCCGCTGTCTACGGCGCATGCGCCGTAGACAGCGGTGCCTGTCTTTCGGCAAATATCTCCTAAACCGTATAGGTTTAGGAGATATTTCTTGGACCTACAGGTAAGCCTTAATCTAGGCTTACCTGTAGGTCAAAGTGGTTTGTAAGGGTTTACAACCACTTTAATTGATCAAAGGCATCACAAGGGCAAAGTAAATCTCGTCTCCCTCTGCCTCACTGTCTGAGGTCTTCATAGCTGGATGGCTTGGTTGGGATGGTTCCATTTCTTTCTGGCCGACCTTAGGAGAATACGCCATAACAGCTGTCGGACATTGCGTGTGCGTCAAAAAAAAAAACAACCCCCCCCCCCCCCATTGGAATCCATGTGTCCGGCGCCCTGCATGTAGATTAGGGGGCCGGACGCATGGATGGGGAGGGGCGGTGCCCGTGTGCCCCCTATGGACAGGGAGCCACTACTTGGAATTACTCACAAAAACAATGCCTGCACTTGGGCAGGAGTAACCCATGGAGCGGCCCGCTTGGAACGCAGATGTGCTCCAGCTACCATGAAAGCCAGGGAGGAACAACAAAGGAGAAAGGACACATTTAATCACAAAAACAGCTGCCATGGAGCACAGGGGCAAATGTAAATGACTAAATGATGACACTCACGTGACCTCCGCCTGGTGTACGGAGGCTGCTGCACCCATCCTGGGCATTTCATGGCCACCCGCTAATAGGGCTATCCAGCCAAACTGCCGCTTGGCAGCCAATGGCAGGGCCTTAGCTCTTCATTGGCACTGCATTTATATGCCCTTTTCCACCCCCCACTGATAGCGGGGGACTGCTGGAACTGACAAGGGACGCAACTCCTCGCCATCTTCCGGATAAACAGCTGAACCACCAGGCCTTAGCCGCAGACGTTATCACCTGAGTGAAGGTAAGATTCCCACACACAGGGTCCTAGGAGGAGAAAAAAACAAATGCGGCCTCTGACTTTGGCCCAACATTTTTGGGAGTGGGGTCCTATGGGGGTGGAGAGGAGACGGGGTTAACCATACGTATGCTGCCATGGAGTCTGTCAGGAAATTATATATTTTTTTTATACTAGTCATGGTGGCAATCAGAGTGACTTATAATGGGACTGCAATTTTGCGGTGGCCAATCTGATACTAATGACGCGTACACGCGACCGGACTTTTTCGGCGGACCGGAATCCGTCTGACAATTTCGATCGTGTGTGGGCTCCAGCTGACTGTTTCTTCCCAAAAGTCCGGCGGACCTAGAAATTAAACTGGCTTCAAATCTTTCCGACGGACTCGAGTCCGGTCGAAAAATCCGGTCGTCTGTGTGCTAGTCCGACGGACGAAAACTAACGCTAAGGCAGCTATTGGCTGCTGGCTATGAACTTCCTTGTTCTACGTCATCACGTTAGAATCCGTCGGACTTTTGGAGTGATCGTGTGTGGCCAAGTCCGTTCGTTTGAAAGTCTGGCGGACCTCCGCTGCAAAGCCTGTCGGATTGTCCGCCGGACCAAATGAAATGAACGGACTTCCCCTGCACACGGAGAAAAGTCTGTTCATTTCAAAAGCGGCTCCAGGTAGACGGGCCTAGCGCAGGAGGTCATGTCGCTGGCCTCGTCACCTGGTATGGACTTAAAGGGGAAGCCCTACGCCGAAAAAACAGCGTGGGGGTCCCCCCAAGGTCCATATAAGACCCTTATCCGAGCACGCAACCCGGCCGGTCAGGAAAGGGGGTGGGGACGAGCGAGCACCCCCCTCCTGGCTTATGGGAATTCACATAGGGTGGGGGGCGGTATCTGGGGGCCCCTTATTAAAGGGGGCTCCCGGATTCCGATAAGCCCCCTACATGCAGACCCCGACAACCAATGGCCAGGGTTGTCGGGAAGTCGCCCTTGTCCTCATCAACATGGGGACAAAGTGCTTTGGGGTGGGGGGGCCGCAGGCCCCCCCCTTCCCCAAAGCACCCCTTGTTGAGGGCACGTGGCCTGGTACGGCTCAGGAGGGGGGTCGCTCGCTCATCCCCACCCCCTTTCCTGACCGGCCGGGTTGCGTGCTCGGATAAGGGCCTGATATGGACCTTGGGGGGGGACCCCCACTGCGTTTTTTCGGCGTAGGGCTTCCCCTTTAAGTCCATACCCGGTGACAGGGCCAGCGGCGTGTGAATTTCACCACCAAAGGCGGCGACATTGACTTCCTTCGCTAGTCCCGGCTACCTGGAGCCGCGTTCAAAATGAAAGGACTTTCCTCCGTGTGTGGGCAAGTCCGTTCATTTCAAAAGTATGGCGGACTCCCGCCAAAAGTCCGGTTGTGTGTGGGCAGGTCCGCTCATTCGGAAAGTCCGGCGGACTTTCCAGCGGTTTGTCCGCCAGACTAAGTCCGCCAGATAGTCTGATCGTGTGTATGCGGCATAATACACTGCTAATACTGTACTGTTGCTGTTCTAATGACACTGGCTGGGAAGAGGTCTACACACAATCACACCAAAGTCCGATGGATTCGACCGTGACGACGTACGTCCGGACTAGAATAAGGAAGTTCATAGCCAGTAGCCAATAGCTGCCCTAGCGCCGATTTTCGTCTGTCGGACTAGCATAAAGACAAACTGATTTTTCGACCCGGACTCGAGTCCTTCTGAAAGATTTGAAACATGTTCTAAATCTAAAGTCCTTCTGATTTTTCGACAGCAAAGGTCCGATGAAGCCCACACACGGCTTTGCTGTCAAAGTCCGGTGTAGTGTCAGATACTGTCCCTCGTCGGATAGTGTCCGTCCTGTACTGCTCTTGCGCAGTACGGAGGACAAGAAGACGCCGAAGGTCTCCGAAAATGAACGGTGCCTGTGCTGTGAGTCCAGGTTCAAGTCCCACCATCCAAGTGGACATAGAGTTAGAATAAAAAACAGCCGAGTGAAGCGAGGTTGTGCCGGAAGCGTGGCGAGGGGCCCTGTTACTATGTGCTACTGTATGTCCACTTGGATGGTGGGGCTTGCACCTAGACTCAGTGCGCAGGCGCCGTTCTTCTTCAGAGACTTTCGGAGTCTCCTTCTCTTCCGTACTGCGCAAGCGCTGCGCCTGCGCAAGTACGGGACGGACACCATCCGATGGCCGGACAGTTTTTGACAGAACACCGTCCGATGAAGCCCACACACGGTCGAATTGTCCGATGGATAGGTTCCGTCGGACCTTTGCTGTCAAAGTCCGGTGTAGTGTCAATTACTGTCCCCCGTCGGATAGTGTCCGCCCTGTACTGCTCTTGCACAGTACGGAGGACAAGTAGACGCCGAAGGTCTCCGAAGATGAACGGCGCTTGCGCTGTGAGTCCAGGTTCAAGCCCCACCATCCAAGTGGACACAGAGTTAGAATAAAAAACAGCCAAGCGAAGCGAGGTCCTGTTACCATGTGCTACCGTATGTCCACTTGGATGGTGGGGCTTGTACCTGGACTTAGTGCGCAGGCGCCATTCTTCTTCGGAGACTTTCGGAGTCTCCCTCTCCTCCGTACTGCGCAAGCGCTGCGCCTGCGCAGTACGGGTCAGACACCATCCGATGGCCGGACAGTTTTTGACAGGACACCGTCCGTGTGTATACGGCATTAGTGAGAGGTAAAGAATGGATCCCCAAATAGGTGGTTCACCAAAGCATTGAAGGAAATGTCTATGCCAAACACAACAATGGCATAATGCATACTGGCACATTATGAAATACTTAGGAAGGTTAGGTGGGCGAGCTTGTGCAACAAAAGAAAGAAAAGGGAGGCACAATCCCCAAAAGATCAATAGTGGAAATAGCACGGTGTCCCCAAATCTCCCACTGGGGGGGGGGACACGGGTATATGGGGGAATTTTCACGTGCATAAGACAAAATAATATACAAAAAAAACAAACAATATATTTAAAAACTGGAATATTTTATATACACAGTTTAAAATCTGGAAATATAATCTAAAAACGTGAAAAAATGATGCCAACCAACAGAGTACAAGGTGATGGTAGGATTGACGCGTTTCATCCAAATCGGGCTTCTTCAGGAACCACTTTATATTCAGAATGTACTGTATCAACCCAATATAGCGCATAATACAAAAGGAATGGAGGGGGGGGGGGGATAGATAAAATAGTCGTGTAAGCTGGATGATATCAGGAAAAATACAAATTTGCCTTGCACAGCGGGATAATCCAATTTAAGCCCTAATAGACCCGGATAATATAGAAAAGGAGGATAGTGGTCATGGTCAGAGATGGAAGCCCCATTTGCCACCCGCATGGGTCAAAAAGACGACACCAGCCCTGCATGTAGCCAGACTACCAGCCAGTTCCGCCAGAGCGGCCTAAATAGCTGACACGGCTTCCATCTTCGCTCGGTCTTCCTTCCAAATTCGTATGCCCTGGCCATCTGATTGGCCGCTCTGCATTGATATTACTCAAGAACATGCAAGCGGGATTCACGGACTGCAGCATGGAGCTCCGAAGGGATGGCACGGGGTATGCAGTCCCTTCAGATCGCGTATACCAGTGAGATCACCGGCTGCATGCAGTGTAAATATCTCCTAAACTGTGCAAGTTTTAGAGATATTGGCTGTGCCTACAGGCAATCCTTATTATACAGTAGGCTTACCTGTAGATACAAGTTTAAAAAAAAAAGAGTTTGCTACCACTTTAAGGCCCTGGCTCCCAGGTTTGGCATGCATTTGCAAGCTGGTAGAGTAGGGACAGGTATGCCGGCTGGTAGGGACAGTACTATAGAGAGGTAAAGCATAGGGTTTGCAACTTCTCCGGACACCTGCCTGTTGGGCACATGATGGCCAGGCCGCATTCTTCCCCTCTCTACAGATGCTGACAGTTCGGCTGCATTCTGCTCTCTACATTCTGTTGGACCTGTGAGTGTTCCCGGTGGGGCTGCCTTCCCATGGGGTTATTTGTGAACGGTCTATGCATTATTTCAATACAAGTTCTTTCATTGCACTGGCACTGAGTGTGTTACTCTGCCGCACCATGCTGCACCCCACCTACAGGGGACCCAGTTACATCCAAGTCATATGACCGGCCTTCTTCTTCAGTCATGGAGTTCTCTCTGCTATGTTAACCATCGAGGGACCCACTCTGCAACTGTAAGAGAACTTGCAGTTCCGGTCCGTTGCGCACTCGCGGGCGCCCGCAAATGCCTTTGTGCATCAATGCGCACACGTGTGCATGGCGGGTTGCATGCACGTGCAGGCGTGGGCCCATGGCACCAATTGGCGCCAGACGGGCTATTTAAAAAAGTGCTCTGACCCCAGATAGTTGCTGAATGATCTTCAGCTTATCCTGCATTATACCTTGCATCCGCTATTCTCCTGCCTGATACCTCCTGACGAACCTGGCTTGCTCTGGCCCTGCTCCTGCATCCGGTTCATACTCTGATTTCTGGTTCCTGATCCTGGCTATTCACTGAACTCCGTTTCTGCCTGCTGCTCGGTGCTGCACTGCCCTCCAGTTTCCCCGACCTGGCTATCCTTGTGACCTCGCTTCTGCATGCTGCCTTGTACCTCACCGCCTGCCTGTTACCGAACCTGGCTTCCCTCAAGACCCTGCTCTCGCTTCTGGCCATTCTGCAAGTGCCTGCTACCTTGATCCTGTGACCCACTGTGATCTGCTGCTGCAAACCTATCAAGGACTTAAAATGGAAGTAAACCCTTCCAAACAACTTTGACCTACAGGTAAGCCTAGATTAAGGCTTACCTGTAGGTCCAAGTAATATCTCCTAAACCTATATGGTTTAGGAGATATTTGCCCGAAAATGGGCACCGCTGTCTACGGCGCATGCGCCGTAGACAGCGGCGCGCGGGCGCACTAAATGCGGCAAGTCCAAGAATGGATTTGCCTAATTTGTCGACTCCCGTGCGCATGCGCGGGAGTGACGTCATCGCGGCTTCTCCGCTGTCATTCGTCGGAGCTGCGAGAGACGCCACAACCAAGATGGATGCGGCGGACTACAGGTGACAGCGGCGACTTCGCTGGCTCCTGTGTCAGGTAAGTGACACATAATGAGCTACTATGCGATGCATAGTAGTCCATTATGCTTTACCTTTGCAGGGAAAAAAAGAGGAAGTAAACCCATCAGGGTTTACTTCCTCTTTAACTACACCTCACGTTCCAGTGCCACTGTTCAAGCGGAGTTCCCCTTTAAGCCCAGCTGATCTTTGGTGCAAGACGACTCATCCTGTCCTGATGGTTCTCTTGCCTGTCCAAGATCGCTTCCTTGCAAGGCTCTGGGACCACAGCTGTGGGCACTCATGTTCCTCCTCGCCCTTGGTTCCCTCTATTCCACTTCCAGTGGTACCTGGGTGGGAGATACAAGAGAGGCCAAGCTCATCAATTCAGTCTCCTCCAAGGTACGTGACAGCAACCTGCATTTTATGATTGAGATGAACATTTCAGGCCTTGGTGTGAAGTAACACTGGGGTGTCTTGTGGATAGGGGTATCCGCTCTTCATAAATATGATGGTCGTGTGGTGGTGGTCCTCAGGGTTCAAGTGGATTGCAGCCAAGGGAGTAGGATAAAGGCCCAAGGGGCAACCTGGGGTATCCACTGAAAAAAATAAGAGGAGGTGTGGGAGAGCCCTTATAGTCTAATACGTAATGTAGAATTAATAATGACAAAAATAGTGATTTAGAGGTACATAAAATTCAAACTTACATTTGGTGAGGATGCGGTGACCCTGTCAAGTAGAACATACAACCTTCCTAGTACACACGTGAAGAATATTTCTGTCTCCATGCAGTATAGGGTTGGTTGCTGGGGTCTTGGCCCTAGGTCCTTGAAGGGACCTAGAAGGAGCTTGTGCATTGGGCACAGCGGCTCTGTGTGCAAGGGGGGACTCTCATGAGATCAAACAGCTCCCTTCAACCTGCCTCTCACTGACAGGAGTGACTGCAGTGTCGCTCCTGTCAGCAGGGCCTTTTTCCACTGCAGTGCCACTCCTGTCAGCAGGGCTTTTTTCCATCCAGAGCACAGTGGTGCTCGGTACTGCTATGGCTTCCTGTGCTGGCTTCTGGTTTCAATTGGCATCGCGCTTCTAATGATAGCGCCTCCTCAGTACAGAAAGAGAGGCTGCCAGAAGGCTGGGCCGTCTTGCTGCAAAGTAAGGAGCACTTAATCAGAGCATGACTGCCCAGCCTCCTGGCAGCCGCTCCTCCTGCACTGGAGGACTAAGTAGCCAAGGTGGTGGAAGGGCTCTGTACTGGGATGTGGGGGGGGGGTGAGGGGAGAGCTCTGTCTTGAGGGGGTGATGAATATTGATGAGCTCATGTGGGTTCGAACATGAGTCCAAACCCACCTTAGCTATCCTGCCAGGAAGCTGTCAAAGCAAACCACCAATGATAGGCGGTTGCTTTACCCACCCCACAGCCACATGTATGCAAGGGGTGTGTATATGTGCAGCTGCGGGGAGAGAAATGCCTCCACCCCCAATGATTGACTTTTGGCTTTGGCAGCTTCCCTGCAGGATAGCTCAAGTGGATTTGGACTTGTGCATGAACCCACCTGAGCTCATCACTATTCATCATTCATCTTCCCCCCAATGCAGAGCTCTTCCACTTCCACCAACACCCCCCCCCCCCCCCCAATCCGTCTTCCAGCAACCTGGCTACTTACCCAGTCCTCCAGTGCAGGAGTGGCAGTCATGAAGTTGGGCAGTCATGCTCTGTGTGACGCTTTGCAGCATGACAGCCTGGTCTCCTGGCAGCCTCTCTTACTGCACTGAGGAGGTGTAGTGGGGTGTGGTGAAGTGAGGGGTCAATGTTGAAGGAAGAGCTCTGTATTGAGGAGGTGAGGGTGGGGGAGGAGCATTGTAGTGGTGTTTCTTCCAGTGACATCCCCGATACAGGAAAAAAATTTCCTTCCAGTGAAACTACAGACTCTGGTACCTTTTGTCGTTTCAGTGACTCCACCGGTGCAATGAGATGTTTTCCTTTTCAGTGACGCAAGGGCATTTTTCCTTCTAGTGACACCACCAACATTGGGACATTTCTTTCTTCCAGTGACACCACCGGTGCAAGAATATTTTCTCCTTTCAGAGACACCACCATGGCAGTTCCTATCTTTGCCCTAGGCACGGGATAATCTTGCTCCAGCACTGGAGCAATGCCTAATTATGACCATACATAAGGCTTGTTTCTTTCATTCAAATTTCAAAGGCAAAACATGGATCAAGTCAACATACTTTTAACAGAAGAAACCTTTGATGTTCGGTTACTGTGAAAGACCCAACTGCGACAGGTGCTTTTGGAGGGGGCTGCAGAGTAGCCTCTTGCCTACTGACTACGAGCCTTGGCTTTTACAAAGTCAGGAAGATGTCCTGTTATAAAATGCAAGATGACATGTTATTATCACATTTAACAGTCAAAGAAGCCATGATGGTCTCTGCCAACTTGAAACTCAGTGAGAAGATGTATGTGAAAAGAAAGCTGGTTATTGAGATTTGGACAGCCCTGGGTCTTCTTGAATACTGTTGCTGAACATTCTGGGTGGGCGCTGACAACCTAGGCTTGTCTAGGTGACTAGTTGTTAATTATATTACTGTTTATGTTTGTTAGCTGTTCATTAGATGTACTGACATTACTGTTTACAGTTTGCATTGTTTAGGATAATGTGATCAAGCTCTTTCCTGATCTTGTGTGGTTTATATTCTGTGTGAATTTACAATAAAGTCAGTTCCAGTTTGCACCTAAGCTAGTGTCGTTTAGTTCTTGGGTGCAATGCTCAGCTATAATACCTGGTTCCTGGTTCCAGAGTGGAGGAAGTAGTATCTTGACGGAGGCACCCAGGTTGGGTGCCAGACGCGGTACGTCACAGTTACCATGACTTCTTTATGTGAATCTTTGTGTGAAGATTGGAAGATTGAAAATTGGCCAACCGTAGAGCCAGCACTGAGGGTTATTTTACATTCATAAGTGCAAGTAAAGGGGAATCTGAAGCTAACCAACACAGTCTTTCAAACTCTCTGGGTTTCCTTTATCAAAAAAAGAGAAAAAAAGTGTTAAAAGTATCACTTCTGGTAACGATTTGCTCTTTGGAAGAAGGACACTTCTCTCACCTATAATTTCTATAAAGCTGTTCCTGTGGGGAGTACAAATGAGCTGATCTCAGAACTGCACTTTGTTAACTTTTTCCTCTTCTACATCATGGCGGGGCACTATTCTGTACAAACTACTACACTACACCTGTGCAGAAAGGATCCGGCTTCACAGGAAGAGGACGCTGCATGTTTGACACATTCATGAACCTGACATTTCCTGTGTGCTTTGTTGTCTTGGAAGCTTTAGTGAGGTAGTTCTTAGACGTATCCTAATGAAATATTATACATCGCTGGTGCCCAACCTGTGGCCATTTGTCACTTTTTGGGCAGCCCTCAGAGCCCCTGCAGACACTAATCTGTGTTTCCCTATTGCCCTATGTATGACTGTCTTCTGGAGCATGTCCCCAGTCTTCCACAACTCCTATAGCATGTTCGCGGTCTCTGACCATCTCTTGTATCATGTCTGCAGTATCTGACCATCTCCTGTATAGTCTGCAGTCTCTGACCATCTCCTATAGTATATCTGCAGTCCTTGACCATCTCCTGTATCCTGTCTGCAGTCTCTGATCATCTCCTATAGTATATATGCAGTCCTAGACCATCTCCTGTATCCTGTCCGCAGTCTCTGACCATCTCCTATGGTATATCTGCAGTCCTTGACCATCTCCTGTATCATGTCCACAGTCTCTGACCACCTCTTGTAGAATGTCTGCAGACTTTCACTCCTGTATCCTGTCCGCAGTGTCTGACCATCTCTTGTATCATGTCCGCAGTCTCTGACCATTTCATGTATTATGTCTGTAGTCTCTGACCATCCTTTTTGTCATGTTGGCAGTCTCTAGCCATCTCTTGTATCATGTCTGCAGTCTCCGACCATCTCTTGTATTATGTCTGCAGTCTCCGACCATCTCCTGTACTGTGTCTGCAGTCTCTGACCATCTCTTGTATCATGTCTGCAGTCTCTGACCATCTCCTTTGTCATGTCCAGAGTCTCGGACCATCTCTTGTATAATGTCTTCAGTTTCTGGCCATCTCCTGTAGTATGTTCCCAGTCTCTGACATCTCTTGTATCATGTCTGCAGTCTCTGACCATCTCTTGTATCATGTATGCAGTCTCTGACCTTCTCTTGTAACTTTTCCGCAGTCTGACCATCTCTTGTATCATGACTGCAGTCTCCATCCATCTCCTGTAGTATATCTGCAGTCTCTGACCATCTCTTGTATCATGTCTGCAGACTCTGACCATGTCCAATATTATGTTCCCAATCTCTGACCATCTCTTGTCTCATGTTGGCAGCCTTTGACCATCTACTGTAATGTGTCTGCAGTCTCTGACCATCTCCTGCAGTCTCTGACCATCTCCTGTATCATGTCTGCAGTCTCTGACCATCTCTTGTATCATGTCTGCAGTCTCTGACCATCTCATGTATCATGTCCACAGTCTCTGACCATGTCTTGTATAATGTCCGCAGTCTCTGACCATCTCTTGTATCATGTCTGCAGTCTCTGACCATCTCCGTATTATGTTCCCAGTCTCTTACATCCACAGAGGAGGAGGAGCCCGAGCTCAAGGGACACACACCGCTGTGTGTGTGTATGATTATCTGTTGTTCTGAGGTCTCTAAGGGGGAGTGTCTGTACTGCTGGGGGTGTCTGCACTGAGGGGGGGGGGGTATCTGCACGGGGGTCTGCACGGAGGGGGGTGTCTGTACTGCTGGGGGGCCTCTGCACTGGAGGGTCTGCACTGGGGGGTGTCTGCACGGAGGGGGGTGTCTGTACTGAGGGGGGTCTGGACTGGGGGGTGTCTGTACTGAGGGGGGTGTCTGTACTGCTGGGGGGGTCTGCACTGGGGGGGTGTCTGCACAGAGTGGGGGTCTGCACTGGGGGGTGTTTGTACTGAGGGGGTCTTCACTGAGGGGGGTGTCTGTACTGAGTGGGGTCTGCACTGGGGGGTCTGCACTGAGGGGGGTGTCTGTAATGCTGGGGGGTCTGCACTGAGATGGGGGTGTCTGTACTGATAGAGGGGGGACTGCACTGAGATGGGGGTGTCTGTACCGATGGGGGTCTGCACCGAGGTAAGGGAGTCTGCACTGAAGAGGTGTCTGTACTGAGGGGGGAGGTTTATACTGAGGGAGGGGGTTCTATATTGATGGAGGGTGGTCTGTATTGAGGGAGGGGGATCTATACTATGGGAGGAGGGTCTGTAGTTAGTGGAAGGGGGTCTGTACTGAGGGGGACTATAGTTGATGGGGGAGAGACTCCATTTTTTTCGCACTAGGTGACACCAGCCCTAGTGACACCACTGCCTCTACCACCAAGAGAAATGGGCGCTCACCTCAAGCGATGGACCCCTGAGGAAATCAGTCAGGTCAAAAACAGCAGTTCCCTGTAAGGGTGTTTATCAGCAAGATCACACACTGGTGTCGGATGAGATGCCGGTGCTTGGCTATTTCACATGGTATTCATTCATCAACTCCTTCATCTGTAGGCAGTTTTACAAAATCATCAATTCTTCCAACTTTCTTAAAAAAGTAACTTTTACGGTGCCCCCTTGATCCCTGATATGGGTAAAGCTTTTTGGTTACCAGTCCTCCCATGTACCATGATTTCAAATAGGTAAAGATATTGCCAGATAAGTAAGACAATCTTAACTAGATAATTCTGTTCAAAACCACTTCTAGCCATTAATCGCTAATCCATGTTAAGGTGACTCGGTTGCAAGTACCCAAAATACGGCCTGCAAAATCTACAAACTGCAAACTTTAATATGAATTAATTAAGAAGGATGTAGGTGTCACCCTAATGCTGCGTACACACGATCGGACTTTCCGACAGACCTGGTCCGGCGGACCGGAATCCGTCCAACAATTCGATCGCGTGTGGGCTCCAGCGGACTTTTTTTCCCCCCAAAAGTCAGACTGACCTAGAAATAAAACATGTTTCAAATCTATCCGACGGACTCGAGTCCAACGGGTTAAAAATCAGGGAAACCGTTCGTCTGTGTGCTGGTCCGACGGACCAAATATGATGCAAGGGCAGCTATTGGCTACTGGCTATTGAACTTCCTTGTTTAGTCCCGTCTTATGTCATCACGTTAAAAACGAACGGACTTAGTCCAGTCGTGTGTGGCCAAGTCCGTTATGTTCAGAAAAAGTCAGTCGGACCACTGCCGAAAGTCCGACGGGAAGACCGTCGGACCTAGTCCGTCGAAAAAGTCCGGTTGTGTGTACGCGGCATTAGGCTTTACCCATATCGGGGATCAAGGGGGCACTGTAAAAATTAATTTTTTAAGAAAGTTGGAAGAATTGATGATTTTGTAAAACCTGCCTACAGATGAAGGAGTTGATGAATGAATACCATGTGAAATAGCCAAGCACCGGCATCTCAGCCGACACCAGTGTGTGATCTTGCTGATATACACCCTTAAAGGGAACTGCTGTTTTTGACCTGACTGATTTACTCAGGGGTCCATCGCTTGAAGTTGTCACTAAAGTCACTGTAGCGGATGACATTTGGGACCAAATGTCACACGCATTGTAAATTAAATTTTTGGCCTCAGGACAATAAAGGTCCTGAGGGTTAATTATTGTAGGTAGGCCTAACACCAGTCTGGCCAGGCCATGTTTGAAGTTCTGCCTGGTCATGTGGACGGTGAGGTGCACATGACAGGCTAGAACCAAGTCTGGTTGGATGTTTTGGTATTGGCCCTCTCGGAGCCAATCAGCGGGAGTACCGGGGCTCGCTGAGAAGTCTGATAGGGGGTACTTAAACAGGTGTGGGTCACGTGTTCAGGGTCCGGAGTTGTTCGTGAGACCCGTGTGGTCTGTCCTGGTTCCAGGACTGGGGTAGCACCGTGAGGGGTCCCGGTCACGGGGTGTTTGACATCCTGCAACATGTTCCTGTCAGTGGCCCCTGATAGACCTGCCGGGTCTGGGGAAGGGATCCGTCTGTTCCTGAGTCTCGGAGCTGGCTGGACCAAGGCGCAGTAACCGAGGGAGGATTCAAGGTGTGCGGGTGTGCTCTCGGCTTGGAGGGACACCACAGCTCGTGGAAGTGACCGGGGGAGGACTCTTCGGAGGAGGGCCGGCAAGTGGCATCCTGAGAAGTGCCTGGTTACTGAGTTGGGAAGGACATTGACGAATACACAATTTTCCAGTACCGTCAAGGAACCAGGGAAACGTTCCAGGTACGGTTGGAAAAAGGTTCCTGTATACCCTCAGTTGATTGTTCAAGTTTGAGTCAACGTGGTGACTGCCATGATCTCTGGCTAGAAATCTGTTCAGCCTTGAAGTACCCAGCTGTGAGTGGCTACTCTCTGGGTGGAAGTAGAGACTTTGCTAAACCTGCAGTTTAAGGTGCCTGAGTTCTTCACCCCGTGCCCTCTTTTCCCTAAGAGACTGTGTTTGTGAAAGTTCTACTGCAAAATAAACCTTTTTGAAAGGACTTTATCTGTGTCAGTGTACAAGTCGTTGGGTATCAACCCTGGGAACCCCTAGACGCGGAGGAGCAGGCCAGGAGAAGGTAACCGGTAAGCCCATTAAGTCAAGGCCGCCCTGCAACGGGTTATGGCCGCTACATCACCTTATATGATTGACTCATCAACCGATCTCACTGGGCCTTCTCTGTTTTTTCTGATGGTCTTCGCTGGTTTTTCTGATCAACTAGAGACTAGTTTTTATGGAGAACACAGACTGTTCCTGTTGTGTCATTTTTATCTGTCTGCGCTGTACTGCTATTTATATTGACAATTCGGGGATTTGATAATTTGACCCTCAGTATTTCAGCTGCTGTATTAGGTTCTTGTATTTTGCGGCGGTTGATTTCCTTCATCTATAGGAAATAACTGAACGCTCAACTTCCCGTATTAGAGGGAAGCCGTTGGGAAGGGTGGGAACATGAAATGCGTTGAGTGATGTGCGAATGGAGTTATGCGTGCAGTGCGCCCTGCCTTCAATGCTGAGAATCTGCCCGGCGATTCCCCTGATTGCGGTTTATCTTCAGACCGTAGAACACTCATTTACAATGATGATTTAAGATGGGGGGGGGGGGAAGGACATCTAATCGACTCGGGCTGCTTTGGACGGATCCTCTCTCCTTCTCCCCGGAGTCTCACTCCACGGAGTCTCACTCCACGTGAAAATTGAGTTTTAATGTATTAATGAAAAGCTTTCCATAATTCATCAGGCAAGGAAATCTCCGCTCTGCTCTTGTGGAGCGAGTTCGTTTCGCTAGCCGAGGCTTGTGAAGATCTTCGAGCTAATGGAGATTGTAAGACACCTTGGAGGTGCTGAGTAATGAACGCATGACTCTTCCTGATCAACAAGTCGTCTTAGCTTCATAATAATCACAACCGTAGCACTGTATACAAATCATTCTTATGGAAGAAATGCACAATGTTTCTTTTTCTAATTGTGGATAGAGATTTAGGTTTTTCATTGGTGTCTTGGTCCCCATTGGGGGTCATTTTCAATCACTTCCTGTTATGTCACCAAGACAGGAAATAAGTGGTATTCCCCCCCCCCCCCCCCCCGGCACAAAAACCGTACAGAAGGTTTGATCTGGTTCTTAAAAAAAGAAAAGGAGGGCATCACTACCTTGTGCATTACCAAAGATAAAATTTATTTTAGGGCTGTGGAAATGAAAGATTATTTCCTCGATTAATATTTTTGATCGATCAAAATTCTTTTAATCGGTACTCACCTCTCCGCCGGCTTCCGGGTCTTCAGGGAGTTCCGTCGGAGATCCGGTGACGTCACGGACAACAACGTCTCCTCCAAGTGCCTCCTTCTGCTAACGAAGGGAAGGGGGGAGGAGTCTGGTGACGTTGAAGTTCTGATTGAACGTAACACGTACGGGGGGAGGAGCTACACATGACGTCACCCGCTGCCACCCTATGGAACTAACGAGATTGTCAGCTTTACATGCTGCGTTTTTATCATCTTTATGTGAGTAGTTTGTGTTTGAACACAAAAATTAAATCTTATACTTAAGCGGTGAGCACTTCGATCTTTTCTTTCTACCCATGACCTAGCGTCCTTGCTGAGATCTAAGGAGACGTGAGAGAAGTTTATGGTCCGTGTTAACCCTTTTGATACCCGCTTGCATGACCACCTGTTTGCACAGGGGTCCATGCAATAAGGTGAGAGTGATTAGTTAGACCAGAGGTGAAGGGATTGTCACGCTACTGTGGAAAAAAAATGACTTACGTCAGTGCTACAGTTTGAATTTAAAACGTATTTGTGTGGACTGTGAAGTTAAGTCATGGATTGTGGAAACTAACTAGTGTCGGGTGTAGGGATGAGCTTCGTGTTCGAGTCGAACGTACGTTCGACTCGAACATTGGCCGTTCGGCCGTTCGGCGAATTCCGAACGTTTTGGCCGTTCGCGTCAAAATTCGAGTGACGCGCGCGCGGACCACAATGCACTGCGTTGGCGCAGTGCATTGCTGCCCGATGATTGGCCAAGCATGCACTGTGACCCCGCATGCTTGGCCAATCGCAGCGCCGGCAGCGAGGAGAGCCATGATTGGCCACAGGCATCCTGCCTGTGGCCAATCATAGCTCAGGCTGTGTAGTGCACGCCCCACACTATATAAGGCCGCCTTTAAGGCGGCCTCCTGTAGTGTGTTACTTTGCATCTGAAGCAGTGGGTGTTCTGTGTACCTTCAACACAGTACACACCAATCGTTTTTGGCTGATTTCCTATCTTGCTGCTGTGTAGTGGTTGTTGTCTGTGCCCTGACTGCAGTATACACCACTATATTCACCTCACCTATATAGCTAGTGATCTAGCTTTAACCACTTAACAACTGCCCATTGCCGATTAACGGCTTCAGGGCGGTTGTTTAACTCAGAGAGGCCGTTAATTAACGGCCTCCCAGAATTCTGCTCTCGCGTGCCCCGAGGTGTGCGCACTCGAGAGCATCCGTGACCGCCGGGTCCATAGGACCCGGCGCATCACGGTAAACGGCCGCTCATAGCGGCCGTTTACCACGTGATTGCTCCGTCAAATGACGGAGTGATCACTTGGAAACAAACCGGCGTCATGTTATGACGCCTGTTCCTACCTCCCCTTTCTGTACCGATCGGTACAGCGGAGGGGAAAGAGATCGGTGTCAGCAGCGATGTGGGCTGCATCTGCAGTGCCCACATCGCTGCTCACCGAATTTAACCCCTCAATTCCCTGCCAATACTCTGCAATACCAGTGCATACTCTGCAGTACCCTGCCATTACTCTGCAGTGCAGTACCCCGCCATTACTCTGCAGTACCCCGCCATTACTCTGCAGTGCAGTACCCCGCCATTACTCTGCAGTGCAGTACCCCGCCATTACTCTGCAGTGCAGTACCCTGCCATTACTCTGCAGTACCCCGCCATTACTCTGCAGTGCAGTACCCCGCCATTACTCTGCAGTGCAGTACCCTGCCATTACTCTGCAGTGCAGTACCCTGCCATTACTCTGTAGTACCCCGCCATTACTCTGCAGTGCAGTACCCCGCCATTACTCTGCAGTACCCCGCCATTACTCTGCAGTGCAGTACCCCACCATTACTCTGCAGTGCAGTACCCCGCCATTACTCTGCAGTGCAGTACCCTGCCATTACTCTGCAGTACCCCGCCATTACTCTGCAGTGCAGTACCCCGCCATTACTCTGCAGTGCAGTACCCTGCCATTACTCTGCAGTGCAGTACCCTGCCATTACTCTGTAGTACCCCGCCATTACTCTGCAGTGCAGTACCCCGCCATTACTCTGCAGTGCAGTACCCCGCCATTACTCTGCAGTGCAGTACCCTGCCATTACTCTGCAGTGCAGTACCCCGCCATTACTCTGCAGTACCCCGCCATTACTCTGCAGTGCAGTACCCCGCCATTACTCTGCAGTGCAGTACCCCGCCATTACTCTGCAGTGCAGTACCCTGCCATTACTCTGCAGTGCAGTACCCTGCTATTACTCTGTAGTACCCCGCCAATACCCCGCCAATACTCTGTAATACCCTGCCATAAATTGCCATACCCAGCCATACTCAGAGATACCCAGCCATACTCGGTGATACCCTGAAATACCCAGCCATAGACGCCCCCCACCCCTCACCGCCCTCCGGTGCTTCTACCAACTCGCCAGTACGATCAAAGCCAGAATCTTTTTTTTATTTTTTATTTCAGGCTTCCCAGCCTAGAGGTGAGATGTGGGGTCATATTGACCCCCCAGATTTCACTGTAAAGAGGACCTGTCACCCCATATTCCTATTACAAGGGATGTTTACATTTCTTGTAATAGGAATAAAAGTGATCAAAAATATATTTTTGGGAAAAAAAATGTCAAACTAAAATAAATAAAGTAAAATGAACAATAAAAAAATAAAATAAAAATTAAAGCGCCCATGTCCCCATGTGCTCGCATGTGCCACACATGTGAGGTATCGCCGAGAATGTTAGAGCGAGAGCAATAATTCTAGTCCTAGACCTCCTCTGCAACTCAAAACATGTAACCAGTAAAAAAAAATTTAAAGCGTCGCCTATGGGGATTTTTTAAGTAGCGACGTTTGGCGCCATTCCACGGGCATGTGCAATTTTGAAGAGTGACATGTTTGATATCTATTTACTCAGCATAACTTCATCTTTCACTTTATGCAAACATTGGGCTAACAAGTGGTTAATAATAGAGCTTGCAGTCAGTAGTGTTAGGAGATAGTGCGTGCTGTCTGCGTGCTCTGTACCCAGTACATACCGCTATAATATAGGGCAGGCCCCTACTTTCAAACATCCAACTTACAAACATCTCCTACTTGCAAACGCAAGGAGACAGCAGCAAGTGAGATGAAAAAAGATGGACGACAAAACAAATTATACAGGGGTGATAACCCTTCCCTATGTTTTCCAAAAAGCTTAAAGATAGTTTTTTTGACTGGAGCTACACTTTAAAAATGTACCGGTTGAAAATGACAAACAGATTCAACTTAACACAACAAACCTACACAGTCCCTGTCTTGTTTGCACCGCCTGTATACTGCTGTTCTGAGTATATAGGGCCTGGGGGCCACACGCATTTCCTTTTTTTAATATGGGTACGGGGTTCCCCTTAATATGCGTACAAGACCCAAATAGGTTGGTAATGGGCAGGGAGGGCTACCCATGCCATGTTTCTCAATGATTTTCAACCATATTGCAGGAACCAGATATAACATTAAAACCGCAAGCAGTTTTAAATGGTGTTATTTCCGTTTAATGTCATTTTGTGCAGGGACTGTTCTAAACACGGGAAACACGTGGCACTTCACAGGCATACTACAGACACCCCGCAGGCACCATATTTAAAGGAATATTTCACTTTTTTTTTTTTTCACTTTAATCGTCATTAAAATCAGTGCTCCCGCCAAAACGGTAGTTTTTAAAACTTTTTTTTGCAGTGACCCATGTCCCCTGAGGCAGGAGGCAGGTCGCCAAACCCTTTTTAGGACACTATCTTGCATATTAGCCATTAAAATGAGCACTTTCCAATTCGAACGTTCGAGTCCCATAGACTTCAATGGGGTTCTAACGTTCGTACCGAACGCGGGGGTCGTTCGCAAGTTCTGGTGCGAACCGAACCGGGGGGTGTTCGGCTCATCCCTAGTCGGGTGATTGTATATAGTGTATACCACATTTACCACTGACTAATGCAGAGCTGCAATGTAAGGAGATCAGCTAAAAGTAGTTGGATCTGTTTGTGCGTTATAATTAAAGTGGAAGTAAACCCTTCTATCGTTTTCAGTCAAGGAAGCCACCATATTGGCCTCTAATAATACTTCAACTGCCATAATGCTACACATGTGATCAGTTATGACACCAGCCATTGGATGGTTTGAAAGTTTGGTTGAGAGCACAACCAATGTGAACGTAAGCATTTCTGGCATGCCGGGAATGTAAGTGATTTTTGAAACTGGGTTTACTCCCACTTTAATCGAAATTAGTCGATTAATCGATTTAAAAAAATCGATTAATCGAACACAAAAAATCAGTAACAGCCCTAATTTATTTATAAAGTATAACAAGAATTATACTCACAAACGAGCTTTAAACAAGGCTTATAAATGACCATTGCTGTGGCTCTGAAGAAGAGGGTTCTCCCTCGGAACGCATAAGCCGTCTGTGAAGCCATCTGGTTCCTCTAAATATCTGGTCCAGGGTTGCAGGTGTCTAGAGATAATGCTCATATAAGCCTTTTTAACTGGTTGCTGACCGCCGGCCGTCAAATGACGGCCAGGCGGCGCACCTATTGTGGCGGGAGGCCGTCATATGACGGCCTCCCGTTTAAACAGGGAATGCGCGCGATCGTGCGCACGCATCCCTGTTTGTTCGGTGGCGGCGTGTCACGGAGAGACCGCTCGCCACCGAAGGGGGTGAACAGCCATTGGTTATGGCTGTTTACCACGCTGTGCACGGCGCATGCGCGCGATCGCGAGCGCACTGCGCGTGCACGTCGGGGGCGGCGTGTTCCCTGGGAACACTGCTCATCACCGACGCTGGTAAACAGCCATTGGCCGGCTGTTTACCCACGTGATCAGCTGTGATCCTTTCACAGCCGATCACTAAAATGTAAACAAACCGCGGTAACGAGATGTTACCGGGTTCTCCTCCTCACACACCGATCGTGTTTGAGGAGGAGATTGCGGTAACATCTCGTTACCGCCTACAGTGTACACCAATCATACTGATTGCCCCCCCCAATAAAGAGGACCTGTCACCACCCCTCATAGTACCTGTCAATCACAGTCCATCAGAGTACCTGTCACAGTCCATCAGAGTACCCGAGTACCTGTCTCAGTCCATCTGAGTATCCGAGTACCTGTCCCAGCCCATCAGAGTACCCGAGTACCTGTCCCAGCCCATCAGAGTACCCGAGTACCTGTCCCAGCCCATCAGAGTCCCCGAGTACCTGTCCCAGCCCATCAAAGTACCCAAGTACCTGTCACGGCACATCAGAGTACCCGAGTACCTGTCACGGCACATCAGAGTACCAGAGTACCTGTCACGGCACATCAGAGTACCCGAGTACCTGTCACGGCACATCAGAGTACCCGAGTACCTGTCACGGCCCATCAGAGTACCCGAGTACCTGTCACGGCACATCAGAGTACCCGAGTACCTATCACGGCCCATCAGAGTACCCGAGTACCTGTCACAGTCCATCAGGGTACCCAAGTATCTGTCACGGTCCAACAGTGTACCTGAGTAGCTGTCACAGCCCATCAGAGTACCCGAGTACCTGTCACAGCCCATCTGAGTACCCGAGTACCTGTCACAGCCCATCTGAGTACCCGAGTACCTGTCACAGTTCATCTGAGTACCTGAGTACCTGTCACAGTTCATCTGAGTACCCGAGTACCTGTCACAGTTCATCTGAGTACCCGAGTACCTGTCACAGTCCATCATGGTACCCAAGTATCTGTCACGGTCCAACAGTGTACCCGAGTAGCTGTCACAGCCCATCAGAGTACCCGAGTACCTGTCACAGCCCATCTGAGTACCCGAGTACCTGTCACAGCCCATCTGAGTACCCGAGTACCTGTCACAGTTCATCTGAGTACCTGAGTACCTGTCACAGTTCATCTGAGTACCCAAGTACCTGTCACAGTTCATCTGAGTACCCGACTACCTGTCACAGTCCATCATGGTACCCAAGTATCTGTCACGGTCCAACAGTGTACCCAAGTAGCTGTCACAGCTCATCAGAGTACCCGAGTACCTGTCACAGTCCATCAGAGTACCCGAGTACCTGTCACAGTCCATCATGGTACCCAAGTATCTGTCACGGTCGAACAGTGTACCCGAGTAGCTGTCACAGCCCATCAGTGTACCCGAGTAGCTGTCACAGCCCATCAAAGTACCCGAGTACCTGTCACAGCCCATCCGAGTACCCGAGTACCTGTCACAGTTCATCTGAGTACCCGAGTACCTGTCCCAGCCCATCTGAGTACCTGAGTACCTGTCACAGTTCATCTCAGTACCCGAGTACCTGTCACAGTCCATATGAGTTCCTGTCACCGCCCTTCAGAGTACCCAAATACCAGTCACCAAGCCATCAGAGTACCTGTCACCAGCCCATCAGAGTACCCGAGTACCTGTCACCAGGCCATCAGAGTACCCGAGTACCTATTTGCAGCCCATGTCTCATAGAATATACGTTGGGGTGTTTGCTTTCCAAAATGGGGTCATTTTGTGGGTAATTTCACTGTCCTGGTGGTCCAGGACCTTCAAAAGTATGATGGGTAGGAATGAAATGAGATGTGTCATTTATGCTCCTAGAACGCCTGAACGTACTACTTCAATGTTCGGCCTCTCTATGTGACCAGGCTGTGTAAAACTCCTACACATGTGGTATCGCCATACTCGGGAGGAATAGCAGAATATATTTTGGGTTGTAATTTTTGCTATATACATGCTATGTGTTAGAAATATCTTATAAATTGACAATTTTGTGTAAAAAAAAATGCGTTTTCATTTTTTTCCACATATTCCAAAAACTTCTGGAAAAAAGTTAACCGTTCAAAAGACTCATTATGCCTCACAGATTATACGTTGGGGTGTTTACTTTCCAAAATGGGGTCACTTTGTGGGCGTTTCCATTGTCCTGGTACTCCAGGGCCTTCAAAAGTGGCCAGGCTGTGTAAAAGTCTCACACATGTGGTATCGCCGTAATGGGGAAGAGTAGCAGAATGTATTTTGGGGTGTAATTTGTTGTATGCATATGCTGTGTGTGAGAAATAACCTGATAATATGACAATTTTGTAAAAAAAAATAATAATAAAAAAAAAATCTTCATTTTGCAAAGAATTGTGGGAAAAAATGACAACTTAAAAAAACTCACCATGCTACTTACTTAATACCTTGGGATGTCTACTTTGTAAAAAGGGGTCATTTGGGGGGGATTTGTACTTTCCTGACTTGTTAGTGTCTCAAGAAATGAGGTACACCTGATGTACTGAAGGCCTGATCAGATGTGATCAATTTTCAGCAATTGGCACCATAGTTTGTAGACTCTATAACTTTCACAAAGACCAAATAATATATACTAATGTGGGTTATTTTTACCAAAGATAGGTAGCAGTATAAATTTTGGCCAAAATGTATGAAGAAAAATTACTAATTAGCAAAAATTTATGACAGAAAAAAAGAAAAAGGCATTTTTTTCACAAAATTTACGTTTTAGTTTATAGCACAAAAAATCAAAAACTCACTAGTGATTAAATACCACTAAAAGAAAGCTCTATTTGTGTGGAAAAAAGGTCGCAAGTTTCATATGGGTACAGTGTTGCATGACTGAGTAATTGTCATTCAAACTGTGAGAGCGCTGAAAGCTGAAAATTGGTCTGGTCAGGAAGGGGGTGTAAGTGCACTGTATTGAGGTGGTTAATAAAGCTCGTTTGTGAGTATAATTCTTGTTATATTTTATAATTAAATGTTATCTTTGGTAATGCACAAGGTCGGCACGCCCTCCATTTTCTTTTTGTATGTTTCAGTTTTAAGGATACCCTTTGTTTTGAGGAGGGCAACGAGACCTGCGACATTCCATATACTTTTATAAAAGGGTTGGCTACACCACCTACACAGTTGACCAAGCTCCCGAGCGCAGGAGATTGTATTGTGCTGTTTGATCTGCTTCTGTCTGAGTCAAAACATGTATTTTTTTTACATTCATAAATATGAAGATAAGGGGCAACTGTAGGTTAAAAACAAGCCATGCAATAATAACCGTGTGGACGCAATAATAACCCTCAGCATTGGTTTCAGTGGATGGAATAATAAACCCCTCACATTGGTGTCATTGGGCACAATAATAACCCCCAGCACTGATGTCAGTGGACGCAATAGTAACCCCCTCAGCATTGGCGTCAGTGGATGTAATAATAACTCTCAGCATTGATTTCAGTGAATGCAATAATAACCCCCAACATTGATGTCATTGGGCACAATAATAACCCCCAACATTGGAGTCAGTGGGCAAAATATTAACCCCCAACATTAGTGTCAGTGGATGCAATAATAACCCCAACATTAGATGGAGACATGGATGAATAGAGGGAGAGATGGATGGATGGAGATATGGATGAAAGGAGACATGGATGGATAGATGGAGACATGGATGAAATGAGACATGGATGGATGGATAGATGGAGACATGGATGAAAGGAGACTTGAATGAAAGGAGACATGGATGGATAAGTGGAGACATGGATGGATGGATGGTGACATGGATGGATGGATGGAGGCATGGATGGATGGAGACATGGATGGATAGAGACATGGATGGATAGAGACATGGATGCATAAGTGGATACATGGATGGAGATATGGATGGATAGATGGATGGAGATGGATAGAAGGAGACATGGATGGAGACATGGATGGAGGCATGGATGGATGGATGGAGACATGGATGGATAGATGGAGACATGGATGGATGGATGGAGACATGGATGGATGGATGGAGACATGGATGGATGGATGAAGACATGGATGGCTGTAGACATGGATGGATGGCTGTAGACATGGATGGATGGATGGATGGATGGAGACATAGATGGATAGAGACATGGATGGATGGAGACATGGATGGATGGTGACATGAATGGATGGATGGATGGAGACATGGATGGATGGATGGATGGATGGAGACATGGATGGATGGATGGTGACATGGATGGATGGATGGAGACATGGATGGATGGAGGCATGGATGGATGGAGACATAGATGGATAGAGACATGGATAGATGGAGACATGGATGGATGGATGGAGACATGGATGGATGGAGACATGGATGGGTGCATGGAGACATGGATGGATGGATGGAGACATGGATGGATGGATGGTGACATAGATGGATAGAGACATGGATAGATGGAGACATGGATGGTTGGATGGAGACATGGATGGATGGATGGTGACATAGATGGATAGAGACATGGATAGATGGAGACATGGATAGTTGGATGGAGACATGGATAGATGGATGGAGACATGGATGGATGGATGGAGACATGGATGGATGGATGGTGACATGGATGGATGGAGACATGGATGGATGGAGACATGGATGGATGGATGGAGACATAGATGGATGGAGACATGGATGGATGGATGGAGACATGGATTGATGGATGGATGGAGACATGGATGGATGGATGGAGACATGGATGCATGGATGGTGACATAGATGGATAGAGACATGGATAGATGGAGACATGGATGGTTGGATGGAGACATGGCTGGATGGATGGTGACATGAATGGATGGATGGATGGAGACATGAATGGATGGAGACATGGATGGATGGAGACATGGATGGATGGATGGAGACATAGATGGATAGAGACATGGATAGATGGAGACATGGATGGTTGGATGGAGACATGGATGGATGGATGGAGACATGGATGGATGGATGGTGACATAGATGGATGGAGACATGGATGGGTGCATGGAGACATGGATGGATGGATGGAGACATGGATGGATGGATGGAGACATGGATGGGTGCATGGAGACATGGATGGATGGATGGAGACATGGATGGATGGATGGTGACATAGATGGATAGAGACATGGATAGATGGAGACATGGATGGTTGGATGGAGACATGGATAGATGGATGGAGACATGGATGGATGGATGGAGACATGGATGGATGGATGGTGACATGAATGGATGGATGGATGGAGACATGGATGGATGGAGACATGGATGGATGGAGACATGGATGGATGGATGGTGACATGAATGGATGGATGGAGACATGAATGGATGGAGACATGGATGGATGGAGACATGGATGGATGGATGGAGACATAGATGGATGGAGACATGGATGGATGGATGGAGACATGGATTGATGGATGGATGGAGACATGGATGGGTGCACGGAGACATGGATGCATGGATGGTGACATAGATGGATAGAGACATGGATAGATGGAGACATGGATGGTTGGATGGAGATATGGCTGGATGGATGGTGACATGAATGGATGGAGACATGAATGGATGGAGACATGAATGGATGGAGACATGGATAGATGGAGACATGGATGGATGGATGGAGACATAGATGGATAGAGACATGGATAGATGGAGACATGGATGGATGGATGGAGACATGGATGGATGGAGACATGGATGGATGGATGGTGACATGGATGGATGGAGACATGGATGGATGGAGACATGGATATATGGAGACATGGATGGATGGAGACATGGATTGATGGATGGAGACATGGATGGATGGAGACATGAATGAAAGGAGACATGGATGGATAAGTGGAGACATGGATGGATGGATGGTGACATGGATGGATGGATGGAGGCATGGATGGATGGAGACATGGATGGATAGAGACATGGATGGATAGAGACATGGATGGATAAGTGGATACATGGATGGAGATATGGATGGATAGATGGATGGAGATGGATAGAAGGAGACATGGATGGAGACATGGATGGAGGCATGGATGGATGGATGGAGACATGGATGGATAGAGACATGGATGGATAGATGGAGACATGGATGGATGGATGGAGACATGGATGGATGGATGGAGACATGGATGGATAGATGAAGACATGGATGGATAGATGAAGACATGCAATAATAACCGTGTGGACGCAATAATAACCCTCAGCATTGGTTTCAGTGGATGGAATAATAAACCCCTCACATTGGTGTCATTGGGCACAATAATAACCCCCAGCACTGATGTCAGTGGACGCAATAGTAACCCCCTCAGCATTGGCGTCAGTGGATGTAATAATAACTCTCAGCATTGATTTCAGTGAATGCAATAATAACCCCCAACATTGATGTCATTGGGCACAATAATAACCCCCAACATTGATGTCATTGGGCACAATAATAACCCCCAACATTGGAGTCAGTGGGCAAAATATTAACCCCCAACATTAGTGTCAGTGGATGCAATAATAACCCCAACATTAGATGGAGACATGGATGAATAGAGGGAGAGATGGATGGATGGATGGAGATATGGATGAAAGGAGACATGGATGGATAGATGGAGACATGGATGAAATGAGACATGGATGGATGGATAGATGGAGACATGGATGAAAGGAGACATGGATGGATAAGTGGGGACATGGATGGATGGATGGTGACATGGATGGATGGATGGAGGCATGGATGGATGGAGACATGGATGGATAGAGACATGGATGGATAGAGACATGGATGGATAGAGACATGGATGGATAAGTGGATACATGGATGGAGATATGGATGGATAGATGGATGGAGATGGATAGAAGGAGACATGGATGGAGACATGGATGGAGGCATGGATGGATGGATGGAGACATGGATGGATAGATGGAGACATGGATGGATGGATGGAGACATGGATGGATGGATGGAGACATGGATGGATAGATGAAGACATGGATGGATAAATGAAGACATGGATGGATGGATGAAGACATGGATGGCTGTAGACATGGATGGATGGCTGTAGACATGGATGGATGGATGGATGGAGACATAGATGGATAGAGACATGGATGGATGGAGACATGGATGGATGGTGACATGAATGGATGGATGGATGGAGACATGGATGGATGGATGGATGGATGGAGACATGGATGGATGGATGGTGACATGGATGGATGGATGGAGACATGGATGGATGGAGGCATGGATGGATGGATGGATGGAGACATAGATGGATAGAGACATGGATAGATGGAGACATGGATGGATGGATGGAGACATGGATGGATGGAGACATGGATGGGTGCATGGAGACATGGATGGATGGATGGAGACATGGATGGATGGATGGTGACATAGATGGATAGAGACATGGATAGATGGAGACATGGATAGTTGGATGGAGACATGGATAGATGGATGGAGACATGGATGGATGGATGGAGACATGGATGGATGGATGGTGACATGGATGGATGGAGACATGGATGGATGGAGACATGGATGGATGGATGGAGACATAGATGGATGGAGACATGGATGGATGGATGGAGACATGGATTGATGGATGGATGGAGACATGGATGGATGGATGGAGACATGGATGCATGGATGGTGACATAGATGGATAGAGACATGGATAGATGGAGACATGGATGGTTGGATGGAGACATGGCTGGATGGATGGTGACATGAATGGATGGATGGATGGAGACATGAATGGATGGAGACATGGATGGATGGAGACATGGATGGATGGATGGAGACATAGATGGATAGAGACATGGATAGATGGAGACATGGATGGTTGGATGGAGACATGGATGGATGGATGGAGACATGGATGGATGGATGGTGACATAGATGGATGGAGACATGGATGGGTGCATGGAGACATGGATGGATGGATGGAGACATGGATGGATGGATGGAGACATGGATGGGTGCATGGAGACATGGATGGATGGATGGAGACATGGATGGATGGTGACATAGATGGATAGAGACATGGATAGATGGAGACATGGATGGTTGGATGGAGACATGGATAGATGGATGGAGACATGGATGGATGGATGGAGACATGGATGGATGGATGGTGACATGAATGGATGGATGGATGGAGACATGGATGGATGGATGGTGACATGAATGGATGGATGGAGACATGAATGGATGGAGACATGGATGGATGGAGACATGGATGGATGGATGGAGACATAGATGGATGGAGACATGGATGGATGGATGGAGACATGGATTGATGGATGGATGGAGACATGGATGCATGGATGGTGACATAGATGGATAGAGACATGGATAGATGGAGACATGGATGGTTGGATGGAGACATGGCTGGATGGATGGTGACATGAATGGATGGATGGATGGAGACATGAATGGATGGAGACATGGATAGATGGAGACATGGATGGATGGATGGAGACATAGATGGATAGAGACATGGATAGATGGAGACATGGATGGATGGAGACATGGATGGATGGAGACATGGATGGATGGATGGTGACATGGATGGATGGAGACATGGATGGATGGAGACATGGATATATGGAGACATGGATGGATGGAGACATGGATTGATGGATGGATGGAGACATGGATGGATGGAGACATGAATGAAAGGAGACATGGATGGATAAGTGGAGACATGGATGGATGGATGGTGACATGGATGGATGGATGGAGGCATGGATGGATGGAGACATGGATGGATAGAGACATGGATGGATAGAGACATGGATGGATAAGTGGATACATGGATGGAGATATGGATGGATAGATGGATGGAGATGGATAGAAGGAGACATGGATGGAGACATGGATGGAGGCATGGATGGATGGATGGAGACATGGATGGATAGAGACATGGATGGATAGATGGAGACATGGATGGATGGATGGAGACATGGATGGATGGATGGAGACATGGATGGATAGATGAAGACATGGATGGATAGATGAAGACATGCAATAATAACCGTGTGGACGCAATAATAACCCTCAGCATTGGTTTCAGTGGATGGAATAATAAACCCCTCACATTGGTGTCATTGGGCACAATAATAACCCCCAGCACTGATGTCAGTGGACGCAATAGTAACCCCCTCAGCATTGGCGTCAGTGGATGTAATAATAACTCTCAGCATTGATTTCAGTGAATGCAATAATAACCCCCAACATTGATGTCATTGGGCACAATAATAACCCCCAACATTGATGTCATTGGGCACAATAATAACCCCCAACATTGGAGTCAGTGGGCAAAATATTAACCCCCAACATTAGTGTCAGTGGATGCAATAATAACCCCAACATTAGATGGAGACATGGATGAATAGAGGGAGAGATGGATGGATGGAGATATGGATGAAAGGAGACATGGATGGATTGATGGAGACATGGATGAAATGAGACATGGATGGATGGATAGATGGAGACTTGAATGAAAGGAGACATGGATGGATAAGTGGAGACATGGATGGATAAGTGGAGACATGGATGGATGGATGGTGACATGGATGGATGGATGGAGGCATGGATGGATGGATGGAGACATGGATGGATAGAGACATGGATGGATAGAGACATGGATGGATAAGTGGATACATGGATGGAGATATGGATGGATAGATGGATGGAGATGGATAGAAGGAGACATGGATGGAGGCATGGATGGATGGATGGAGACATGGATGGATAGAGACATGGATGGATAGATGGAGACATGGATGGATGGATGGAGACATGGATGGATGGATGGAGACATGGATGGATAGATGAAGACATGGATGGATAGATGAAGACATGGATGGATGGATGAAGACATGGATGGCTGTAGACATGGATGGATGGCTGTAGACATGGATGGATGGATGGAGACATAGATGGATAGAGACATGGATGGAGATATGGATGGATAGATGGATGGAGATGGATAGAAGGAGACATGGATGGAGGCATGGATGGATGGATGGAGACATGGATGGATAGAGACATGGATGGATAGATGGAGACATGGATGGATGGATGGAGACATGGATGGATGGATGGAGACATGGATGGATAGATGGAGACATGGATGGATAGATGAAGACATGGATGGATAGATGAAGACATGGATGGATGGATGAAGACATGGATGGCTGTAGACATGGATGGATGGCTGTAGACATGGATGGATGGATGGATGGAGACATAGATGGATAGAGACATGGATGGATGGAGACATGGATGGATGGTGACATGGATGGATGGTGACATGAATGGATGGATGGATGGAGACATGGATGGATGGATGGATGGATGGAGACATGGATGGATGGATGGTGACATGGATGGATGGATGGAGACATGGATGGATGGAGACATGGATGGATGGATGGATGGAGACATAGATGGATAGAGACATGGATAGATGGAGACATGGATGGATGGAGACATGGATGGGTGCATGGAGACATGGATGGGTGGATGGAGACATGGATGGATGGATGGATGGTGACATAGATGGATAGAGACATGGATAGATGGATAGAGACATGGATAGATGGAGACATGGATGGTTGGATGGAGACATGGATGGTGACATAGATGGATAGAGACATGGATAGATGGAGACATGGGTAGTTGGATGGAGACATGGATAGATGGATGGAGACATGGATGGTTGGATGGAGACATGGCTGGATGGATGGTGACATGAATGGATGGATGGATGGAGACATGAATGGATGGAGACATGGATGGATGGAGACATGGATGGATGGATGGAGACATAGATGGATAGAGACATGGATAGATGGAGACATGGATGGTTGGATGGAGACATGGATGGATGGATGGAGACATGGATGGATGGATGGTGACATAGATGGATGGAGACATGGATGGGTGCATGGAGACATGGATGGATGGATGGAGACATGGATGGATGGATGGAGACATGGATGGATGGAGACATGGATAGGTGCATGGAGACATGGATGGATGGATGGAGACATGGATGGATGGATGGTGACATAGATGGATAGAGACATGGATGGGTGCATGGAGACATGGATGGATGGATGGAGACATGGATGGATGGATGGATGGAGACATGGATGGGTGCATGGAGACATGGATGGATGGATGGAGACATGGATGGATGGATGGATGGTGACATAGATGGATAGAGACATGGATAGATGGAGACATGGATGGTTGGATGGAGACATGGATAGATGGATGGAGACATGGATGGATGGAGACATGGATGGATGGATGGTGACATGAATGGATGGATGGATGGAGACATGAATGGATGGAGACATGGATGGATGGAGACATGGATGGATGGAGACATGGATGGATGGATGGTGACATGAATGGATGGATGGAGACATGAATGGATGGAGACATGGATGGATGGAGACATGGATGGATGGATGGAGACATAGATGGATGGAGACATGGATGGATGGATGGAGACATGGATTGATGGATGGATGGAGACATGGATGCATGGATGGTGACATAGATGGATAGAGACATGGATAGATGGAGACATGGATGGTTGGATGGAGACATGGCTGGATGGATGGTGACATGAATGGATGGATGGATGGAGACATGAATGGATGGAGACATGGATAGATGGAGACATGGATGGATGGATGGAGACATAGATGGATAGAGACATGGATAGATGGAGACATGGATGGATGGATGGAGACATGGATGGATGGAGACATGGATGGATGGAGACATGGATGGATGGATGGTGACATGGATGGATGGAGACATGGATGGATGGAGACATGGATATATGGAGACATGGATGGATGGAGACATGGATTGATGGATGGATGGAGACATGGATGGATGGAGACATGAATGAAAGGAGACATGGATGGATAAGTGGAGACATGGATGGATGGATGGTGACATGGATGGATGGATGGAGGCATGGATGGATGGAGACATGGATGGATAGAGACATGGATGGATAGAGACATGGATGGATAAGTGGATACATGGATGGAGATATGGATGGATAGATGGATGGAGATGGATAGAAGGAGACATGGATGGAGGCATGGATGGATGGATGGAGACATGGATGGATAGAGACATGGATGGATAGATGGAGACATGGATGGATGGATGGAGACATGGATGGATGGATGGAGACATGGATGGATAGATGAGGACATGCAATAATAACCGTGTGGACGCAATAATAACCTTCAGCATTGGTTTCAGTGGATGGAATAATAAACCCCTCACATTGGTGTCATTGGGCACAATAATAACCCCCAGCACTGATGTCAGTGGACGCAATAGTAACCCCCTCAGCATTGGCGTCAGTGGATGTAATAATAACTCTCAGCATTGATTTCAGTGAATGCAATAATAACCCCCAACATTGATGTCATTGGGCACAATAATAACCCCCAACATTGATGTCATTGGGCACAATAATAAACCCCAACATTGGAGTCAGTGGGCAAAATATTAACCCCCAACATTAGTGTCAGTGGATGCAATAATAACCCCAACATTAGATGGAGACATGGATGAATAGAGGGAGAGATGGATGGATGGAGATATGGATGAAAGGAGACATGGATGGATAGATGGAGACATGGATGAAATGAGACATGGATGGATGGATAGATGGAGACTTGAATGAAAGGAGACATGGATGGATAAGTGGAGACATGGATGGATGGATGGTGACATGGATGGATGGATGGAGGCATGGATGGATGGAGACATGGATGGATAGAGACATGGATGGATAGAGACATGGATGGATAAGTGGATACATGGATGGAGATATGGATGGATAGATGGATGGAGATGGATAGAAGGAGACATGGATGGAGGCATGGATGGATGGATGGAGACTTGGATGGATAGAGACATGGATGGATAGATGGAGACATGGATGGATGGATGGAGACATGGATGGATGGATGGAGACATGGATGGATAGATGAAGACATGGATGGATGGATGAAGACATGGATGGCTGTAGACATGGATGGATGGCTGTAGACATGGATGGATGGATGGAGACATAGATGGATAGAGACATGGATGGATAAGTGGATACATGGATGGAGATATGGATGGATAGATGGATGGAGATGGATAGAAGGAGACATGGATGGAGGCATGGATGGATGGATGGAGACATGGATGGATAGAGACATGGATGGATAGATGGAGACATGGATGGATGGATGGAGACATGGATGGATGGATGGAGACATGGATGGATAGATGAAGACATGGATGGATAGATGAAGACATGGATGGATGGATGAAGACATGGATGGCTGTAGACATGGATGGATGGCTGTAGACATGGATGGGTGGATGGAGACATAGATGGATAGAGACATGGATGGATGGAGACATGGATGGATGGTGACATGGATGGATGGTGACATGAATGGATGGATGGATGGAGACATGGATGGATGGATGGATGGATGGAGACATGGATGGATGGATGGTGACATGGATGGATGGATGGAGACATGGATGGATGGAGACATGGATGGATGGATGGATGGATGGAGACATAGATGGATAGAGACATGGATAGATGGAGACATGGATGGATGGATGGAGACATGGATGGATGGAGACATGGATGGGTGCATGGAGACATGGATGGGTGGATGGAGACATGGATGGATGGATGGTGACATAGATGGATAGAGACATGGATAGATGGATAGAGACATGGATAGATGGATGGAGACATGGATGGATGGATGGAGACATGGATGGATGGATGGTGACATGGATGGATGGAGACATGGATGGATGGATGGTGACATAGATGGATAGAGACATGGGTAGTTGGATGGAGACATGGATAGATGGATGGAGACATGGATGGATGGATGGAGACATGGATGGATGGATGGTGACATGGATGGATGGAGACATGGATGGATGGAGACATGGATGGATGGAGACATGGATGGATGGATGGTGACATGAATGGATGGAGACATGGATGGATGGAGACATGGATGGATGGAGACATGGATGGATGGAGACATGGATGGATGGATGGTGACATGAATGGATGGAGACATGGATGGATGGAGACATGGATGGATGGAGACATGGATGTATGGATGGATGGAGACATGGATTGATGGATGGATGGAGACATGGATGGATGGATGGAGACATAGATGGATGTAGACATGGATGGATGGATGGAGATATGGATTGATGGATGGATGGAGACATGGATGGATGGATGGAGACATGGATGCATGGATGGTGACATAGATGGATAGAGACATGGATAGATGGAGACACGGATGGTTGGATGGAGACATGGCTGGATGGATGGTGACATGAATGGATGGATGGATGGAGACATGAATGGATGGAGACATGGATGGATGGAGACATGGATGGATGGATGGAGACATAGATGGATAGAGACATGGATAGATGGAGACATGGATGGTTGGATGGAGACATGGATGGATGGATGGAGACATGGATGGATGGATGGTGACATAGATGGATGGAGACATGGATGGGTGCATGGAGACATGGATGGATGGATGGAGACATGGATGGATGGATGTAGAGATGGATGGATGGAGACATGGATAGGTGCATGGAGACATGGATGGATGGATGGAGACATGGATGGATGGATGGTGACATAGATGGATAGAGACATGGATAGATGGAGACATGGATGGTTGGATGGAGACATGGATAGATGGATGGAGACATGGATGGATGGATGGAGACATGGATGGATGGATGGTGACATGAATGGATGGATGGATGGAGACATGGATGGATGGAGACATGGATGGATGGTGACATGAATGGATGGATGGAGACATGAATGGATGGAGACATGGATGGATGGAGACATGGATGGATGGATGGAGACATAGATGGATGGAGACATGGATGGATGGATGGAGACATGGATTGATGGATGGATGGAGACATGGATGGGTGCATGGAGACATGGATGCATGGATGGTGACATAGATGGATAGAGACATGGATAGATGGAGACATGGATAGATGGATGGAGACATGGATGGTTGGATGGAGACATGGCTGGATGGATGGTGACATGAATGGATGGATGGAGACTTGAATGGATGGAGACATGAATGGATGGAGACATGGATAGATGGAGACATACAGTGGTGTGAAAAAGTGTTTGCCCCCTTCCTCATTTCCTGTTCCTTTGCATGTTTGTCACACTTAAGTGTTTCGGATCATCAAACCAATTTAAACAATAGTCAAGGACAACACAAGTAAACACAAAATGCAATTTGTAAATGAAGGTGTTTATTATTAAAGGTGAAAAAAAATCCAAACCATCATGGCCCTGTGTGAAAAAGTGATTGCCCCCCCTTGTTAAAACATACTATAACTGTGGTTGTCCACACCTGAGTTCAATTTCTCTAGCCACACCCAGGCCTGATTATTGCCACACCTGTTCACAATCAAGGCATCACTTAAATAGGAGCTGCTTGACACAGTAAGGTCCACCAGAAGATCCTTAAAAGCTACACATCATGCCGAGACCCAAAGAAATTCAGGAACAATTGAGAAAGAAAGTAATTGAGATCTATCAGTCTGGAAAGGGTTATAAAGCCATTTCCAAAGCTTTGGGAATCCAGCGAACCACAGTGAGAGCCATTATCCACAAATGGCGAAGACATGGAACAGTGGTGAACCTTCCCAGGAGTGGCCGGCCGCCCAAAATTACCCCAAGAGCGCAGCGACGACTCATCCAAGAGGTCACAAAAGACCCCACAACAACGTCCAAGGAACTGCAGGCCTCACTTGCCTCAGTTAAGGTCAGCGTTCATGCCTCCACCATCAGGAAAAGACTGGGCAAAAATGACCTGCATGGCAGAGTTCCAAGGAGAAAACCACTGCTGAGCAAAAAGAACATCAAAGCTCGTCTCAATTTCTCCACAACACATCTTGATGATCCCCAAGACTTTTGGGACAACATTCTGTGGACCGATGAGACAAAAGTGGAACTCTTTGGAAGGTGTGTGTCCAAGTATATCTGGCGTAGAAGGAACACTGCATTTCATAAAAAGAACATTATACCAACAGTAAAATATGGTGGTGGTAGTGTGATGGTCTGGGGCTGTTTTGCTGCTTCAGGACCTGGAAGACTTGCCGTGATAAAAGGAACTATGAATTCTGCTGTCTACCAAGAGATCCTGAAGGAGAATGTCCGACCATCTGTTCGTGTACTCAAGCTGAAACGAACTTGGGTTCTGCAGCAGGACAATGATCCTAAACACACCAGCAAGTCCACCACCGAATGGCTGAAGAAAAACAAAATGAAGACTTTGGAGTGGCCTAGCCAAAGTCCTGACCTGAATCCTATTGAGATGTTGTGGTATGACCTTAAAAAGGCCGTTCATGCTCGAAAACCCTCTAATGTAACTGAATTAGGACAATTCTGCAAAGATGAGTGGGCCAAAATTCCTCCAGGATGCTGTAAAAGCCTCATTGCACGTTATCGCAAACGCTTGGTTGCAGTTGTTGCTGCTAAGGGTGGCCCAACCAGTTATTAGGTTTAGGGGGCAATCACTTTTTCACACAGGGCCATGATGGTTTTGATTTTTTTTCACCTTTAATAATAAACACCTTCATTTACAAATTGCATTTTGTGTTTACTTGTGTTGTCCTTGACTATTGTTTAAATTGGTTTGATGTTCCGAAACACTTAAGTGTGACAAACATGCAAAGGAACAGGAAATGAGGAAGGGGGCAAACACTTTTTCACACCACTGTAGATGGATAGAGACATGGATAGATGGAGACATGGATGGATGGATGGAGACATGGATGGATGGAGACATGGATGGATGGATGGTGACATGGATGGATGGAGACATGGATGGATGGAGACATGGATATATGGAGACATGGATGGATGGAGACATGGATTGATGGATGGATGGAGACATGGATGGATGGAGACATGGATATATGGAGACATGGATGGATGGAGACATGGATTGGTGGATGGATGGAGACATGGATTGATGGATGGATGGTGACATGAATGGATGGATGGATGGAGACATGGATGGATAGAGACATGGATATATGGAGACATGGATGGATGGAGACATGGATTGATGGATGGATGGAGACATGGATGGATGGAGACATGGATGGATGGATGGAGACATGGATGGATAGATGGATGGATGGATGGATGGAGACATGGATGGATGGATGGATGGATGGATGGAGACATGGATGGATGGATGGTAACATGGATGGATGGAGACATGGATGGATGGATGGAGACATGGATGGATGGATGGTAACATGGATGGATAGAGACATGGATGGATGGATGGTAACATGGATGGATAGAGACATGGATGGATAGATGAAGACATGGATGGATGGAGACATGGATAGATGGAGACATGGATAGATGGAGACATGGATGGTGACATGAATGGATGGATGGATGGAGACATGGATGGATGGATGGAGACATGGATGGCTGAAAGAATTTGCTTTAAATATTAAAAATGAACTAAATTGCATTTTCAGTTTCAGTACAATTTAGTTCTGCCTTAATGAATACAATATAATACATACAGTCCATGCAGTATATGTATAGAATATTGTATTGATGAATTTATCGCACATAAATAGTAATCGATCGTTTCCTCAGTGGAAATCAGTGTTGCAGACTTCTGGGTATTTTGGGTTCGGTGGCACAGGACGTTCCTCTCTACAATTACCTTTTTTTTCTCATTTTACAATCCGTTTCTCTGCGGAGAATATTCTGGGAGTTTTTCAGGTTGAAGCAAAAATGAAACATAACCAGGAAGCAGCGATTAAATCAGAGCCGCATTTAAAATGTGATTAAAGACAATTAATGGCTGGTTCCGGGGTCAGGAGTTTGTTCGCTGTCTCGGCATGATGTAGTGCAGTGTATCGCTTACAGTCAGGCTCTCGGCGTAAATTCAATTGTTGTAGAGATGCCGATCTTCTTCCAAATTTATCAATCTGTGCGTGATATATAATTCCATTCATACTACCGTCCTTACATACGTTTCTTAGAAATGTAGTAACTTCAGTGTATCTGATGAGTACGTCAGCAGCGGCTGGAACTTGGTGGAGGTCAGTTCCACCACCTCTGGCTCAGGCCTTCTGTTCCGGGCTTACTACTATAATTTCTGTGTTTACAGGTGACAGCTGTGGAAGAAGGTTGAACTCTGCACTCTGTATGCAGCGCACCCCTGAACTCTGCACTCTGTATGCAGCGCACCCCTGAACTCTGCACTCTGTATGCAGCACACCCCTGAACTCTGCACTCTGTATGCAGCACACCCCTGAACTCTGCACTCTGTATGCAGCACACCCCTGAACTCTGCACTCTGTATGCAGCATACCCCTGAACTCTGCACTCTGTATGCAGCACACCCCTGAACTCTGCACTTAGCACACCCCCTAATTCTGCACCTAGCGAACCTCTGAACTCTACACTCTGTATGCAGCACGCCCCTAAATGCTGCACTCTATATGCAGCGCACCCCTAAACGCTGCGCTCTATACGCAGCACACCCCTAAACTCTGTACTATGTGCGTAGTGCACCCCAAAACGCTACACCCAGCACACCCCCCAACTCTGCACCTAGCGCACCCCTGAACTTTGCACTCTGTATGCAGCACGCCTGTCAGGAAGATCCTTCTCACAGGCATCCGAGCGGCGTAAGTCGCAGAAGATCTTCTGTGCGGTTTGAAGAGCGTTACCGCGGTCGGCGGTGCGCGCACGCGGCCGTTTGACGCAATTGGCGCCAATAGCGCTATTTTAAGTGGATCCTTGCTTCACTGCCTTGCTGCCCGATCAACAGCGCCCCCGTGTATCCTGGTATCCTGTATCTGAACCTGAATCTGAATCCGTATCCGTATCCTGATCCATATTGAACCCGGCTTGTTCCCGACTCCGCTGTTTGCTGCCTGCCCCCGACTTTGGCTTTGTACCCGACTACTCTTCTGGATTCCGTTTCTGTACCTGATCTGCTCGCCTGTGCCTGACCTGGACTGTTATACCATCCGTTTTCTGTCAGCTGCCTGTCTTACCGCTGCTGTACTACAGGACACCTCCCAGTCCACCACCGTATCCGGCTGTTGCTCCCTCTGTGCCCTGTTGCCTCCTACCTCTTGCTGCGGACTACTGGACTCTTCCCACTTCCCGCTGTATCCAGTTTGCACCAGCATTCGCTGCCGGACTACAGAACTCCTCCCGCTGTTCGCTGTACCCTGCGACCACTTGCATCCCATTGCCAGACTACAGTAATCCTTCTTCTGTCTGCTGAACCTTACCATTGCCTACATTCCGCTGCTGGACTACAGGACACCTCCACCATCAACGGTCTGCTGCTTCTTACATCAACCATCCTGTCAGGCACTTGTGCCCCTCTGTGCTCCCGAGCCCCTGTCATCACTACCAGGGTCTCCCGAGTCAGAGGTCTACGAGAAGCCGCTCCCTGCATTCCGGGCTCTGCCTTAAGGTACGTGACAGTATCGGGCAGCCATGTCTGAGCCCACGCAGGGAGATTCTGCTATGGATGATTTATGCCGTCATCTTGCTGGACTTACTCAGGCTGTTAAATCCCTACAAGAGGGCTATTCCCGGTTGGAAGAGCGTGTCCAGGTCTTATCTACTACAGGCCCTACCGTGCCGGGAACTTCTTCTGCACCATCAGTGGTTATGATGCCCCCTGAGCCTAAGGTCCCAACTCCGGAGAGGTTTTCGGGAAAATCGCAGCAAGTATAGAGCTTTCCGCAATGCCTGTGAATTGATTTTTGCACTTCAACCCAGAACTTTCTCCCTTGAATCCACTAAGGTGGGTTTTGTCATCTCCCTCTTATTGGGTGAGCCCCAGGCATGGGCCCACCGCCTCTTGGAGCAAAAGGACACATGCCTTAACAACCTGAATACTTTCTTCCAAGCAATGGGTTTGCTCTATGAGGATGCACAACAAGCGGCCACTGCGGAAGCTGCGTTATATTCTCTTCAGCAAGGCCGTAGAGCGGCAGAGGACTATGCGTCCGAATTCCAGGCGCTGGAGTTCCGATACTACCTGGAACGATGCCGCTCTACGTTATCAGTTTCGCATGGGACTCTCCGAACCTTTAAAAGATGAATTGGCCCGGGATGGTATCCCAGCAACACTTGAAGCCCTTATTAATCTGTCTATCCAGATTGACAGACGTCTGAGAGAGCAGAACGCACTACCGGGCCTTCCCGACCAGTCTGGATGTTACCCCGTGTTCCCAACCCTCCTGCACATCCCGCTGCTGACACTCCTGAACCCATGCAACTGGGCTTACTTAGACCAACTCTCACTACCGAAGAACGACAACGCTGGCAGCTCAACAATCTGTGTCTTTACTGTGGGGAGCCCGGACACTACGTGAGATCCTGTCCTGCCAAACTCCGTAAACACTCTTCTTTGTCTACTCCTGTTTTACCTGCTGTGCCTAGTAATGCTACTCACCTGGCTGTTCCTGTTTCTCTTCAGCTTCCAGGAGGGAACATTCAAGTCACCGCGATAATTGATTCCCGAGCATGTAGTGGGTTCATGGACTTGTCGTTTGCCCGAAAATTACAAGTGCCCTTACGGCCCAGGGCGAAGGGATTGACTGTACACCTTGCCGATAGTTTGGCTATCAAATCTGGGCCAGTGACAGAAGAGACGCTTCCTTTGACTGCCACTATTTACGGTAACCATCAGGAACAACTCTGCCTGGACATTATTGAATCTCCCCTTTTCCCTATTATACTGGGCATGCCCTGGCTTCGGGCACACAACCCGCAAATTGACTGGTCCACCGGAAACATTAACTTTTCCTCTCCCTATTGCCGTCAGCACTGTCTCCAAGAAGCAATTAAGGTCTCGCCCCATTTAATGTGTTTGGAAATCGATGTCGAGACTCGCCAGTGTGTTCCTGAGGCCTACCATAGTTTCTTGGACATGTTCAGCAAGAAGGGGGCGGAGACACTTCCCCCTCATAGACCTTATGATTGCCTAATTGAGGTCCTCCCTGGAGCCGAAATCCCTTTCGGGAGGATTTTTCCTTTAACTGAAGTGGAATTGGAGACTCTCAGGACTTACATTGATGACAATCTGAAAAAGGGGTTCATACGCCCTTCTACTTCCCCAGCAGGAATCTTTTTTGTAGAAAAGAAGGACCATTCTCTGCGCCCTTGTGTCGACTATCGGGACTTAAATAAAGTTACAGTAAAAAAACGGTACCCATTGCCTTTGGTGCCCGAATTATTTCAGCGCCTCGGATCAGCCACTATCTTCACAAAACTGGATCTTCGCGGAGCCTATAATTTGGTCCGTATCCGAAGCGGGGACGAATGGAAGACTGCCTTCCGCACCCGCTTCGGACACTTTGAATATCTTGTAATGCCCTTTGGGCTATGCAACGCTCCTGCGACTTTCCAGCATTTTGTGAATGATATTTTCAGAGACTATCTCGACCTGTTTGTCATAGTATACCTGGACGACATTTTGATCTTCTCCCCCTCTCTGCCCGTTCACAGGGAACACGTTAAAAAAGTTCTTACTCGGCTTCGTCAACACGGCTTGTACGCGAAACCTGAGAAGTACGAGTTCAAACGTCGCAGCATTCAGTTTCTGGGGCTGATCATTTCGGTGGATGGAATCAAGATGGATCCGCAAAAAGTTTCCGCCATCCTGGACTGGCCAGCTCCTACTGATAAGAGAGGAGTTCAACGTTTTGTGGGGTTTGCGAATTTTTATTGCAAGTTCATCAAGGGTTTCTCTACGATCATCGCCCCGATCACAAGATTAACCAGACAGGGTATCAAGTTTCAGTGGACTCCGGAGGCTCAGGCTGCGTTCACCTCCCTTAAAGAACAGTTTGTGTCACCATCTGTCTTGAAGCACCCTAATTCTGCGCTACCCTACATCCTCGAGGTGGATGCGTCCGAAATTGCAGTGGGGGTAGTTCTCTCTCAGACACAGGGCCCCAAGGCCTTATTGCATCCGGTGGCGTTCTTCTCGTGCAAGTTGTCTGAAGCGGAGAGAAATTATGACGTCGGGGACAGGGAGCTACTCGCTATCAAAGCTGCACTTGAGGAATGGCGCTATCTCCTGGAGGGAGCAGCTCATCCCATTCTGGTATACACTAACCACAAGAACTTAGAGTACTTGAAAACTGCTAAGAGGCTGAAGCCGCGTCAGGCCAGATCGGCACTTTTCTTTACAAGATTTTCCTTTCATATTACTTATAGGCCCGGATCAAAAAACACCAAACCCGACGCGCTGTCCCGGATGTTCAGCGAACCCGAAGTCCTTCAATCAACAGATACCATCCTTGCACCCGGAAACTTCCTTATGCTCCAGGAAGATCTTTTGTCCCAACTCAAGCAGGCTTCATCATCGGCTTCGCACCCATCAAACACTACCCTACACTCCAGCAATGATTTGTTATGGCACGAAAATAAGATCTACGTGCCCCAACAACTACGGGTTGCTGTTCTCAAATCTTGCCACGACCACAAGTTGGCCGGCCACTTTGGGGTACACAAGACCGCCGAACGCACCTTCTGGTGGCCTCAGCTGCTAAGAGATTGCAAGCTTTACGTAGAATCATGCATCACCTGTTCCCAGAACAAGGGTAGCAAGACCAAAGCCTGGGGCTTGCTGAAACCACTCCCTATTCCGGAGAGACCTTGGAGAATGATTTCCATAGACTTTATTGTGGAATTACCACCGTCAGAAGGCCATACCACTATCTTTGTGGTGGTTGACAGATTCTCCAAGATGGCTCACTTTCTGCCCATGAAGGGTACACCTTCTGCCCCTGAGACCGCAAGGATCTTCATCAAGGAAATAGTAAGGCTCCACGGTATACCTGCAAACATTGTGTCCGATCGTGGGGTGCAATTTGCATCAAAGTTTTGGAGAGCTTTGTGTGAGTCCCTGAAGATTGACCTTTTGTTCTCTTCTGCCTACCATCCCCAGACCAATGGCCAGACCGAACGAACAAACCAGACCCTCGAGCAATATTTGCGATGTTATTCTTCTTTTTCGCAAGACGATTGGGTATTCCTTTTACCACTTGCCGAGTTCGCCTACAATAACTCTGTTCATTCTTAAACAAATCAATCTCCCTTCTTTGCGAACTATGGTTTTCACCCTCTGTTCTTTTCAACCAACATTCCTGAATGTACGGTTCCGGCGGCTCAAGAAACTTTGAACTTTTTCTGCACTAATAACAAGCTGCTTCAAGAGACGATGGCAAGGACCCAAGAGCGCAACAAGGCGGTTTTTGACAAAAAGAGGAGAGGGGAGCTCGATCTAAAACCCGGGGATTTAGTTTGGCTGTCTACCCTGAATTTGAAATTGGCATGTCCATCCAGAAAACTGGGCCCAAGATTTGTGGGTCCCTTCCCAGTAACCAGGAAAATTAATAATGTGGCTTATGAACTGAAACTACCGGAATCGCTTCGTATCCACCCAGTGTTCCATGTGGCCCTTCTAAAACCCTCAATCCAGGATCCCTTCACTGATCGGAACGTTGGTCCCCCTGAACCTGTGCTTATTAATGGTGAGGAGGAATTTGAGGTTGAAGCGATTTTAGATTGCAGAAAGAGACGCAACCAAGTCCAATATCTGGTGAAATGGAAGGGGTATGGGCCAGAAGAAAACTCCTGGGAACCAGAGACTGGTATCCACGCCAAGAGGCTGGTTCTGGCCTTCAAAAGATCTCACCCAGGTAAGATGTCCCAGTTGGGCATCCGGAGGCTGCCCATTGGAGGGGGGCAATGTCAGGAAGATCCTTCTCACAGGCATCCGAGCGGCGTAAGTCGCAGAAGATCTTCTGTGCGGTTTGAAGAGCGTTACCGCGCTCGGCGGTGCACGCGGGAGCGCGCACGCGGGTGCGCACGCGGCCGTTTGACGCAATTGGCACCAATAGCGCTATTTAAAGTGGATCCTTGCTTCACTGCCTTGCTGCCCGATTAACAGCGTTCCCGTGTATCCTGGTATCCTGTATCTGAACCTGAATCTGAATCCGTATCCTGATCCGTATTGAACCTGGCTTGTTCCCGACTCCGCTGTTTGCTGCCTGTCCCCGACTTTGGCTTTGTACCCGACTACTCTTCTGGATTCCGTTTCTGTACCTGATCTGCTCGCCTGTGCCTGACCTGGACTGTTATACCATCCGTTATCTGTCAGCTGCCTGTCTTACCGCTGCTGTACTACAGGACACCTCCCAGTCCACCACCGTATCCGGCTGTTGCTCCCTCTGTGCCCTGTTGCCTCCTACCTCTTGCTGCGGACTACTGGACTCTTCCCACTTCCCGCTGTATCCAGTTTGCACCAGCATTCGCTGCCAGACATCAGAACTCCTCCCGCTGTTCGCTGTACCCTGCGACCACTTGCATCCCATTGCCGGACTACAGTAATCCTTCTGCTGTCTGCTGAACCTTACCATTGCCTACATTCCGCTGCTGGACTACAGGCCACCTCCACCATCAACGGTCTGCTGCTTCTTACATCAACCATCCAGTCAGGCACTTGTGCCCCTCTGTGCTCCCAAGCCCCTGTCATCACTACCAGGGTCTCCCGAGTCAGAGGTCTACGAGAAGCCGCTCCCTGCATTCCGGGCCCTGCCTTAAGGTACGTGACAACGCCCCTGAACTCTGCACGTAATGCACTCCTGGTATTTAATGCCCCTTTAAGACCCACTGTAAAATTTGACCACACCCACTATTTGATGCGGTTTCAAGATTGTGTGTGTGTGTATCTGAGGGGGGGTTACAAGCAGAGGTCAGAAGAGGGGGTGAAAGTGAGATGTGGATGGGGGATGCAGAGGTAGGCAGCTGGGGAAGAAGGCTGAACTCTGCACTCTGTATGCAGCGCACCCCTGAATTTTGCACTCTGTATGCAGTACCCTAAACTCTGCAGCCTATACGCAGCGCACCCCTGAACTCTGCACTTAGCACACCCCCTAATACCTAGCGAACCCCTTAACTCTGCACTCTGTATGCAGTACCCTGAACTCTGCAGCCTATACGCAGTGCACCCCTGAACTCTGCACTTAGCACACCCCCTAATTAGGCACCTAGGGGACCCCAGAACTCTGCACTCTGTATGCAGCACGCCCCTAAATGCTACACTCTGTATGCAGCGCACCCCTATACTCTGTACTATGTGCATAGTGCACCCCCAAACTCTACACCTAGCACACCCCAAATTCTGCACCTAGCACACCCCTGAACTTTGCACTCTGTATGCAACACGCCCCTGAACTCTGCACTATGTACTTAGGTGCATCTCTGAACTCTGCACCTAGCGCACCCCCCGAACTCTGCACTTTGTGTGTAAACCCCCCCCTGAACGCTGCACTTTGTAGGTAATGCATTCCTGGTATTTAATGCCTCTTTAACCACTTCCCGACCGCCGCACGACAATGTACGTCGACAGAATGGCACGGGCAGGCATATGGGCGTACATGTACATCCCTGCCTTCCCGCGGGTCGGGGGCCCGATCGGGCCCCCGCCCGGTGCCCGCGGCGGTCGGTATTCGTTCGGGAGCGATCCCGGACGAGGGGACGGCCATTCATTCATGGCCACCCCCTCGCGATCGCTCCCGACGAATAGAAAGTCTTCGTGAGATCACTTCCTCTCCTGTAATGTAAACACAGGAGAGGAAGTGATGTAATCTCTCCTCCGTGTCGGTATTTTTCGTTCCGACACCGAGGCGAGAGGATCGGTGAGTTGCACTAACACGACACTACACAGTAGAACATGCCAGGCACACTCACACCCCCCCCGATCACCCCCCCAATTACCCCTGCCCCCCAGTCACAGTGACACCAATGTCATTTTTTTTTTTTTTTTTGCATTGGTGTCATTTGTGACTGTAATAACTGTTAGGGCAGTTAGGGTTAGCCCCCTTTAGTTCTAATGTACCCCCCTAACCCCCCCAATAAAGGTTTAACCCCGTGATCACCCCCCGTCGCCAGTGTCACTAAGGCTGGGTTCACATTGCAGCGGTTTATGAGAACGAATGTGATTTGCACCGCACTGCAGTGCAAATCACATCCGATCTCTGTGCGATTCGAGTTCAGCCATTCGCTGCACCCGCCGCAAATTCGCACGGGACCCTTTTTTTCGTCCGCAGCAGAATCGGATCGCATGGGTGTTCACACCATGCGATTCGAGTTTGCAGATCGCACTGCGATATGCGAACTGATATGGGGGTGTCATTAACATTTCACTGACACTCCCAGCAGTTCGCATAGGGCAGTGTGAACTGCCGCCGGGAGGCATGCGATGCGGGAACCCGCCACGGATTCGTGGCGTTCCCGCATCACTCCAGTGTGAACCCAGCCTAATAAGCGATTGTTTTTCTGATCGCTGTATTAGTGTCACAGGTGACGCTAGTTAGGCAGGTAGGTATTTAGGTTCGCCGCAGCTTTTTATAGCGCCAGGGACCCCCATATACTACCGCATAAAGCCCCCTGATTGCCCCCTAGTTAACCCTTTCACCAGTGATCACCATATAACTGTTACAGGTGACGCTGGTTGGTTAGTTATTTTTTTATAGTTTCAGGGCACCCGCCATTTATTACCTAATAAAGGTTTAACCCCCTGATCACCCAGCGGGTGTCATTTGTGACTGTAATAACTGTTAGGGCAGTTAGGGTTAGCCCCCTTTAGTTCTAAGGTGCCCCCCTAACCCCCCCAATAAAGGTTTAACCCCGTGATCACCCCCCGTCGCCAGTGTCACTAAGGCTGGGTTCACATTGCAGCGGTTTATGAGAACGGATGTGATTCGCACCGCACTGCAGTGCAAATCACATCCGATCTCTGTGCGATTCGAGTTCAGCCATACAGATAGTATGGCTGAATTCGTGTCGCACCCGCCGCAAACTCGCATGGGACCCTTTTTTTGGTCCGCAGCAGAATCGGATCGCATGGGTGTTCACACCATGCGATCCGAGTTTGCAGATCGCACTGCGATATGCGAACGGATCTGGGGGTGTCATTAACATTTCACTGACCCTCCCAGCAGTTCGCATAGGGCAGTGTGAACTGCCGCCGGGAGGCATGTGATGCGGGAACCCGCCGCGCATTCGTGGCGTTCCCACATCGCTCCAGTGTGAACCCAGCCTAATAAGCGATAATTTTTCTGATCGCTGTATTAGTGTCACAGGTGACGCTAGTTAGGCAGGTAGGTATTTAGGTTCGCCGCAGCTTTTTATAGCGCCAGGGACCCCCATATACTACCGCATAAAGCCCCCTGATTGCCCCCTAGTTAACCCTTTCACCAGTGATCACCATATAACTGTTACAGGTGACGCTGGTTGGTTAGTTATTTTTTTATAGTTTCAGGGCACCCGCCATTTATTACCTAGTCTCACTAGTGTACCCCTAAATTTAGGGGTGTCTACTTTCCAAAATGGGGTCATTTGGGGGGGGTTTGTGCCATCTTGGCATTTTATGGCCTTCAAAACTGTAACGCCCTTAGAAAGCCTGAAGGCGGTGCTTGGGTTTCGGGGCCCAGTACGCGGCTAGGCTCCCAAAAAGTCCCACATATGTGGTATCCCCGTACTCAGGAGAAGCAGCAGAATTTATTTTGGGGTGTCATTTCACATATGCCCATGGCACGCGTGAGCAATATATCATTTAGTGACAACTTTGTGAAAAAAAAAAAAAAAAAGTTTGTAATTTTCCCGCAACTTGTGGCAAAATATAAAATATTCCATGGACTCAACATGCCTCTCAGCAAATAGCTTGGGGTGTCTACTTTCTAAAATGGGGTCATTTGTGGGGGTTTTGTGCCATCTTGGTATTTTATGGCCTTCAAAACTGTAATAGGTAGTGAGAAGTGAAATCAAAAATTTACGCCCTTAGAAAGCCTGAAGGCGGTGCTTGGTTTTCGGGGCCCCGTACGCGGCTAGGCTCCCAAAAAGTCCCACATATGTGGTATCCTCGTACTCAGGAGAAGCAGCAAAATTTATTTTGGGGTGTCATTTCACATATGCCCATGGCATGCGTGAGCAATATATCATTTAGTGACAACTTTGTGTAAAAAAAAATAAAAAATTTTTTTTTGTCATTATTCAATCGCTTGAGGCAAAAAAATAAAATATTCAATGGGCTCAACATGCCACTTATCAATTTCCTTAGGGGGTCTGCTTTCCAAAATGGGGTCATTTGGGGGGGTTTTGTACTGCCCTGCCATTTTAGCACCTCAAGAAATGAGATAGGCAGTCGTAAACTAAAAGCTGCGTAAATTCCAGAAAACGTACCTTAGTTTGTAGATGTGACAACTTTTGCGCAAACCAATAAATATACAATTATTGACTTTTTTTTTACCAAAGACATGTGGCTGAATACATTTTGGCCCAAATGTATGACTAAAATTGAGTTTATTTGATTTTTCTAATAACAAAAAGTAGAAAATATCATTTTTTTTTCAAAATTTGCGGTCTTTTTACGTTTATATCGCAAAAAATAAAAATCGCAGAGGCAATCAAATACCATCAAAAGAAAGCTCTATTTGTGGGAAGAAAAGGACGCAAATTTTGTTTGGGTATAACATTGCATGACCGCGCAATTACAAGTTAAAGCAGCGCAGTGCCAAATTGTAAAAAGACCTCTGGTCATTTACCAGCAAAATGGTCCGGTCTGAAAGTGGTTAAGACCCTTCCACTGTGCAATTTGACCACACCCACTATTTGATGCGTTTGGAGGGTGTGTGTGTGTGGTCAGCCAATGACAGCTGATCACGGAAGTAAACAGAAGCTGCGTTTGGCTTTTTTTTTCCCTCACGCTGTCAATGTGAGGAAAAGAGGAAAATCCTTAACCGCCTTTTCTTAAAGAGACATCAGTCCCCTTAGTGCCCATCCGTACTGCTAATCAATGCTATCTATCAGTGCCCATCCGTACTGCTAATCAGTGCCCACCAGTGTCACCTATCAGTGCTGCCAATCAGTGCTGCCTATCAGTGCCACCTCTCCATGCTACCTATCAGTGCCCCCATCAATGCCACCTACCAGTGCCTCCTGACCAGTGCCGCCTCATCAGCGCCCATCAATGAAGGAGAAAAACTACCTGTTTGCAAAATTTTATAACAAAATATGAAAAACGTTTTTTTATTTTTTTTTATTTTCTGTCTTTTTTTTGTTTGTTTAGCAAAAAAGAAAAACCTCGGTGGTTTTTAACCACTTCAACCCCGGAAGATTTGGCTGCTCAATGACCAGAGCACTTTTTACAATTTGGCACTGCGCTGCTTTAACGGGTAATTGCGTGGTCATGCAACGCTGTACCCAAAAATAATTTGCTTCCTTTTTTTCCCCACAAATAGAGCTTTCTTTTGATGGTGTTTGATTGCCCGTGCGATTTTTATTTTTTTGCGATATAAACGTAAAAAGACCGAAAATTTTGAACAAAAAAAATGATATTTTCCACATTTTGTTATAAGAAAATTCCAATAAACTCAATTTTAGTCATACATTTAGGCCAAAATGTATTCAGCCACATGTCATTGGTAAAAAGAAAAAAAGTTCAATAAGCGTATATTTATTGGTTTGCGCAAAAGTTCTAGCGTCTACAGACTAGAGTACATTTTCTGGAATTTACGCAGCTTTTAGTTCATGATTGCCTATCTTATTTCTTGAGGTGCTAAAATGGCAGGGCAGTAAACCCCTCACCCCAAATGACCCCATTTTGGAAAGTAGACACCCCGAAGAAATTGCTGAGAGGCATGTTGAGTCCATTGAATATTTTATTTTTTTGTCACAAGTGATTGAAATATGACAAAAAATAAATAAAAAACTACACAAAGTTGTGACTAAATGATATATTGTTCACACATGCCATAGTTATATGTGGAATTGCACCCCAAAATATATTCTGCTGCTTCTCCTGAGTACGGGGATACCACATATGTGGGACTTTTTGGGAGTCTAGCCGCGTACGGCACCCCGAAACCCAATCACTGCCTTCAGGATTTCTAAGGGTGCAAATTTTTGATTTCACTCCTCACTACCTATCACAGTTTCGAAGGCCATAAAATGCCAAAATAGCACAAAACCCCCCCAAATGATCCCATTTTGGAAAGTAAACACCCCAAGGAAATTGCTGAGGGGCATGTTGAGCCCATTGAATATTTTTTTTTGTCCCAAGTGATTGAATAATGACACACAAAAAAAAAAAAGTTTACAAAAAATTGTCACTAAATGATATATTGCTCACACATGCCATAGTTATATGTGGAATTGCACCCCAAAATATATTCTGCTGCTTCTCCTGAGTACGGGATACCACATATGTGGGACTTTTTGGGAGCCTAGCCGAGTACGGGACCCCGAAAACCAATCACTGCCTTCAGGATTTCTAAGGGTGCAAATTTTTGATTTCACTCCTCACTACCCATCACAGTTTCGAAGGCCATAAAATGCCAAAATAGCACAACCCCCCCCCAAATGACCCCATTTTGGAAAGTAGACACCCCAAGCTATTTACTGAGAGGCATGTTGAGTCCATGAAATATTTTATATTTTTCCACAAGTTGAAGGAATATTACAAACTTTTTTTTTTGCACAAAGTTGTCACTAAAAGATATATTGCTCACACATGCTATGGGCATAAGTGAAATTACACCCCAAAATACATTCTGCTGCCTCTCCCGAGTACGAGGATACCACATGTGGGGGACTTTTTGGAAGCCTAGCCACGTACGGGACCCCGAAAACCAATCACCGCCTTCAGGATTTCTAAGGGCGTAAAATGGTGATTTTACTTCCTCACTACCTATCACAGTTTCGGAGGCCATTAAATGTCAAGATGGCATAAAACCCCCCCAAATTAACCCATTTTGGAAAGAAGACACCCCAATGTATTTGCTGAGAGACATGTTGAGTCCATGGAATATTTTATATTTGGCCACAAGTTTCAGGAAAATTAAAAACATGTTTTTTTATTTTTTTTATTTTACACAAAGTTGTCACTAAATGATATATTGCTCAAACATGCCATGGTTATATGTGGAATTACACCCCAAAATAAATTCTGCTACTTCTCCTGAGTACGGGGATACCACATGTGTGAGACTTTTTGGGAGCCTAGCTGCGTAAAGGACTCCGAAAACCAATCACTGCCTTCAGGATTTCTAAGGGTGTAAAATGGTGATTTTACTTCCTCACTACCGATCACAGTTTCGGAGGCCATAAAATGCCCAGATGGCACAAAAAACCCTCAAATTACCCCATTTTGGAAAGTAGACACGCCCAAGCTATTGGCTGACAGGTATGGTGAGTACCTAACTTTTTGGTCACAAAGTTTTGAAAATTATTATATTATATTATATTATATATATTTTTTTTTCTTTTCTTTCTTCATTTTCAAAAACAAATGAAAGCTGCAAAATACTGAATTCTGAATTGAATTCTGTTGTCAGAATTTTTTTTTCTGACGGTGAGTACCCTCTTCACTTTCGATTTGATACTAGCATCCAACAAAAAACTGACGAAAAATTCATCCAACAATCTGAACGTGTCTACAAGGCTTTAACCACTTAAGCCCCCGGACCAATTTGCATTCAAAGGACCAGGCCCCTTTTTGCGATTCGGCACTGCGTCGCTTTAACTGACAATTGCGCGGTCGTGCGACGTGGCTCCCAAACAAAATTGGCGTTCTTTTTTTTCCCACAAATAGCGCTTTCTTTTGGTAGTATTTGATCACCTCTGCGGTTTTTATTTTTTGCGCTATAAACAAAAATAGAGCGGCAATTTTGAAAAAAAAGCATTATTTTTTACTTTTAGCTATAATAAATATCCCCCAAAAAAGATACAAAAAAACATTTTTTTCCTCAGTTTTGGCCGATACGTATTCTTCTACATATTTTTGGTAAAAAAAAAAAATCGCAATTAGCGATTATTGATTGGTTTGCGCAAAAGTTATAGCGTTTACAAAATAGGGGATAGTTTTATGGCATTTTTATTCATTTTTGTTTTTTTTTTACTAGTAATGGCGGCGATCAGCGATTTTTATTGTGACTGTGACATTATGGCAGACACATCGGACATTTTTGACACATTTTTGGGACCATTGACATTTATACAGCAATCAGTGCTATTTAAATGCACTGATTCCTTTGTAAATGACACTGGCAGTGAAGGAGTTAACCACTAGGGGGCAGTGTAGGGGTTATGTATGATGTTATGTTTTTTTTATTGCAGGAGGGCGTGGCCTGGCATGTGATGTCACTGATCGTCTTTCCCTATAACAGGGAAAAGACGATCGGTGACAGCCACACTAGGAAGCACGGGGAGAGGTTTGTTTACACAGACCTCTCCTCGATCTTCAGCTCTGTGACCCGATCGCGGGACACCAGCGGCGATTGGGTATGCTGGTCCCACGGTCACGGAGCTCAGGACCGGCCCACGGCTGGGCACTTAAATAGCAACTTACCGGTACGTGCTTGTGCCCAGCCGTGCCATTCTGCCGACGTATATGTGCAGGAGGCGGTCCTTAACCACTTGCTGCCCGCCATATAGCAAAATGACGGTGGCAAAGTGGCTATAATATCCTGACTGGACATCATATGACGTGATCAGGATATTAAGCCGCTGCAGGCCCCCAGGGGTGCGCATCGTGACGATCGTTGTTTCGGGGTGTCAGTCTGACACCCCACAACTACGATCTCGGTAAAGAGTCTCCGACGGAGACTCTTTACCATGTGATCAGCCGTGTCCAATCACAGCTGATCACAGTGTAAATAGGAAGAGCCGGCGATCGGCTTTTCCTCACTTGCGTCTGTCAGACGTGAGTAGAGGAGAGCTGATCGGCTGCTCCTCTGACAGGGCGGGTCTGTGCTGATCGATTATCAGCACAGCCCCCCCCCCCCCCAGGATGCCCACACTGGACCCCCAGGGACGCCACCAGACCACCAGGAGATGCCCAGCACCAGGTATGCCCCCTAGACCACCAGGGATGCCAGCCAGTGCCCATAATGGATGCCAATCAGTGCCCATCATGGATGCCAATCAGTGCCCACAATGGGCATCACTGATTGGCATGCATTATTGTTTGGCACTGATTGGCATCCATCCCTACAAAACTTTAAATTACAATGCCGCCTATCAGTGCCCATCCATGCCGCCTATCAGTGCCTATCCGTGCCACCTATCAGTGCCCACCCTAGCCGCCTATCAGTGCCCATCCATGCCGCCTATCCATGCCCATCTGTGCCGCTCATCCGTGCCGCCTATCCATGTGCCACCTATCAGTGTCTATCTGTGTGGCATATCAGTGCCGCCTATCAGTGCCACTTCATTGGTGCCACCTCATCGGTGCCCATCAGTGCCGCCTTATCAGTGCCCATCACTGCAGCCCTGTCAGTGCCCATCAGTGAAGGAGAAAACTTACTTATTTACAAAGTTTTGTAACTGAAACAAAAAAAAACATGTTTTTTTTTTCCAAGATTTTCGGTCTTTTTTTATTTGTTTAGTAGAAAATAAAAATCCCAGAGGCGATGAAATATCACCAAAAGAAAGCTCTATTTGTGGGAACAAAATGATAAAAATTTCATTTGGGTACAGTGTAGCATGACCGCGCAATTGTCATTCAAAGTGCAACAGCGCTGAAAGCTCAAAATTGGTCTGGGCAGGAAGGTGTATAAGTGCCCCCCCGGTATTGAAGTGGTTAAGTGGTTAAAGTGTTAGTTCCACTACAAAAATTATTTTAGCATTTTTCAGCTGCATTAAAAACGATTAATAACATTCGGGAAAAAAAAACCCCCATTTTTTTTACTCACCTCTTAATGCCTGTTGCTAGGGGGTCCCTCGTAATCTGCCTCCTTACTCATCTCGGCTCCTTGCGTCACTTTCCTTGGGAAGAACACCTCTCCCTTCCCCGCCCTCGAGGCAATCATCTGGTACACCTCAGAGGTCCCAGATGATTGCGCGGCCAGTCACAACTCACAGTTACAATGCCGGCGCCTCCACCAAGCGGAGAGGGGAGACGAGCGGGGCTTCGACCCCCCCCCCGGATCGCTGGACCCTGGGACAGGTAAGTGTCCGATTATTAAAAGTCAGCAGCTGCAGTATTTGTAGCTGCTGACTTTTTTTATTTTTTTTTTAAGCGGAACTCCACTTTAAGGTTTAACCTCATATTATATATTTTGGTAAATCTGAAGGAAAAACAAAAAATCTGTAGAAAAATGAATAGTGTGTTATGGGAGCGTCCGTATTAAATTTTCCACGCATTGCGATGTCATCTGCCGCTTTCCAGCATCTGAAAGCCCTTTTTGTGGTCTAAATATAGATTTCATGTTTCGGCCGCATGCGTCTGCTATTCTGCGCTTCCCCCGACACCGCCTTTTCTGTTCCTCATAAAAGTCTGGCAGGGTGTGGCACGCGGGGGGGGGGGGGGCTATATATGGAATTTGGAAGGGAAAAAAGTGAGAAAACGCCTCTCATGGAAACGAATCTGATACAAGTTGTCCAATCTGACGTATGAGGAATTCCTGATATGTTTCCACATATTTTGAAGCAGATTCGATGAATAGTTCAGTGAAAACCACGAGAATAATCAGTTTGTGAATGTTTTTGAAGTTAACCCTTTGAATATAAAAACTGTTGTGGTTTGGTGTCATACCTCCCCAACTTTTGAACTTGAGATTGAGGGACAGCTGAGTGAGGCGGGGCAACCTGCAACGCGCTACGCGGGGCCATGGCACAAAAGTGGGTGTGGCCAAAGCTGTGAGGAAACTATAGGAAAAATCGTCCAAAGCGCTTGCCCCGACTTGTTCATGCCCCGGCTAAGTTGGGGGAGGCAGAACACTTTGGTGGGGGGGGGGGGGGTGAGTCAGCCCGACCATTGACCTTTGACCCTGGGGAGACACGCCTGCTGACCTTTGGGGGAGGTCCCTATTCCACTCCCTGAGTCCTAACCTTGTTCTTCTAGGGCAAGGATATGCAATTAGTGGACCTCCAGCTGTTGCAGAACTACAAGTCCCTTGAAGCATAGCAAGACTCTGACAGCCACAAGCATGACACCCGGAGGCAGAGGCATGATGGGACTTGTAGTTTTGCAACAACTGGAGGTCCGCTAATTGCATATCCCTGCCCTAGAAGACCAAGGTTGGGACTCTGGGAGTGGCATAGGGACCTCCCCCAAAGGTCAAAGGTCAGCGGGCGTGTCCCCCAGGGGTGAAAGGTTGAATATCCTGGTTCTAGGGGAAACCCTACCCCTAACCCCCTAACCTTAACCCTAACCCCCTAAATGACTGAATTTCGTATTTCAGGCCAGTTAATGGGCACAAAATCGATCATCGATGGGAAATGAGCCGAAAAAAAACAAAGGACAAGTTCGGACATTTTCTGCGAACGATAAATTGAAAGGTTAATGTGTTTCCTGTCCGCAACTGTTTGCACTAGGTATATGTAAAAAAAAAAAAAACGAACATAAAATGCAATAGTTTATGAACGATTTATCGGTCATCACATGGTGGTACTATCGTTTGAGCTCGCGGCCGAATGTTTTCGTTTTTCAAAAATGCCAAGAAAATAAAATGCTCACCCCTCCCCTCCCAGCAAAAATCCTCTCTTCCCCTCCCAACACAAATAATCCCCCTCCCAACACAAATCCTCAGCCCTTCCTCAGCACACATCCTACTCCACCCCTCAAATCCTGCCTTCCAGCACAATTCCCCTTCTTCCCCATCCCAGTACAAATCCCCACCTCCCTCTATTTCCCCCTCCCAACATAAATACTCTCCCCCCAATCTTCCCTTCCAAAGTAAATCCTCTTCTGCCCCCAAAATCTCCCTCCCAGCATAACCACTATTCCAGTACAAATCCTGACTTACCCAGTTCCCCTCTCCAAATCCCCCAGAACCACAAATCGCCCCCCCCCCCCAAATTCCTCCCCCCAGCAAAATTCTCTTCAAATCCTCCTCTCCCACAGTACATCCTTTCCCCACTAGCACAAATCCCTCCTTCCAGCACAAATCTTTTTAAAGCCCCCCCCCCCCCCCCCCAAAAAAAATTACCCATCCCAGCACTGGTACAAACTCCTCATCCTGGTACAAATTCCCCCAGCACAAATCCTCCTTTCCCCCACCCCCCCATAGCATAAATCCTCTCACCAGTTCTAGCACAAACCTTTCTTCCCCCTCTTCAAATCCCCCATGCACAAGTCTTCCTTCCCCCAGCCCTTCCTCCCAGCACCAATCCTCTTTGCACTTTTAGCATTACCCCCCCAACCCCAATCATCCTGGATTTAGCGGGACCTTCCTTCAATTTGGGGACAAAGTCCCATTGTCCCACAAATCTGGGCAGAGTCCCAGAGCCAGATACTGAAACAAGTACCACCACTTGCCTGCCTGTCATGGGTGCGCTACTATGGGCATCCAGGGCACATGCCCAGCATCCCTTGTTGGGTGCCTGGGGTCCCAGACACCATGATGGCAGCTGGCATCTTTTTGGTGGGTAGGAGAACACGTGCTGGGGGGGGGGCACTTTGGGAGGGGAGATTACTTACTAGCTAGGAAGGGGGTGTGGTTGGGGGAGGTTGGACTTTAAATCTGACTCCCCCCTCCTTCTGGCACAAGTCCTCTCCCCTCCCAAAGTACCCCCCCAGCACATATCCTCCCCTAAAACCACTCCGTGCATGAAACCTCCCTCCCTTTCCCAGCCACTGTGTTTTCCCCTTCCCAGTTCCTGTTTCCCCTTCCTGGTCGCTGTTTTCTATCCAAGTTCCTGTTTTCTCCCCCTTTCCAGTAGCGGTATTCTCCCCTTCACTGTCACTTTGATCTCCCCTTCACTCTCGCTCTGTCCTCTCTTGTACAGACCTCAGATCAGTGTGGGTTCTGCAGTGCCCGTCCTCCACGGTTCCTCCTCGGCTCCTCCTCAGCTCCTTCTTCTGCCCCGTGTATATAGCATTGTCAGAGCCGAGGAGGTGGCTTGCTTCACTGTGTGAGCTCTGTTCTGTCAAACGAGCCAACCTGTCAAAATCTCAGATTACGTCACTTCCGGTGACTCTCCAGCAGCAGTAATTGCAGATTTCAACGACTTGGCTGTTTTCACAGAACACCGGCAGCGTATACACTACGGTACACCATATAATTAATGGACATTGTTAGTCCGACAGCTACTAACCAACAACATGGCCGCCTCCCAGGCCATCGGCAGTGTATACACTACTGTGCACAATATAATGAGTGGACATTGTTAGTCCAACAGCTAGTAACCAACAACATGACCGCCTCCCAGGCGGCGACAACTTTTTTACTCCTTAGCCGGTGTTCTGTGAAAACAGCCAAGTTGTCCAAATCTGCAATTACTGCTGCTGGAGAGTCACCGGAAGTGACGTAATCGAAGATATTGATGAGTTCGCTCTTTTGATGAAACACTGGCGGGGAGAGGTGCTGGCTGCCATAGAGGGGTTGGGCATGGGGGGGGGGAGCCTGCCAGATGCCCAAGTTAGTGTGCCCACATTAGAAGGGTTAGTGTAACCGAGTGCCACTGGGCTCTGGGATTTAGACCAAACTCGTGGGACGCCGGGATTTAAATGAAATCTTGGGACAGTCCCGGCAAATCCAGGACTGCTGGGAGGCATGTTATTTTTATATTTCCCCCTTAAGATTAGTCATCCATAGTTCTTCATAGTGAAGTATACAGACAACATACATAGACTATTAGAAAACAAAACTGCAGCAGAATAGAACAGGGTTGGGGTCAAATATGATGACACATATCCCTTTAGCCCCCCTTTTCCTGGCCCAAATTTACATGGATCAGCTAGCCATCAGTAGCAGATATATTGCGCGGGGGGGGGGGGGGCTCCATGGATCCGACTTGTTTTCTCAGCACATCCCACAGATGCTCAATTGGATTGAGATCTGGAGAATTTGGAAGCTAAGTCAACACTTCCAAATAGTTTTTGTGTTCTTCAGACCATTCTTGAATTCCTCAGACCAGGCCACCTTCTGCCATTGCGCCATGCTCCAGTTCTGATGCTCCCGTGCTCATTGTAGGCACTTTTGGCTGTAGACAGGGTTCAGCATGGGCACCTGGACTGGGGTGCCAGTCAGTGTTCTTAGACTTCTATGTGACCATTGCCCAAGCATCTAACATCTTGGGAGATGGCTCTGTGGAAGTCTATGGGGATCAAGTGTGCAGGCAGGATCAGCACAAGGAAGATTTCAAGAATTTTTATTACACCATAAGCACAGAGCCAACTGCATGACACCAATGATCTTTTTAGCTGTCTGTAAGGGGGGCATTCTTCCTATTGACCCCCCAATGTAAAGGGGGGTATTTTTCCTACTGACCCCCAATGTAAGGGGGGGGGGTATTCTTCCTATTGACCATCAATGTAAGAAGCATTCTTCTCACTGACCGCCAATGTAAGGGGCCAGTAAAGGAAGGATGATGGCCCTGGAACTTGCATCTTTGAAAAGAAGTCAGCAATGGCAGTCTCCATTTTTGTTTAATACCCCAGCGGTTTTGTATAGTAAGCCTCTCATGTAAGGACGGTATTTGCATAGGACAAGAACATTTACCATGATATTTGTGATATGCTATGCATAGGTAAGGCTTTGCTTGGTTCAGAAACTACAGCAAGGTATATGGCCCAATCTCCAATAAATTAGCTTGTTAAATTCCCATAGTCTTATATAAAACCAATTGTAATGTGTGTCATATTATAGTTCATAAAAGTTCATAAAAACACAAAAGTCCATAAATCCACAGGAAGGAATGGTGTATAAAGAAAGCACTAGATGGGTATTCTATTGACCACCAATGTAAGAAGCATTCTCTTCACTGTCCACCAATGCAAGGATTATTCTTCGCACTGATCACCAATGTAAGGAACATTCTTCTCACTGATCACCAATGTAAGGAACATTCTTCCCACTGATCACCAATGTAAGGAACATTCTTCCCACTGATCACCAATGTAAGGAACATTCTTCCCACTGATCACCAATGTAAGGAACATTCTTCCCACTGATCACCAATGTAAGGAGCATTCTTCTCACTGATCACCAATGTAAGGAACATTCTTCTCACTGATCACCAATGTAAGGAACATTCTTCCCACTGATCACCAATGTAAGGAGCATTCTTCTCACTGATCACCAATGTAAGGAACATTCTTCTTACTGATCACCAATGTAAGGAACATTCTTCTCACTGATCACCAATGTAAGGAGCATTCTTCTCACTGATCACCAATGTAAGGGACATTCTTCTCACTGATCACCAATGTAAGGAGCATTCTTCTCACTGATCACCAATGTAAGGGACATTCTTCTCACTGATCACCAATGTAAGGAACATTCTTCTCACTGATCCCCAATGTAAGGAACATTCTTCCCACTGATCACCAATGTAAGGAACATTCTTCCCACTGATCACCAATGTAAGGAACATTCTTCCCACTGATCACCAATGTAAGGAGCATTCTTCTCACTGATCACCAATGTAAGGAACATTCTTCTTACTGATCACCAATGTAAGGAACAATCTTCCCACTGATCACCAATGTAAGGAGCATTCTTCTCACTGATCACCAATGTAAGGAACATTCTTCTTACTGATCACCAATGTAAGGAACATTCTTCTTACTGATCACCAATGTAAGGAACATTCTTCTCACTGATCACCAATGTAAGGAGCATTCTTCTCACTGATCACCAATGTAAGGAACATTCTTCTTACTGATCACCAATGTAAGGAACATTCTTCCCACTGATCACCAATGTAAGGAGCATTCTTCTCACTGATCACCAATGTAAGAAACATTCTTCCCACTGATCACCAATGTAAGGAACATTCTTCTCACTGATCACCAATGTAAGGAGCATTCTTCTCACTGATCACCAATGTAAGGAACATTCTTCCCACTGATCACCAATGTAAGGAACAATCTTCTCACTGATCACCAATGTAAGGAATATTCTTCTCACTGATCACCAATGTAAGGAACATTCTTCCCACTGATCACCAATGTAAGGAACAATCTTCCCACTGATCACCAATGTAAGGAACATTCTTCCCACTGATCACCAATGTAAGGAACAATCTTCTCACTGATCACCAATGTAAGAAACATTCTTCCCACTGATCACCAATGTAAGGAACATTCTTCTCACTGATCACCAATGTAAGGGACATTCTTCCCACTGATCACCAATGTAAGGAACATTCTTCCCACTGATCACCAATGTAAGGAACAATCTTCTCACTGATCACCAATGTAAGGAACATTCTTCCCACTGATCACCAATGTAAGGAACAATCTTCTCACTGATCACCAATGTAAGGAATATTCTTCTCACTGATCACCAATGTAAGGAACATTCTTCTCACTGATCACCAATGTAAGGAACATTCTTCTCACTGATCACCAATGTAAGGAGCATTCTTCTCACTGATCACCAATGTAAGGAACATTCTTCCCACTGATCACCAATGTAAGGAACATTCTTCTCACTGATCACCAATGTAAGGGACATTCTTCTCACTGATCACCAATGTAAGGAACAATCTTCTCACTGATCACCAATGTAAGGAATATTCTTCCCACTGATCACCAATGTAAGGAACATTCTTCTTACTGATCACCAATGTAAGGAACATTCTTCTCACTGATCACCAATGTAAGGAGCATTCTTCTCACTGATCACCAATGTAAGGGACATTCTTCTCACTGATCACCAATGTAAGGAACATTCTTCTCACTGATCCCCAATGTAAGGAACATTCTTCCCAATTTTTCTTTATTAAAAGTCTTGCAATCATTAAGCATAAAATCACAATATATAAATATACATAAATATATACATATTTACATAAATTAAAATGAATATAGCAAAACTGCTCTCAAACCAAAAAAAAAAAATACTTTACAGCAATAACATAAATCCTATTACGACTCACACCACTACACCAGACATAAAACTTGTGAGGTCAAGAAACAATCCCGCACCTATTATGCATGCAGCCCTTCTTCAAAAAGAAGATACTAACCAACAAAAGCTAAGGGAGTGAAAGAACCAGAAAAAGAAAAGAGCTCCTCACCCAGAGATGGGCAGTTCACCAAAGGCAGGTCTGATATTCCTCCACGCCCTTATCCAGACTGCCCGAGGCTCCCTGCCCTTCTCAAGACCCCGAATTTTCCCAACCTCACCCAGAATATCGTGCACCACCACCTCAACAGAGAGGACTTTCTTCCGCAGGGTAATCTGGCACCGTGCATTCCATGTGAAGTAACGGACAACTATACTAACTAAAAACAGTGTATCCAAATCAAAATCCCAGTGAGTCGGGAATGCCCCATACACCCACTCCGCATAACTCATGCGATAGAAAAAGGGGATGCCTAGAGCCCTCCCCACCCTTTTATACACCTCTATGTTAAAGGGACATTGGAGCAAAAAGTGGTCCATAGACTCCACTTTACCAACACACTCCGCTCTAGGACAATCCCGATCATCCACAGGGCGATGCTTCAAGTTCCCTCTCACATAGAGCCTTCCATGGAAGGCGAGCCAGGCTTGATCCCTAAACTTCAAGGGGATTCTTTCTAAATTGATTAAACGCAACCCTTCCCTCATTACAGAGCCTGGGCAATCCCTTAAGGCCAGTGACACACTGAAAGCAGAGCCCAAAATCCTCTTCTCCAGAAGCTTCCTGGGGAGGGACTTGATATCCTCCACTGTCACCTGCCACTGCCGAAGTATTTTCAGACACGGGGCAACATAAGCCGGGAGCTTGCCATGTCGGACTCTCAGACTTTTCACTGGCCCGCCATCTTCCCAGGATCGCAGAAAAGGCCTAAAACAAGATTGAAAAATACCCACCCATCCCGGCGGGTTCTCTGCTAGCATGTTACCAAGATTGTACTTTAAAAACAGCAGAGAAAAGAAAACTATTGGGTTGACCATTCCTAGGCCACCCTCCCGCCTAGACAGGTAAGTTACATTGCGTTTGATCAGGTTCAGCCTACTTCCCCATAACAGTTGGAAAAAGCAGCTGTACACCCTTGCATAGAGAGATACTGGCAAGATACAGACGAAGCTGACATATAAAAAAATTGGGACCAGGTACGTTTTGATCAAGTCAACCCTCTCCCTCAATGAAAGCTTCCATTTCTTCCAACTTGCTACTTTGGCATTGGCACACACCAACCTGCTTTCCCAATTTCGATGACCATAGTCACCAGGACCAAATTTGATGCCCAACACTTTAATTTCCTGCTGGGGCTCTGGGAAGGCATCCGGAAGTTCGAAGCTTTCACCTTCCTCACCCATCCAGAAAACTTCACTCTTTTCATGGTTGACTTTAGAACCAGAAGCCTCCGTGTACTGCTCTATCATAGAGACCACCTCCTGCGCCTCCTCCGTTCCAGAGACAATAACAGACACATCATCGGCATAGGCCACGACCTTCAAAGGTGGCACACCAGCAATGCCCAAAGGCACCCCGCACAAAGATCCACTCTCTAGCCTTCTTATGAAGGGGTCGATTGCGAATACATATAACAGGGGGCTCAGAGGACATCCCTGGCGCACACCAGAGCCAACCTCAAAAGGCCGTCCAACCCAACCATTAACCAGTGGGAAGCTCTCAGCCCCTTTATATAATGTCTTCAGCCAATCTATAAACCTCCCCTGCAGGCCGTATCTACCAAGTAGCAAATACAGGTACTCGTGATTGACTCTATCAAAAGCCTTCGCCTGATCCAATGCCAGCAAGTACTTTCTCCATCCAGCAGCCCTGCATCGTTCCAAAGCCTCCCGGACAGCTAAAACCGCTGAAAAGGTACTTCTACCTTGGACCGAGCAGTGCTGATGACTGGACAACAAATCGCCTGCCACTGACGACAAGCGCCAAAAAAGAATCTTCGCCAAGATCTTTCTATCAACATTGAGAAGACTGATGGGGCGCCAGTTCTCAATCATTGAGGGGTCTTTACCTTTTGACAGAAGAATCACAGCGGATTGCCTCATGGAGGGAGGGAGCGAACCTTCTTCTAGACAGCTGTTATAAACCTCCGCTAAAAAGGGAGCCAGAATGGACTTAAAACACTTGTAGAATTCAGCTGTCAACCCATCTGGCCCAGGCGATTTTTTGGTAGCCAGCTTCTCTATAGCATGAACTACCTCATCCACTGAAATTGGTTCTGTCAAATCCATCAAAGGCAATGTACCATTTCCCAATCCTGGAGTAGAATCCAGAAAGCTTTCCATCTTGTCCCGACAAAGGTCCTTTCTTCCCAGAAGGTCTGCATAATATGATCTGAAGATCTCCAGGATCCCTGATCTGGACTTCACCAGGGAACCCGTACTATCCCTCAGGCCTATGACCGTCTTAACTGCTATGCCTTGCTTACAGTTCTGGTAAGGATCAGGCGAGTGATATTTTCCATAATCCCTCTCCAGAACCAAGGAGGCATGCCGGTCGTATTGACACTTTCTAAGAAGAAACTTCACCTCAGAGATCTCCCCTGGATCTCCTCTATACGAGACAAGACGATCAAGCTTCCTCCGCAAATGCTGGTAGGCAATGTACATACCAAGCTGCTTCTTCTTACTTATGGCCTTGAAAAGTCCAATCGCCCTTTGTTTCACAAGCTCCCACCACTCTGACTTAGTGCTGCAAAAGTCCAGAATAGAAACCTGTGCCTGGAAAAAATCCTCAAAGGATTGTCTTACCTCTACGTCTTCCAGGAGAGCCGAATTCAGTTTCCAGGTACCCCTTCCCCTGGGTGGAGTGTCCGAGGCATTCAGAGTCACAGACAGCATACAGTGGTCAGAGAACTCCACCGCCCTCAACTCAGGAGCCGAGAAAGCAGAGTTCTCCTTTAAAAAAAACCTATCTATCCTACTCTGACTATTCCCTCTCTGAAATGTGAATCCCGTGCTGCCAGGGCAGTGCTTAATATGCACATCTACCAGGCCTGCTTGTCTCACCATATCTCTAAGAAAAACGCTATCGTACGCCAGCCTGTCTATGGAGCCTCTCCTGTCTTCAGGCCTAATTATGGTGTTAAAATCACCTCCAAAGACAACCTGCTGGGATGTAAAAAGGAAGGGCTTGATCTCTGTGAGGAGGCATTTCCTGCCCCATCTTGACTGCGGTCCATAGATATTAATCAGACGCAAGTCCTGCCCCCTAACAGAGACGTCCAAGACCATGCATCTCCCAATCTCTACCTCAATTACCCGCCGGCACGTTACCATATCGGTTTTAAAAAGGACCGCAACTCCGCTGCAGGGCTCTGCCGCAAGAGACCAAAAGGAGGGACCGCATCTCCACTCCCTTTTTGCTAGATGGACATCGGCCAAAGTATTGAGCCAGGTCTCTTGCAAAAATAAAATCTCGGCATCAAACTCGCTGAGCAAAAATAAGGCAATATCACGAGCTCTTGCAGATTTCATGCTGGCGACATTAATGGTCGCCACCTTTATCGGAGTGGGAACTGCCATCAGGATGATTGGGGTAGTCGTTTCTTAACCTTTGCCACACTCTCATCACCAGAAACAGCTCTCTTCAAACTATGTGACTCCCCCTCATCCATGGATGATAAAGAAAAAGATATATCAGACATCCCATCACCTGACAAAACTGAAAAAGGGTTACCAGGAGGAACCCCTCCTGGGTCCGACTCTGAGGAAGAAATAACTACTTTATTTGTCTTCCTCTTCTTCTTTTTCTTCCTCCTAAACGTCTCCCACCCCTCATCATCTGAATCCCCCTCAACAGAGGGTGAGACATGGGATATGGACACCCTTCCATCCGCCCCACCCCCATCCAGCACCCCCACATTCCCCTGACCACGTTTGCGCTGCCGAGGGACAGGGACTGGAGGCTGAGAAGGAAGATCCGCTAAACCTGCCCCCCCAGCAGCCTCCGCTAGTCTGGAGGACCTACGTACAGCAGGAATAGGGACAACCACATGGGGGACAGACTTAGGGACCACATCACTAGAGGGAACAGAATCTGAAACAGAAGGAACTGACACAGGAGGGACAGACTCAGGGACAACATTACCAGGGGGAACAGAACCTGAAACAGATGGAACAGACACAGGAGGGACAGACTCAGGGACAACATTACCAGGGGAAACAGATGGAACTGACACAGGAGGGACAACAACAGTTACAGCGGCCTGATCCTCCTTATCCAGCCTCTGCAGCTCAGCCTCCAATCCTTGCAGGTTATGTAAAGCCTCTGGACACTTACTGTAAGGATGGCCAAGCTGTTGGCACAGATTGCACCGAATTTGGGTACAATCTTTCGCCAAGTGGTCCAGACCCTGGCATAGCGAACACTTTTTACGGGTGCAGGTAGAGGCAAAATGGCCCTTTTCACCACATTTATTGCAGACTTTGGGCTGTCCCTGGTAGAAAATAGTCAGCCGATCTCTTCCCAGAAAAGCTGAGCAGGGCAGATGTTGGACTACATTGCCCAGCACCCCCAGTTTTAGTGACACCGTCCAGGCCCCTGTCCATATCCCATGCTCATCCAGGACCTTCCGCAGTGGAGTGAGGACCTCACCATATCGGCGTAGCCATACTATCAAATCAGCCTCTGGTATGGATTCGTTACGCACCAGGATGGTCACCGATTTTATCAGAGGCTGCCTGGAAATCACCTTTGGCACCAAACCACTCCACTGCGAAAGGCCCTGGCACCTCCTATGTCGCTCCCAAAATAAATCCAACCCCTCAGGTTTTACAAAAGATAAATCAAATTCATAACTCCCCACTGGGCAAATCAAAGCAAAAATATCCACAGCTTTAAACCCCATTTCCAAAATCAACTCTGCCACCCTCCCCCTCACTGGTGGGGTCCCCTCCCCCTCCCACTTGAACTGAACCACATTCCTCCTCCTATACCCACCACCAAAACCCCCTATATTGTGACCACCAATATTTACAGTATTCCCCCCACCCTCCTTGGTGCGACTCCCCACAACAGATGCATAACTCCCCATATTCCTCCCAGCAGAAGAGATATTTGTGTGTTTTGAACTGTCTGAGACATCTTTAGCAGATATCGATTGTACAGATTTGGTCTGTACAATCGATGAGTCTTTCCTCTGAGCAGAGAGAGAAATGTCATCTTTGCTTTTCCCAGCAGTATTAACCCCTCCACCATCACCACCACCACCCACCACATTCATTGTTTTATCATGACTGCCATTGTTAATACTTGCTGGTATATTCACATGTCCTGCAGTCTTCCCAGCAGTGTCAGTTCCCACTGCTGTGCTGGTGGAATCTTCAGCTGGCCTGTTCTCTTCCATCAGGACAGGGCTTTCTGCAGAGGACAGTGCAGGCTGGACTGACACATCCATGGCTTCCATTGCACATGGTGCAGTATTCTGACCCCCTCCCCCACCAGCATCAATCAGCTCTGCTGGAACACAGAGAGGCTCAGGTGAAGCAATCACATTGCAGGTGTCAGACACAGTGTGTGAAACACATGCAGCAAATGTGGTAGTGGAACTACAGGTCTCAGCACATGCGGGTGCAGCAACATCCATGTTCAGGGGATTTGGTGCAGGTTCATCCTCATTCCCTGGCTGATTCTTCTGAACATCCTCCGGGACCTCTGATGGATTATCAGACATTACAAGCTTGTCTCCTCTCAGGGGGGATTCCATCCTCTGGATGAAGGTCAGGGTGCCATTCTCACTCTCAACCCCCTGGCTGGTTGCCGCCGGCGACTCCAAGGCCTTACATGGGGGGAGAGGAGCAGAGGCAGATGGACCCGGGTCATCCATATGCTGAGGCTGATCCACTGAACACGATGAGGACTGGCTGACAAACCTTCTCTCGTTTTCAAACTTTTCTTTAAATGCTCCACTTTTTTCTTTTAGTTTTCCCAACAATAAAGTTTGCTGCTTTACTTTTTCCTCTAATTCCTGTAGCTCAGGCTTCATGGCGGTGCGATTCTTACTCCAGGCCTGGAAGTATTTGGCTTTGAAGTTTTTAAGCTCCACTCTCAAAACTTTAAGTTTCTCCTCCGCTCTCCCAATCGCCCTAAAGCGATTAACAACCTTAAGGCTGAAAACGCTGGCATCCATACCAGGGCCCGGACCCACAGACAGATCCTCCACCTCCTCCTCACTGGGCCCCGTGTCATCAGGGGGATCCATCTCAGGGCCTCCCCCAGGATCAGGCATTATTCCTGGGCCGAGCTAGCAGGCAAGGCCCAGGCTTGAAAAATGGGTGGTTCTCACAGAGAGCTCTTTGGGTGTGTCCTCCTCCTCCTTCCCACTGATCACCAATGTAAGGAACATTCTTCCCACTGATCACCAATGTAAGGAACATTCTTCCCACTGATCACCAATGTAAGGAGCATTCTTCTCACTGATCACCAATGTAAGGAACATTCTTCTTACTGATCACCAATGTAAGGAACAATCTTCCCACTGATCACCAATGTAAGGAGCATTCTTCTCACTGATCACCAATGTAAGGAACATTCTTCTTACTGATCACCAATGTAAGGAACATTCTTCTTACTGATCACCAATGTAAGGAACATTCTTCTCACTGATCACCAATGTAAGGAGCATTCTTCTCACTGATCACCAATGTAAGGAACATTCTTCTTACTGATCACCAATGTAAGGAACATTCTTCCCACTGATCAGCAATGTAAGGAGCATTCTTCTCACTGATCACCAATGTAAGAAACATTCTTCCCACTGATCACCAATGTAAGGAACATTCTTCTCACTGATCACCAATGTAAGGAGCATTCTTCTCACTGATCACCAATGTAAGGAACATTCTTCCCACTGATCACCAATGTAAGGAACAATCTTCTCACTGATCACCAATGTAAGGAATATTCTTCTCACTGATCACCAATGTAAGGAACATTCTTCCCACTGATCACCAATGTAAGGAACAATCTTCCCACTGATCACCAATGTAAGGAACATTCTTCCCACTGATCACCAATGTAAGGAACAATCTTCTCACTGATCACCAATGTAAGAAACATTCTTCCCACTGATCACCAATGTAAGGAACATTCTTCTCACTGATCACCAATGTAAGGGACATTCTTCCCACTGATCACCAATGTAAGGAATATTCTTCTCACTGATCACCAATGTAAGGAACATTCTTCTCACTGATCACCAATGTAAGGAACATTCTTCTCACTGATCACCAATGTAAGGAGCATTCTTCTCACTGATCACCAATGTAAGGAACATTCTTCCCACTGATCACCAATGTAAGGAACAATCTTCTCACTGATCACCAATGTAAGGAACATTCTTCTCACTGATCACCAATGTAAGGAACATTCTTCCCACTGATCACCAATGTAAGGAACAATCTTCTCACTGATCACCAATGTAAGGAATATTCTTCTCACTGATCACCAATGTAAGGAACATTCTTCTCACTGATCACCAATGTAAGGAACATTCTTCTCACTGATCACCAATGTAAGGAGCATTCTTCTCACTGATCACCAATGTAAGGAACATTCTTCCCACTGATCACCAATGTAAGGAACATTCTTCTCACTGATCACCAATGTAAGGAACAATCTTCTCACTGATCACCAATGTAAGGAATATTCTTCCCACTGATCACCAATGTAAGGAACATTCTTCCCACTGATCACCAATGTAAGGAACAATCTTCTCACTGATCACCAATGTAAGGAATATTCTTCTCACTGATCACCAATGTAAGGAACATTCTTCTCACTGATCACCAATGTAAGGAACATTCTTCTCACTGATCACCAATGTAAGGAGCATTCTTCTCACTGATCACCAATGTAAGGAACATTCTTCCACTGATCACCAATGTAAGGAACATTCTTCTCACTGACCACCAATGTAAGGAACATTCTTCTCACTGATCACCAATGTAAGGAACATTCTTCCCACTGATCACCAATGTAAGGAGCATTCTTCTCACTGATCACCAATGTAAGGAACATTCTTCCCACTGATCACCAATGTAAGGAACATTCTTCCCACTGATCACCAATGTAAGGAACATTCTTCCCACTGATCACCAATGTAAGGGACATTCTTCCCACTGATCACCAATGTAAGGAACATTCTTCCCACTAACCACCAATGTAAGGGACATTCTTTCCACTGACAACCAATGTAAGGGACACTCCTACCACTGATCAACAATGATTTGGTTTTAGCAGACCTGACAAATTATGTTGCATTGCAGGGGCTCTTCTGGGGTACAAATGTGGGTACAACGGACTAGACCAGGCATTACTAAATGGTGGACCGCAGTCTTGCGGATACGCTTTTTAGGAGCTACTTCTTTCCCCCTGGCCCCCACCACTGTCATTCTTATGGGAGAGCGGGAGGCACAGCCGAACTGGATGGAGGGTGGGAGCAGGAGCTGTATATGTTAACTTTCTAAATTAAGCAGGTGATTGGTTGGTAGGATGCCAGGCGTTTCCAGCAACCAATCACCAGCTTGTTAATATGAAAAGTTAACCATGGAAGCTCCCACCCTCCATTCAGTGCTGCTGTGGCTCCCGCTGTCCCCTCTGTGTAAGGTAGGAGAGTGAAGATGGGCAAATGCACATGACAATGAAGTTGGAATGTGGAGGGGGTGATGCAAAGGGGGCAGTGCTGTGGGTGTGGGGGGCAGATATGAAGGGGCGGAGCACAATATTGTGGGTGGGGGGAGGGTTATGTAAAAGGGGGGCAGTGCTGTGTGGGGGGGGGGAGTTGATGTGAAGTGCTGTGGGGGGGTGGAGTTGATGTAAATGGGGCAGTACTGTGGGGGGGGGGGGATTTGATAGGAAGGGGGCAGTGGACACTAATGTGAAGGGGAAATTGGGGGACTGTGATGGGTGGGTGACTGAGGAGGACACTGATGTATGAACAGGATTGTGATATAAAATGAGGGGGGATGTAATGGGAAGGATCGGAGTCATCGTACAATCATACGATTCAGACCCCTGCTGCAAGCAAATTTTACTGGACCTCCATGAATTTTAATTCAATACCCCTGGTCTAGACTGTCCATTGTTAACCACTTCAATACAGGGCACTTAAAGCGGTAGTAAACCCGCATTTTTTTTTTTTTTTTTTTTTAAAACCTGCAAAGCAAAAGGCATAATGAGCTAGTATGCACCGCATACTAGCTCATTATGAAATACTTACCTTAGAACGAGGCCCCGACATCTCGCCCGATCCACGCCGAGGAAGCCGACATGCTCCCTCGGCGTCTCTTCCGGGTATCGCGGCTCCGGCGCTGTGAGTGGCCGGAGCCGCGATATCGTCACTCCCGCGCATGCGCGCGGGAGATTTAAATCCGGCCGGACGAGCGCTGCCGGATTTTCGCGGAGAGAACCCCCTTGTGCGCATGCGCCGCTGCAGTCAGCGGCGCATACCGAGGGGAATATCTCCTAAACCGTACAGGTTTAGGAGATATTTTTTTTACCTACAGGTAAGCCTTATTATAGGCTTTCCTGTAGGTAAAAGTTAAAAAAGTGGGTTTACTTCCACTTTAAACACCTTCCTGCCCAGACCAATTTTGAGCTTTCAGCGCTGTCGCACTTTGAATGACAATTGCGCAGTCATGATACACTGTACCCAAATGAAATTTTTATCATTTTTTTCCCACAAATAGAGCTTTCTTTTGGTGGTATTTGATCACCTCTACGGTTTTTATTTTTTGCGCTACAAATAAAAAAATACCGAAAATTTTGAAAAAAAAAATGTTTTTTTTGTTTCAGTTTCAAAACTTTGTAAATAAGTACGTTTTCTCCTTCACTGATGGGCACTGATGGGGCTACACTGATGGGCACTGATAAGGTGGCACTGATGGGCACCAATGAAGTGGCACTGATAGGCGGCACTGATGGGCGACACGGATGGGCGACACGGATGGGCGACACGGACGGACACTGATAGGTGGCACAAATTGGCACTGATAGCTGGCACGGATGGGCGGCACGGATGGGCATGGATAGGCGGCACAGGTGGGCATGGATAGGCGGCACAGGTGGGCATAGATAGGTGGCACAGGTGGGCATAGATAGGCGGCACAGGTGGGCACTCATAGGCGGCACAGGTGGGCACTCAGGCGGCACAGGTGGGCACTCAGGCGGCACAGGTGGGCACTCATAGGCGGCACAGGTGGGCACTCATAGGCGGCATCGGTGTTATAGTAATGGATGCCAATCAGTGCCAAACAATAATGCATGCCAATCAGTGATGCCCATTGTGGCCACTGATTGGCATCCATTATGGGCACTGATTGGTACCCATTGTGCTGACTGGCACCCTGGTGGTCTAGGGAGGATTATGGATTTTTATTACCTTTTCCCTGGTGGTCTAGTGGTGTCCCTGGTGGTCCAGTGTGGGCATCCTCGGGGGGGCTGTGCTGATAATCGATCAGCACAAACCCCCCTGTCAGAGGAGCAGCCGATCGGCTCTCCTCTACTCGCGTCTGACAGACGCGAGTGAGGGAAAGCCGATCACCGGCTCTTCCCATTTACACTGTGATCAGCCGTGATTGGACACGGCTGATCACATGGTAAAGAGTCTCCGTCGGAGACTCTTTCCTGAGATCGTAGTTGCCGGGTGTCAGACTGACACCCCGCAACAACGATCGCCGCGATGCGCGCCCCCGGGGGCGCGCAGCGGCTCATTATCCTAATCACGTCATATGACGTCCGGTTAGGATAATGAAACCACTTTGCCGCCGTCAATTTGTAATAGGGCGGGCGGCAAGTGGTTAAACACCTGAATAGAGGAGTGTTTCATAGAGTTGGTTCAATGTCCCTTAGATGAGTTAAGAAACCATCCTCAGATCAGGCAATTAAATATCATGAAAATTCTAGCGAGCGAAATGTTTATTTTTAATTAAATGTTTGTATTTCTATCTCTGAGAACCTGTTTTTTTTCCGAATGTTTTCTAGGCCATGTACGAGTGCGTTTTCCCAACACCGGTACCTGCGTGTTCTATGCAGTCATGCACGCACTCTGGAGATTCGGGGACACAGTTTGGCTTCCATTTCCCTACAAGGCATTTAACAAACAAGCACATTATAGGTGAGTTTTATTTATTTACAATGCATTTGCTTGGTGTTTCCATAGAGTCCTGTTGGAGGTAATTACATGCTTGACCACACAGGAAGAAAGGTCCAGGCTGTTCTAAATAATCACACCTCAGTGCAAAGAACTGGAGAAGCATTGAAATTTTATTGTGCTTTCTGAAAGAAAAGGTATTTTTAGATGAGTTGTACTAAAGTCGGATGCTTTAGGAATAAATCCCAGGGGCCAGTAAAGGAAGGATGATGTCTGTAAGGGGGGCATTCTTCCTATTGACCCCCAATGTAAGGGTGGTATGCTTCCTTTTGATCACCAATGTAAGGGGGGGTATTCTTCCTATTGATCACCAATGTAAGGGGAGGCATTCTTCCTATTGACCCCCAATGTAAGGGGGGTATGCTTCCTATTGATCACCAATGTAAGGGGGGGTATTCTTCCTATTGATCACCAATGTAAGGGGGGGTATTCTTCCTATTGATCACCAATGTAAGGGGGTATGCTTCCTATTGATCACCAATGTAAGGGGGGGTATTCTTCCTATTGATCACCAATGTAAGGGGGGTATTCTTCCTATTGATCACCAATGTAAGGGGGGGTATTCTTCCTATTGATCACCAATGTAAGGGGAGGCATTCTTCCTATTGACCCCCAATGTAAGGGGGGTATGCTTCCTATTGATCACCAATGTAAGGGGGGGTATTCTTCCTATTGATCACCAATGTAAGGGGGGGTATTCTTCCTATTGACCCCCAATGTAAGGGGGGTATGCTTCCTATTGATCACCAATGTAAGGGGGGGGTATTCTTCCTATTGATCACCAATGTAAGGGGGGTATTCTTCCTATTGATCACCAATGTAAGGGGGGTATTCTTCCTATTGATCACCAATGTAAGGGTGGGTATTCTTCCTATTGATCACCGATGTAAGGGAGGGTATTCTTTCTATTTATCACCAATGTAAGGGAGGGTATTCTTCCTATTTATCACCAATGTAAAGGGGGGGGGGTATTCTTCCTATTGATCACCAATGTAAGGGGGGGTATTCTTCCTATTAATCACCAATGTAAGGGGGGATATTCTTCCTATTGACCATCAATGTAAGAAGCATTCTTCTCAGTGACTGCCAATGTAAGGGGCCAGTAAAGGAAGGATGATGGCCCTTGAACTTGCATCTTTAAAAAGAAGTCGGCAATGGCAGTCTCCATTTTTGTTTAGTTAATACCCCAGAAGTTTCGTATATTAAGCCTCTCATGTAAGGATGGTATTTGCTTAGGACAGGAACATTTACCATGATATTTGTGGTATGCTATGCATAGGTAAGGCTTTGTTTGGTTCATCAACTATAGCAAGGTATATGGCCCTATACTGTTTCATTAGCGATTTTTAGCCCCCTAATATTATCTGTGTGTGCGCCATTGATCTTTTAGGTTCTGTGTTGATATTCCCCTTTTTTACCATTTATTTATCTTTAAAGGGATTTATTTATATAATTTTACTAAACCTCATGCGATTTTTAAGACAGGTTTTTGAATCATATGGTTGAATTCCTTTTGCGATTTTTATGTATTTTATCCTTTTAGATATTTATATTTCTATTACACATATGCATTTATGTGATTTTAAAATAATTGCTATGTTTTGATGTCATCTGGAATATGTACGTCATTTCCGTGTTTCCATTAAAATATAAATCTCTATGCACATTCATTATTGCCCAGTTAACTACATGCTTTATTTAAATTAGTCTTTTGGAAAAAATTAGTTATTAAATTACTATCTGTTTTTCCAATATAGTTGTTTATGCACACCTTTTTGTATTTTTACCTATAGATAGGAGCTGGATATTTTTAAAATTTCTATAATTTTGATAGTTTCTTATTCATCGGTTATCATCCTCCTTGATCTATTAGGTTAAAATAGTTTTTTATGTGCAGTTTTTTGTTTACTGTGGCTTACATTTCTCTCCCTTAAAATTTCGTTCTCAGCTACTGCTGACATGAAACTGTCTCCTCAGATGCTGTTTGACCACCAGAAATATGGCCACTTGCATAATCTGAAACTAACTCCAACAAAATGGCCGTCGGGCGTGCTCTAGTGCTCCATATAGTAGAGCTCAGTACGCTCTAAATTCCAGTGCGACGCTATGTGTAGCTGCTTTTACTTTATATACAGTCATCCTTCAGTATGCTGAATAAGGATAATATTCGTTCCGCCCCCTCGTTCCTTTATCCGTTCGCTTTATGCGTTCCCCTTGTCTGCGCTGCTGTCCATAGATGTTACCCACTCCCAGAAGGGAGGGTATTCAGCATGTCTTTTGTGTACTGGTTGACTCCCACAAACATCGTTGTGTTGTACACAGCGGTGCAGTGGTATGTCAATCAAATGGGAGGCGTAGGTCCGCCCAGTACACCTATAAATCACTTCCTGCACCCTGGCAAAATATCCCAGTTGAAGTCTTGACGACGTAACGCGTAGGACGCCCGGAAGTGACGTTCGTATCCGGTTTTATTTGCTGTTTGTCGTATGTGTCTATTTTTCCTGCTTCACTTGTGAGTAGTTTTAAATCATTTAAATAAATTACTATATTTTAAAAAACAACTACACTATGGCGGTTTTCTCTGATTCATCCCTCTGAGTTTACCTACCATCCATGAGGAAGCCATAAGAAGTCTCCTAAAGAAAATTCGTTTATACAGCCATCCCTGCAATCACCTTGGTGCCCATTACTATCTTTTGCTGTGTTACTCACAGCAGTGAGGTAATTACATAGTATTAACATTATCCGCACGGACCATCACGGACGGATTTATCACCCAGCACGTTGCACGTTTAATCTCGTGTGCCTACTGAATTGCACGTTTAAAATTTGTGTCCATTACCCACAGCAGTGAGGTAATTATATAGCATTCACACCACCTGCACGGATCACCACGAATGGACTTATTACCCAGCACATTGCACATTTAATTGAGTGTGCTTACCGAATTGCACGTTTTGATTTGATTGTGTATGGGACATTTTACACAAATCACGATTTAATATTTATTTATTTTTCTCTGTATATATATATTACACGCTGAACACGTGCATATATCTTATATCTTATTTTTTACGTTAAACATTTATGTGTTTTTCTGTGTTTTTTTTTTGCACTTATCAATCACCGGCATGGTTTTTTAACTCATTGACATATATGTATAGGGATATTCTCTGATTGATCTATGCACGGTTGCACTTTATATAGCTCTATAATTGCACATTTTTAGTTCTGTTGTGGCTATTTGAATGTTTTGTAATTAGCGCATCACATCTTTATTCAATTACCTTTACCAGTGAGAGACAACTCATTTAGTGATTGCTGCTTTTTTTCATTTGCTATTCTCGCCCTCTCCTATCTTTTCCATAGAGCGCGGAAATCTCTATATATACTCACCAAGGTATATGGCCCAATCTCCAGGAAATTAGCGTGTAAAACTCCCATAGTCTTAGCCCTTGTACACACGGTCGGACATTCCATGTCAGTTCCGATCGTGTGTAGCCTAGTCCCATGGAAAAAGGTGCCACGCATGCTCAGAATAAATTCTGAGACGGAAGCGCTCGGTCAGGTAAAACTATCGTTCGTAATCGATATAGCATATTCGTCACGCTGCAATGTTAAAAATTCTTTAATGCAGCGCATTCTTTTTTTCTTTAGAATGCTACAAGAATGAAGTTGTTTTGCTGCTCATATTCACACACACTTCTCCCAAACTTCTTTCTTTATTCTTTTTCCTCATTTCATGAATACAATATTTTAATTCGTCACATCTCCCCAATCGTTTTTTTGTTTAACATTTTGTGGTTGGTTTTTTTAATCAAGATCTCCTTTTTTGACAGTTTGCTCATCTTCGGGATTTTTCTGGTGTGTTTTGTGTGTCAACTTACCACAACATCATTATTATCTTTTTATTTTATTGTTTTCTTTTTTAATCTCTAGGAGGTTGTTTGGAGTTGGTTCCCCTTGTTATTAATTTGAATTTGTATTTTTGAAATGTACCTGCCTACTCACAAATAAACTGTCCTTTTTGAAGTAAAACACATAGGCAAGTATTTCTTGAACCAAAAAAAAACTTTATTTAGGTGTCAGAAACAAAAGAGGGAGGCAGCGCTGGAGAAACTGGGGAGATTAGCGAAGCCTTTGGCCCTCAGGGCACACATCAACTATTTAAATGCAAAAATTGGTGGCCTGAGGAGTACATATTTGAGGGAGAGCAGTCTGGTCCTGAAGTCCAACAAATCCAGAACAGCAGCATTTATGTCCCCAGGCTGTGGTCATACAAGAGCCTGCATCCTCTGTCAGACCAGACTGAACCCAGGCCATCACTCTCTGGTCTTCCTTCCACGCTTCCTTCCAGGCTGTGGCTGTGGTGCTGGAGGTGTGGCAGAAGGAGGAGCATAGTCCAAATCACACAAGTGTGTTGTTTGTGTGATTTGGCCCAACAACCCCTTGTTGAGTGTGTGGATAATGAGCTCCTCACACATGAGGTGTTGCCCCTCCTCCATTTGCTGGAGTTTTGCAGGCAGCCAAGGCGGCAAAGGCCTCTTGATATGTGGGGGTGGCTTTGAGGGCCGCTGAAACCTCCCCAATTAGCCTCAGAGCCAACTCCTCCACATTCCCCCCCTTTCTGGCCCTTTTGGTTGGAAGGCGGAGGGGAGGGACCTGTGACTGAGTCAGGCTCCTAGGCCTGCCCACCTCTTGGCTGCCACTTACCCCTTTCTCCTCCCGGCTGCCACGTTCCACAGCCACCTCCTGGCTGCTGCATTCCACACCCTCCTCCTGGCTGAGGTCTTCCTGTGTATGAAAAAGGGACATAGTTTTAGTTTTTGGTTCATCAAACACACACACAATTTTCAGCTCTTGACTGTTGCAAATTGTTAACAAATAGAAAAGACTATCATTCTGAGCCCAGCATTTTTCATTCTTGGCCAAAATGTTTTGGCCACTACTGTCTATTGATACGTGAAACACTTTCTAAAATCAGCAATTAGTGACCAAATCTCAATTTAACATCATTCATTTTTACTCCAAAAATATGTAGAACAATACTATACCTGGCTCAAGCTGGGCTCCTCCAGTTCTTCCTGTCTGGAAGGCCCAGGTTGGGCATTGGAAGACTCAGCAGGGGTGGAATGAAGCGTAGAAGGAAGAGTGGAAGGAAGAGTAGAGAGGGATTCCCTGACCTCAGCCTGGTCTGACAGAAACTGCATCCTCTCATAATACCACAGCGTGGGGACATAAACTTCATCTGTTGCTGCTCCAGTTTTCATGGACTCCTGCACCTTCTTTCTCTCCCTCAGATATGTACTCCTCAGGCCACCAATTTTCATTCTGAAATAGCTGATGTCTGCCCTCGGGACCACCGGCTTCACCAACTCCAGCAGTTTCTCCATCGCTGCCTGCCTCTTTAATTTGTTACTGTAGTGGGGATGTGTAGTTTGCCACATACAGGGCATCTCCCTGTACTTGTCGATGAACAGGGGGAGAAAGCTATGGTCGTTAAACCTATCCATATTATCTGCAAGACACAACACAAGACAAACCCTAATGTCAGGCTAAACTCTCCTAATCTAGTCCCAATACAGGCCTCAATCTAGAAGCAGTATAGGCTAGTGATGTACCAAGTTAAAATTGTACCTTCTTTTGAACGATCGGCGCGTCAGCTTCTCCCTCTGCTCACAGATCGTACGTACGAAACACGCGTGTTGCGTTTTATATACAGTGCACATGTGTGAAACTCCACCCGCCCCTGACGTTCTTTCTAGTCTATTCCCCACCCCTCCTCTTTCGGCGCAGTGGAAAGAAAAGAATTAAGGCCTCAAATATATCTTTTGGAGAGATGTTGGAGATGGTGGATATATTGAAGAGGAACGACTATGATGGGAAGTATGGACCTTACCCAAACCCAAAGGTCAGCAAGGCCAAGATCATAACTAAAGTTGTGAAGAGTCTTCAGAAGAATTTTGGGGTACGACGATCCAAGGATCAACTGAGAAAGCGCTGGTCAGACCTGAAACTGAAGGAGCACGATCAGTACAGAAGGATCAAGCGAGTTCTTCAAAAAAGTAAGTAGTTGTCATGTGTTCATATTATTATTATTATTGCTTGCATACTGCTCCATGTGCTTTGATTTAATGTTGTACAGTTTAAAATGGCCACCTTAATGTTCATGCGTTCAATCGTTCGTAATAAACATTGTTCGTTAGCCCACTCCAAAAACAATGTTTTGCCAAGTTGCACTTGACTACATTTGTTCACACAACAGGTAAGTATTCCAGCTTTAGTAAGTGTCCAAAATAATGTTTTCACCTTTGAACTCTGCCAAAAAACACAATTGTACGACACTTCCAAGCAATGTTTCATATTCCTATTTCTGCCCTCAAATATCTGTGTGCTAAGTATTCCTTTTTTACATTCTCATAGGGGAGAGAAGACTCGGGACGTCTGAGGACACCAGGGACCCCACACCTCCCAAAGAAGGGGAAATACCAACACCAGAAGCAGAGGAGGAGGAGGAAGGAGAGATTGTTGAAATTGGCACCACAACAGGTGAGTGTCGGAAACTCACAGCTTCTGGTAAGCTAATCAATGTATGCCTGCATATTTATAATACATAGTGTGTTTTTTTTGTTTATTTTTAGTTGATGTGGATGTTGTGGAAGAAGAATCGCATTTTACCAGTGAAAGTGCCCAGATCCTCATTGGGGAGATAATGGAGTGCAATCGCGATTTAGAGAATATCCAGAAATACATCAATGATGTTCAGCAAAAAATGAAGAATATCATTGATGTTTTAGGGAGAGTCTGAAACACCCAAAACTAGCTAGCATCCATTTTAATTTTTCAAAAACACTTTTATATTTTTAGAAAAGCCAAATTTGGAAGATGCACACAGTGTGTCAACATGTACTATCTCCCATCATGGGGGATCAATGTACGGGTTTTGTGGGTGAAACCCCTTCCTTGCTACTAAAGTGGCTGAGATGAAGGGGTTGCACCCCCAAAACATGTACATTGATACCCCATGATGGGAGATAGCACATGTTGACATTAGTAATGGGAACAGGAGGAAACTGGCCACTTTTTGATTCTCAATTTGTGTGCATCTTCCAAATTTGGCTTTTCCAGGGGTGACACCCCATCTGATGAAGGCAATATCAGCACAGTTTGTACATACTCATGTCTGATATTGTCTTCACTTTTCAAAGTTGAACTTTGTAAGTTCCTGTGTTCTGTATGTTATGCTTTGATACATGCCTGTTTACACAAAAACAGCAAGTTAGAAAATGTTAAGCAAAATAATGTTTTATATACACCAAATATGTTGGTTTGTTGTAAAACCCTTCTCTAAACGCACATGTGAATGTGCTTTGAGTAAAAAGTTTAATTATCAACAATGTGTGGCTTCCTTTTTCAATGCGCAAAAGCAGTATTTGTAGTAAAGTTGTTGTTTTCTGTGGCAATGGGTGGTATTTACTAAAGGCAACTCCACTTTGCACTCCAAGTCCAGTTTCAGGTGCACTTTTGCAGTGCACTTGTAGTGCATAGTGGATTTGCCTTTAGTAAATAACACCCATAGTGATGTTTAAATTTCCCCAATCACGCCATTTTCATGACCTCACATATTTCTGCCATGGTGCTGAAAATGAGCAATATTTTTGTCAGTAATGCACTACATACATTATCAACAAAAACAAGGTGTGTGTGTAGCAGACCCACAACATAATAAGATTATCTGAAGAAGAGACTGTCACCTCATCTCGCTCTGAAATTGGGTTTGCACTGTTGTAGAAAAAGGCCCAAAAAAAACCCAAATAAAACCTAGGAGACACCTAAAACAAAGCCAAGCAGTAAATGAAAACAAAGATTATTGGAGTTTCAAAGAAAAATGTATTAAAAAAATGCCTCTCAGACATTGTCTGGCATACCAATGGCCCCCCTACCCACAAAGTACTCCACATATCTTGATCTGACCTCGCGGACGCTTTGGGGGGGCAAGCCAGGACGACCAGCTTCAAGGGCCATCAGGTTGACATTTTCTGGCAAGTCTGCATCAGGCCCAACTGAGGCCACATAGTTTGCTGAGTGTTTTTTTTTAAAGTTGTGCAGAATGCAGCACGAAAGCACAATATCATTTAGTTGATATTTTCCGCCATGTGGATTGGAGTCAAAAATAGGTGGAACCGGCTGGCCATTATCTCGAAAGTGTTCTCCACTACTCTTCTGGCTCTGGCCAGCTGCAAATTAAAGATCCTCTGATCCGGGGTGAGGGTCCTCATCGGGAAAGGCTGCATTAGATGGTTTGCCAGAGCAAATGCCTCATCCGCGAAGAATACAAAGGGGAGTCCTTCGACATTCTCCTCTGGAGGTGGCAAGCCCAGACTGCCACTCTGGAGACACCAGTAGAACTCCGTCCGCACGAACACTCCACCACCGGCCATTTTTCCCTACGTCCACATACAGGAAGTCATATGTCTCTGACACCACTGCCAACATCACGATACTATTATACCCCTTGTAATTATAATAGTAGGACAAGGAGTTGGGGGGTGGGACGATGCAAACATGTTTCCCATCAATTGCACCTCCACAATTGGGAAAGTCCCAACGGCTGGCAAAGTGGGAGGCCACAGTCTGTCATTCCTGTGGCGTTGAAGGAAACTGTGGAGTCAAACAAGAAAAAAAATGAGTCATTTTGCACATCAACATTGCAATCAGATTAAACACAAACATTTTTGGCCAAGATCAGTATAACATTTTTATCAGATTCCTCCCCCCGGTAACCGTCTCCACTTCATTGAGAGCTGAATGCATAAATAATGTTTGATACTTTGGCCAGCCCCTACTTACTTACACTATTGTCAGCCCACCGGACAGGTAAGAAGTGTCATAATACAAAAAAAAGGAAAAAATGGAAGCACATTTTGACATTCTGCTATTACCTATCAAGATAATAATAGGAGAAAAAAAAACTTTAAACTGTAGCATTTGAAAATATTGACGCAGGCCCTTGCACTACATGCTTTGGTGAATTCATCCATAAATCTGACCAGAAAAGAGGTAGGTATAGTGTGTATTAGGTTTGGCAAAGTCAGCTGATAGAGGATTGCTATCAGCTGACCTAGCAGTTGGCCCACCAAAAAAAAAACCCCCGGCACTGTGCATGAATTTAAGCACACACATAACATTTGTACACATTTTAGGGGGTGTTTAGGGGAAAGCAATACTATGGAGCTGACAAAATACATTGCTAAGTGACTAGGCTATAGGTTTATGGGCCCAGAAGAGCATGCTGGGGAAGTTAGTGAAGGCAAATATGCATGAGGACAAAGGGGCACAGCATATCAATTACAGCATATTGCAATCATGGTAATTAGGGAATGAGGAAAGAAATCCAATACATTAGCAAACATTAAATACATAGAATGTGATGTTAAAGGAGAAAACTTACCTTAATATAGTCCTTCTGCAGGACCTGTATGATGGCAGAACAGGTCTCTGGAATAATGATTCCCAGAGCCTGGGGGGAGATGCCTGTCGAAAACTTGAGGTCCTGAAGACTTCTCCCTGTCGCCAAGTACCGCAATGTGGCAATGAGCCTCTTCTCCGGAGTGATGGCTTGCCGCATGCAGGTATCCTGCCTGGGGACAGCAAAGCCAGTAGACGGTGAAAAACCTGGTCCGTCATCTGGAGATAATTCCTGAAATCATCAGGATTATTCTCCCGACTCTCAGGAAGCAAAGGCATGTGCGAGAACTGGTCACGCTGGAGCAACCAATTCTTGGTCCACGAAATCCTCCTCGCCCTGTTCATGGACCGGGCTTGTGTCAAAGCTAAAAGCCCAACACCAAGCCCCTGCGCAGCATGAACTCTACGATGAGTACGTACACGAAACATGGCTAAACAGCAAGGCCTGAAAGAACGAACTGAAAACCAGAAACGAGCAGACAATGAGCACTATAAATCAAAGCGTACTATACCAAGATACAGTCCGCAATGACCAACAAATGCGAACTGACTACACGCACTGATAATCAGATACACAAGCACAAACTGAAGAGCAGTACCGATCTGAAGCACAAATCTGAAAAATGCAAAACGTCTCTTACCAAACTTCTACTAACACGCGATAAACACGAGATCAGCAGAAAGAGCCCAAAGGGTGCCGCACGTGGTGCTGAACTTCCCTTTTCTAGTCCCGTCATATGCGTTTTACGTCACCGCGTTCTTGTCAACCGGAAATTCCGACAACTTTGTCCGACCGTGTGGATGCAACACCACTTCCGGACTAAATCCGTCGGAAATTTATCCGACGGATTTTGTGGCTGGAATGTCCGACCGTGTGTACAAGGGCTTATATAAAACCAGTTCTAATGTGTGTCATATTATAGTTCATAAAAGTTCATAAAAACACAAAAGTCCTTAAATCCACAGGAAGGAATGGTGTATCAAGAGAGCACTAGATGGGCAGCTTCTCCTAGAGACAGAACAGGATCTCTGTAAGACCACAAAAAACACAGGGGGCGCCTCTAAGTGTAATATTTATAAGACCTTTAATGGAGCAACCAAATAAATATTCACATGTGTTCCATAAGAATGTGCATACCTAGTAGTATCACCAGAGGGGTGATACTACTAGATCGCCCATATCCAAGGTCGGTAACCAGCCGCCACTGGTGGTATATGAGCCAGGTCATAGCTCATCAGATGTAGAGGAGGACTTCCGTAAACCACCATGGAGCAAGCAAGTGACATCATGCCTGGAGGATGGTCCTGTTGCCCTGGTAAGAGTTTTGGAGCGCCAATCAGCTCTTTTATCAAATCTTAATAATAATTTTGATAAAGGAGCTGATCGGCACTCCGAAACGTGTTATGAAAGTCGTCCTCTACATCCGATGAGCGGTGACCTGGCTCGCACCATTTAGACACCACCAGTGGTGGCTGGCTACCGAACCTGGAACCTAGCCAGCCCCTTCTGGGGTACAAAGGTTGGCACAATGGTCTAGACCAGGCATCACTAAATGGCCGACCGTGGTCTTGATCTGGACATCAGCTCAACCGCAAGGAGACAGTCAACCACAGACACGCTCACAGTCTCTGGCACTATTTATATGTAAGCAAGCCGTTTTTTTTATCTTTTATATCTTTTAAATAAGCGGGACTTCGCTATGTTCGGTTCCTCTATCATTTATCTGCATATAATACACCCTATGATCCCCGGCGGGAGGAAACCCCATTTTGCAGTTTCAAGCTATGCTACACTCAGCAGACAGGATCTGCAATAAGCGCATCAGACTTACTTTTTAGCCAAAGTGGTCAACCATTTCTGGTAAGCAGCAAATTTATTTGAGCACACTGGGGTGATCCATGTGGTGGAGGCTTATGCCGCGTACACACGACCGGACTTTCAAACGAACGGACTTGGCCACACACAATCACTCCAAAAGTCTGACGGATTTGAACGTGGTGACATAGAACAAGGAATTTCATAGCCAGTAACCAATAGCTGCCCTAGCGTCGGTTTTAGTCTGTCGGACTAGCACAAAGACGACCGGATTTTTCGACCGGACTCGAGTCCATCGGAAAGATTTGAAGCAAGTTTTATTTCTAGGTCCGCCGGACTTTTGGGAAGAAAAAGTCCGCTGGAGCCCACACACGATGGAATTGTACGCCGGATTCCAGTCCGCCGGACCAAGTCCGTCGAAAAGTCCGGTCGTGTGTACGCGGCATTATACTATCAAGCAATCTGAGAAGATACCTTCTTTTTTTTCCCCACTTTTGCTCATAGCTCCAACTATGTTTTTCCATATGGGACTTTCGTATGAATTTTTATGATTTTTATTATTTGTGTGTGGTGCTGTAAATATTGCACATATTCATTTTTGATTGATTTTTGTTATTCTGGCATTTCTTGAATGATAATCCAAGAGCTCTCTAATATATAAATACATTTTTTTTTCTTCACGATACTGTATATGTCACATTTATATGTATAATATATTGTTGTTACTCACCTAGCGCTCCCTTTTGCATATTACTTAATTGATCTAAAGCACTTTGTCACTTTAGTGGGGATAGCAGCCGTATAGGATTGTACTATAGCACTTTATGTAAAATTTTAGGCGCAAAGCTTATTTATTATTCACAACAATAGATCTGGACAGAGGCACTGTCCCATCCGGACCCCCGGAATGCACCATTTAGGAGCCGCTTCTTTCCCCCTGGCCCCCACCACTGTCATTCTTATGGGAGAGCGGGAGGCACAGCTGAACTGGATAGAGGGTGAGAGCGGGAGCTGCATATGCTAAATTAACTAACAGGTGATTGGTTGGTAGGACGCCAGGTGGTTCTAGCAACCAATCACCAGCTTGTTAATATGAAATGTTAACCCTGGAAGCTCCCACCCTCCATTCAGTGCTGCTGTGCCTCCCGCTCGCCCCTCTGTGTAAGGTAGGTGTCACGTACCTGGTGGTAGAGCCCGACTTGCAGAAGGAGACCTCTCTTGCAGCTCAGACTCGAGAGCCCTGGTAGTGTATACAGGTGACACAAGAGTCAAGAGGGGCACGAGTGTCTGGCAGGATCAACAGCTGGGTCAAGGAGTGCTGGATTGGAGGGAAACTGGAACAGCAGGCAGGTGCAGGAAGCTGAAGCAGGGCAGCAGGCAGAGAGGCTGAAGCAGGACACAAGTGCAGGAGCTCTGGCAGAGGTAGGACTTCAGGCAGGTGCTGGAACCACTACAGGAGATGGAGCAGCAGATGGCACCGGAACAGAAGGCTGGAAGCAGAGTAGTCAGGCAAGCCGGGTCGGAGGTCAGGCGGTCAGCAGAAGTACCAAGGATCAGGCAGGTGGATGGTCAGACGAGCCGGGTCGGTAAACGGACAGGTAGCAAGGCACCGAAAGAACAAGCAGAAGGGAGGTCAGGCAGGCCGAGGTCAGATGCAGGCGGATAGCAGGAGCAGTAGGTAAACAAGCCGGGTCAACAGGTCACAGGAGGCAGGTTCTCAGGATCAGGGTACTAGCATGCTGTAGATCAGACAGCAAGAACTGGATGTGACCAACTGGACTAAATAGCCCGCCTGGCGCCAACGAGCGCACACACACGCGCACGACCGCGCGCGCGGACGCGCACGACCGCTTACCCGCGCACCCGCGGACGCGCGGCGGAAGGTCCGGGCTGACCGCTGCTGGCAGGATCTTCGTGACAGTAGGAGAGTAAAGATGGGCAGGCGCACATGACTATGAGCGTGGGGTGTGGGGGGGGGGGGTGATGTGGAGGGGGCAGTGTTATGGGTGTGGGGTAAATTTGAAAGGGGGGCAGACGTGAAGGGGCAGAGCACATTATTGTGGGTAGGGGGAGGGTGAGGTGAAACTGTTGAGCGTGGGTTGAACACCACGGCCTACCTGAGTATTGTTGCTGACCATGTCCATCCCTTTATGACTACAGTGTCCTCATCTTCTGATGGCTCCTTCCAGCAGGGTAATGCCCCATGTCACAAAGCTGCAATCATCTCACCACTGGACAATGAGGTGACAGTCCTCCAATGGCCTCCACACTCACCACATCTCATCCAATAGAGCACCTTTGGGATGCAGTAGAAGATTGGCATCACGGTGTCCCCATCTTCTGATGGCTCCTTCCAGCAGGATAATGCACCATGTCACAAACCTCCAATCATCTCACCACTGGACAATGAGGTCCCTGTACTCCAATGGCCTCCGCACTCACCACATCTCATCCAATAGCGCACCTTTGGGATGTGGTGGAAGATTGGCATCATGGTGTCCCCATCTTCTGATGGCTCCTTCCAGCAGGATAATGCACCATGTCACAAACCTCCAATCATCTCACCACTGGACAATGAGGTCACTGTCCTCCAATGGCCTCCACACTCACCACATCTCACCCAATAGAGCACCTTTGGGATGTGGTATAACAGGTGATTGACATCATGATTGTGCAGCCGAAAAAATCTGCAGCAACTGTGTGATGTTATCATGTCACTATGGAGCAAAATCTCTGAGGAACGTTTACAACACTTTGTTGTATCTATGCCACCATAGGCTGTTTGCCCGTTCGGCGAATTCCGAACGTTATGGGCCGTTCGCGCCAAATTCATGTGGCGCTCACGGCTGTTCGCCCCCGTTCGGCGAATTTCCGAACGTTATGGGCCGTTCGCGCCAAATTCGTGTGGCGCTCACGGCCCACAATGCACTGCGCAATCGCAGTGCATTGCTGGCTCATGATTGGCCAAGCATGCACTGTGACCCCTGTAATGGACGCCGTGGCTGGGTCCTGGAAGGACGCTATATTTCCCCTCTGTTTGGGTTGTGGTCTCTTTAAGGGAATAAAATTGAGTAACCCACCTGTTAAGGAAGTGTCTTTAAAAGCAAGACAGGAAGTGGTAGAAGGGTGTGGAGGAGTGGAGAAGACATGGTGGATGGTGTTTATGTTGGATTGCAGCTACTGAAGTGGACAGCAAAGTCCTGTTTGGAAGGCTCCTGGCAGGAGAAGCTACCTGCCATCAAGACCAAGCTCTGTTTCTGATAAGGACAGCTGTTCTGGACTTTGCAAGTCGGTGAGACTACAAATCTTTTTCCTTTTGTTTTTGGCTGCTGTAAAGCTATTTAAGTTAATAAACCCTTTGTTGTATGAAAAGCCTGTGTCCTGCGATCTACCTGGTCCCCCGAACATTACAAGTGGTGCTCGAATGCGGGCAGGACGAAGTAACAGGCATTTTTTCTTGCTATTTTTTGTGTGGATTTGAACTGGCATTTAAAGGGACAGTACAGTGAATGTATGTCCTGGGTTAAAGCTGCACAACTGCGGAAAGCTGAAACCATGGAGGAGCTAATTAAACAGCTGTCCTTGGCGAATATACAAGCGCAGACCCGCCATGAGGAAGCTAATCAGCGCTTAGCAACGCAGCACAACGAGGCACTAGCTTTGCAGCAAGAAAATACTCGCCTGTTGGTGGCCCAGTTAGCAGCCCAGCAAGCGACCCAACAAGGGGTTATGCAGGCTCAGATGGCGGCCTTAAAAGAAGCAGTGCAGCAGCTGTCTCAGGGCCGTGAACAAGTGGCCGTTGCCCCTGGCAACCAGGTGACCATAAGGGCAAGCCATTTCTTGCAGAAGTTGTCCCCGAGTGATGACGTAGAGGCGTTTCTAGCAACATTTGAGAGGACGGCAGAGAGAGAAGGGTGGCCCCAGGACCAGTGGGCCGGCTTAATTGCTCCTTTCCTCACCGGAGATTCTCAAAAAGCCTATTTTGACCTACCACCAGAAGATGCTAAAAATTATCAAACACTAAAGGCAGAAATACTGGCTCGGTTGGGGGTGACTACGGCCGTTCGGGCCCAACGAGTGCACCAATGGAAGTATCGTTCAAACCGGCCACCGCGATCTCAAATGCATGACCTGGTGCAACTAGTAAAAAAATGGCTGCAGCCCGAAGTGTTGTCTGGCCCCCAAATTGTGGAGCGGATCGTGCTGGACCGATACTTAAGGTCACTGCCAGATGACCTTCAACGGTGGGTCAGTCATGGAGACCCCAAAACCGCGAACGGCCTTGTTGAGATGGTGGAACGATATACGGTGGTGGAGGATCTGCTTGGCCCCACCAAGCGTCAAGGGCCCAGTCTGCCACGGCCCTTCCGATCAACTGCCGCCCTTCGAACGGATGTCCCCAGGAGCCCTGGAACCAACACCCCGGAAGGCCAAGAGTCACACCCGTTACCCCCTCAGCGACCTGTTCCTGATCGGAGAGGAGGGGATGTACAATGTTGGCGATGTCATGCCTGGGGCCATACCCGGGCCCACTGCCCATTGCAGGAAGAACCCATGGAATGCGGGGTTCTTCGGAGGGGGTCTTTTTATGCCCATAAATCGTGTACAACACATCTTGACCTTGGAGAGAGGAATTTTGAGTGTGAAGTCCAAGTGAACAACCACCCTGCATGGGCCTTGCTGGACTCTGGAAGCATGGTAACCCTGGTTCACCCTAGAGTAATTGGGAAGATCGGTCCGGTAAGCAAAATTTTGCGGGTTGTCTGCATTCATGGGGACACTAGAGAGTACCCTCTCATCTCGGTGTCCATCTCCACAGCATGTGGCACTGGTACTCAAGAGGTGGGGGTGGTAAAGAACTTGGTACATGACGTTATCATAGGACGAGACTGTCCATTATTTGCAAAACTTTGGAGACAAGGAGAACTATCTGAAAGGTCCAGAGACTGGGAAGAAACTAGTCCCTCTGTTCCTGTTGTAGAGGGTAATAACCCTGAGATGCCACATGTTCATAATATGGACCCAGTTGATAAAAACGCCAAGACTTTGGTTAATAATGATGAAAATAGTGCTGATACTGTTAAAGATGTCAATATGTGGGGTTCTCAGACCTACCTGAACACTGAGGGGGGGGAACCTTCCCCGCTTCAGGTAATGCTGGGGGAAGACGATGAGGAAATGGCCTCTACCCCTGACTTGCCAGATTTGGGTGTTCCCCAGGGGGCATTTGGTACTGCCCAGATGCAGGACCCCACTTTGGCCAGGGCACGGGAACAGGTTGTAGTAATAAATGGGGAGCCCCAAGAGCCAGGTGCTAATGAGCGGTGGCCACATTTTTCAATATGTAATGAATTGCTTTATCGGGTTACTAAAGTGAGAGAAAATGTGGTAGAACAATTATTGGTACCCCAACAATATAGACGCAAGGTCCTGGACCTGGCCCATGATGATGTTTTAGGGGGACACCTGGGAGTTGAAAAGACGGAGGCACGGATCACCGACCGGTTTTACTGGCCAGGCTTGAAAGCAGAGGTAAGGAGATACTGTACCTCTTGTCCCACCTGTCAGTTGACCGCTCCGGCGACCCATTTCCGGAGCCCGTTGGTCCCTCTGCCCATAATTGAGGTCCCATTCGAAAGGATAGCCATGGATATAGTGGGTCCCTTGGTAAAGTCGGCTCGAGGTCATTCTTACATACTAGTGATCCTCGACTATGCCACTCGTTATCCTGAGGCACTACCCCTGCGGAATACCTCCTCTAAGGCTATTGCACGGGAGTTATTCCAGTTGTTTACACGGACGGGTTTTCCCAAGGAAATACTCACAGACCAGGGCACCCCGTTTATGTCGAAGGTTATGGCCGATGTATGCAGACTGTTCCGGATTAAGCAGCTGCGCACATCGGTCTACCATCCCCAAACAGATGGATTGGTAGAACGTTTTAATAAGACCCTTAAGTCTATGCTCAAGAGAGTGGTACAAAGGGATGGGAAAGACTGGGACTGCCTGTTACCAGCTCTCCTGTTCGCTATCCGAGAAGTGCCCCAGGCCTCCACTGGGTTTTCGCCCTTTGAATTGGTATATGGGCGGAGACCTCGTGGATTACTGGACTTTGTTAAAGAAGAATGGGAAAGTGAACCAATTCAGCATAAAAGTGTTCTTGAATATGTCTCTCAAATGCAGGAGAGGATCCGAACTGTGATGCCGCTAGTTAAGGAACACTTACAAAAAGCCCAGGAGGCTCAACGACGGGTCTATAATAGGGCAGCCAAAATTAGGAACTTTCAAGTGGGGGATCGAGTAGCAGTGTTGATTCCCACTGTGGAAAGTAAATTCTTGGCCAGATGGCAAGGCCCTTTCGAGGTTGTAGAAAAAATGGGAGAGGTAAATTATAGAGTCCACCAGCCAGGCAAGAGGAAACCCTTCCAGATATATCATGTAAACTTGTTAAAGCCCTGGACAGACAGGGAACCAGCAACCTCCCTTGCTAGTACAAAACTTGAGCCTCGGGTTGGGGTGGAGAGTGTCCAAGTAGCAAAGACCCTGTCTAAAACCCAAAGTCAGCAAGCAAAGGAGTTCTTGCAGCGAAATAAAGAAAAATTTTCAGACTTGCCAGGGCTCACTAGTGTCATAGAGCATGATATTATCACAGAACCAGGTGTCAAAGTTTTTGTCCGGCCTTACCGCATCCCAGAGGCTCAAAGGAAGGCCGTTTCAGAGGAAGTAAAAAAGATGTTAGACCTAGGGATTATTGAGGAATCGCAGAGTGAGTGGTCGAGCCCGATTGTGTTGGTACCGAAGCCCAACGGAACTCTGCGATTCTGCAATGATTTCCGGAAACTTAATGAAGTTTCCCGGTTTGATGCCTACCCCATGCCCCGGGTAGATGAGCTTATCGAGAGACTAGGTCCAGCCAGGTATATCACTACGTTAGACCTTACCAAGGGGTATTGGCAAATCCCGTTGACTAAGGCTGCTAGAGAGAAAACTGCTTTTTCTACCCCGGAGGGGAGTTTTCAGTACAAAAGGATGCCTTTTGGATTGCAAACTGCTCCAGCCACGTTCCAGAGAGCAATGGATAGGATTTTACGACCTCACCGGAAGTATGCCTCAGTATACTTGGACGATATAGTCATTTTTAGCAAAGACTGGGAATCACATTTGCCCAAAGTGCAGGCAGTGCTGGACTCTCTTTGGAAGGAGGGGTTTACAATAAACCCTGAAAAATGTGCTTTGGGAATGGAGGAGGTGAAATACCTGGGTTATATCGTGGGTAGAGGGGTAGTGAAACCGCAGGTCAACAAGATAGAGGCTATACAGAATTGGCCCCGCCCCCTCACAAAAAAGCAGGTACGTGCATTCCTGGGCATGGTGGGATACTACAGGAGGTTTGTACCCAACTTTGCCACGTTGGCGGCTCCGTTGACCGATCTGACTAAGGGTCGGAAATCGGTCATGGTGGAGTGGAATGCAGACGCTGAGAAGGCTTTTTTGGAGCTCAAGTCGGCGCTGTGCCAACACCCTGTCCTGGTAGCACCTAATTTTTCAAAAGAGTTTGTTGTCCAGACTGATGCTTCCGATGTAGGATTGGGAGCGGTGTTGTCACAGGTTATTCATGGCGAGGAACACCCGATAGTCTTCCTCAGCAGGAAGTTAACACCAGCAGAGAAAAACTATGCCATAGTTGAACGAGAGTGTCTGGCCATTAAGTGGGCTCTGGAATCCCTTAGATATTACCTTTTGGGGAGGAAGTTTAGGCTGATTTCTGACCATGCCCCTTTAACATGGCTGAGACAGGGAAAAGGGACTAATGCCAGGGTCACCCGGTGGTTCCTGGCACTCCAGGAATTTAAATTTGTAGTGGAGCATAGGCCCGGGAGACTGCATCAAAATGCAGATGCCCTCTCCCGAGTCCATTGTTTGAGCTCCACTGTTGCCTCCACCTCCTTGGCGTTGGGGCACAGGGGGGGGATATGTAATGGACGCCGTGGCTGGGTCCTGGAAGGACGCTATATTTCCCCTCTGTTTGGGTTGTGGTCTCTTTAAGGGAATAAAATTGAGTAACCCACCTGTTAAGGAAGTGTCTTTAAAAGCAAGACAGGAAGTGGTAGAAGCGTGTGGAGGAGTGGAGAAGACATGGTGGATGGTGTTTATGTTGGATTGCAGCTACTGAAGTGGACAGCAAAGTCCTGTTTGGAAGGCTCCTGGCAGGAGAAGCTACCTGCCATCAAGACCAAGCTCTGTTTCTGATAAGGACAGCTGTTCTGGACTTTGCAAGTCGGTGAGACTACAAATCTTTTTCCTTTTGTTTTTGGCTGCTGTAAAGCTATTTAAGTTAATAAACCCTTTGTTGTATGAAAAGCCTGTGTCCTGCGATCTACCTGGTCCCCCGAACATTACACCCCGCATGCTTGGCCAATCACAGCACCGGCAGCGAGGAGAGCCATGATTGGCCACAGGCAGGATGCCTGTGGCCAATCATAGCTCAGGCTGTGTAGTACACGCCCTACACTATATAAGGCCGCCAGCGCGGCGGCCTTGTGTAGTGTGTTGGCGTCTGAAGCAGTTAGTGGGTGTTCTGTGTACCTTCAACACAGTATACACCGATCGTTATCGGACGATTTTTCGATCTTGCTCTTCTGTAGTGGTTGTTGTCTGCGTGCCCTGACCGCAGTATACACCACTATATTCACCTCACCTATATAGCTAGCGATATATCTATCTTTTATAATAGAGCTTGCAGTCAGTGTTAGGAGCTTGTGCGTGCTGTCTGCGTGCTCTGTACCCAGTACACACCGCTATATCCACCTAGATAGCTCTTCTCTATTTGAGCCATCTGCCATCTGCAGGAGTTATTGGAAGTTGTGTGTGCCTCCAGCACAGCACAGTATACATCTGTATTTACCCTTTATTGCTGGTGTTCTATAATAAAGGCATCTGCAGGAGTTAGTGGGTGTTGTGTGCCTCCAGCACAATATACACCTGTATCTACCCTTTATTACTGTTCTCTAATAGAGCCATCTGCAGGGCTTAGTGGGTGTTGTGTGCCTCCAGTACAGTATACCCCTTTATCTACCCTTTATTGCTGGTGTTCTATAATAAAGGCATCTGCAGGAGTTAGTGGGTGTTGTGTGCCTCCAGCACAATATACACCTGTATCTACCCATTATTGCTGTTCTCTAATAGAGCCATCTGCAGGGCTTAGTGGGTGTTGTGTGCCTCCAGTACAGTATACCCCTTTATCTACCCTTTATTGCGGTGTTCTATAATACAGGCATCTGCAGGAGTTAGTGGGTGTTGTGTGCCTCCAGCACAATATACACTACCCAATTGCTGTTTTACCCAACTCCCTTCACGCCATTACCATGTCTGGAAGGCCAGCAAGGAGAGGCAGACAGGCGCGAGCCGATAAAAGAGGGCAAGCAGGCTCTGTGTCTAGAGACAACAGTGCTGGTCGTGGATGCGGTGCATTGTCATCAGCACGTGGCCATGGGACACGCTTGTCCTTCTTTTCGGCAGCTGGACATGTTGAACCGCAACATGCCAACGACTTGGTAGAGTGGATGACCAAGCCCTCTTCATCCTCCTCATCCTCTCTCACCCAGTCTCGGGGTACTAGCAAAGCAGCTGCCAACGCATCATCTTCCCTCGTCTCAATGTCATCATCAGTGACTCCTTCCCTAGACCCACCACGTCCTCCTGAGGAGTCTCCTGAACTCTACGAGCACCGTGTTGGGTACATGCTCCAGGAGGATGCCCAGTGTTTTGTAGGCTCTGATGATGACACTCAGCTAGAGGAAGGCAGTAGTGTGAATGCAGAGAGAGGGGATGCTCAAGAAGGACAGCAATCTGGCAGTCATGTTCCACAAGCTGCAGCATATTGCCAGGTTTGCTACAGCGATGAAGAGGGAGGGGATGATGAGGGCACTAACTCCACGTGGGTGCCTGGTAGGAGAGAGGAGGAGGAGGAGGCACATGTCCAATGAGGCAGGATGCCCTCCGGGGGCCAGCTTAGGGGCAGAACACCGACTGAATCACACCGCAGAGCTCCGCCTGTGCAGGGCGCTGCCTCTGCGCGTTATTCTAAAAGTTGTTTGGTGTGGGCCTTTTTTGAGACGAGTGCATCAGATCGCACCACTGCTATTTGCAACATATGTCTCAAGCGTATCTCGCTTGGCCAAACCATCAGCCGCTTGGGCACCACATGCTTGACCAGACATATGTTGACCTGCCATGCAGCTTGTTGGCAAGCGTACCTCAAAGACCCACACCAAAGAACAAAGCGGACCTCTCCTTGCTCCTCATCAGCTGGCATCTCCAAACCCACTAGACCTTCAGTCCTCTCTGAAACCTGCTCTGAGAGGAATGAAGGTGTAGAATTAGGTGTGTCACAGCCAAGTGCTTCCGGGCACTCTGCTAGCAGTACACCCACGTCCATTATAGCAGGCAAATGTCCCTGCCCCAGCTGCTGGACTGGCGAAAGAAGTTCACTCCCAGCCATCCACATGCCCAGCGGTTGAATGCTAGCTTGGCTAAATTGCTAGCACTTCAACTGCTGTCTTTTCAGTTGGTAGACTCAGCCCCCTTCCGTGAGTTTGTACAATGTGCGGTTCCTCAGTGGCAGGTCCCCAAACGCCACTTTTTCTCACGGAAGGCGATTCCGGCTCTCTACCGGCATGTGGAAGGCAATGTCCTTGCCTCGCTGGACAGGGCAGTCAGCGGTAAGGTGCATATTACCGCTGACTCATGGTCCAGCAGGCATGGACAGGGACGTTACCTGTCTTTCACGGCCCATTGGGTCACTCTTCTGGCAGCTGGGAAGGATGCAGGACAAGGTGTAGTAGTGTTGGAGGTTGTTCCGCCACCACGCCTCCAAAATGCTACTATTGGTTGTGACACACCTCTCTCCTCCACCCCCTCCTCTTCTTCTTCCTCCATGGCCTCTTCCAGTGCTCTGTCCTCAGAACCAGCGGTGCTCCGTAGGCGTTCCAGGGGCTACGCAAGTACGCAGGCAAAACGATGCCATGCTGTGCTTGCGCTGGTTTGTTTGGGGGACAGGAGCCACACTGGGGTGGATGTTTTGTCAGCTCTGCAGGGGCAGGCCGAGAGGTGGTTGACGCCACGCCAGCTTAAGCTAGGAATGGTGGTTTGCGACAATGGCACCAACCTCCTCTCCGCCCTCCAACAGGGACAACTGACCCATGCGCCCTGTGTAGCTCACGTCCTTAACCTGGTGGTGCAGCGGTTCTTGGGCAGGTACCCGGGCTTACAGGATGTCCTGAAGCAGGCCAGGAAAGTCTGTGTGCATTTCCGACGATCCTTTAATGCCTGTGCTCGGCTGGCTGAGCTCCAAAAGGAGTTGAACCTGCCCAAGAACCGCCTTATATGTGACATGCCCACCAGGTGGAACTCAACGTTGGCCATGCTGCAGCGGCTGCACACGCAGCAGAGGGCCATCAATGAGTACCTGTGCGACTACGGCACCAGGACAGGGTCAGGGGAGCTTGGTTTTTTCTCACCAAGCCAGTGGGGCATGATCAGGGATGCATGCACTGTCCTGTCACCGTTTGAGGAGGCCATAAGGATGGTGAGCAGTGACAGTGCATGCATCAGTGACACTGTACCTCTTGTCCACCTCTTGGAGCATACGCTGCGTGGAATAATGGACAGGGCACTTGAGGCAGAACAGACGCAGGAAGAGGAGGACTTCCTTGCCTCTCAAGGCCCCCTTTATCCAGACAGTGTTCCTGCTGTGCCACCCATCACACAGGAAGAGGATGAGGAGGAGGAAGAGGAGGAGGAGGATAAGTGTGTCAGCATGGAGGTGGAGGCTGGCACTCAGCATCAGCAGCAGCAGCAGTCTTGTAGGGATGATTTACAGTCCCAAGAAACCCGTGGACTTGTACATGGCTGGGAGGAGGTAGCTGCGGATCATGTTGTCCTTAGTGACCCAGAGGACTCCGGACCGAATGCCTCAGCTAACCTAAGCTGCATGGCCTCCCTGATCCTGCAAAGCCTGCGGAAGGATTCTCGTATTCTTCGGATCAAGGAGAGGGACCATTACTGGCTGGCCACTCTCCTTGATCCACGATACACGGGTAGGGTTGCCGACCTTATTTTGCCATTGCAGAGGGAGCAGAGGATGAGACATCTCCGGGAGGCCTTGCAGAAAGGTCTGTGCAACGCGTTCCCAGAGACTGGGAGGTTACAAACTCCTGGACAACGTGTTGCTGAGGCATCGGTCAGAAGGAGCGGTGGAGAAGGTGGCCGTCTGACTGATGCTTTCAGACAATTTTTTAGTCCGCAGCCCCAAGGTATGATCGGTTCCAGCAACCATCGCCAGCGTCTGATTTACATGGTGCAGGAATACCTAGGGGCAAGGTCAGACTTGGACACCTTTCCCACCGAAAATCCTCTGGCTTACTGGGTCTTGAGGATGGATCACTGGCCAGAGCTTGCACAGTATGCAATTGAGCTACTGGCCTGTCCTGCATCCAGCGTTCTTTCGGAAGGCACCTTCAGTGCTGCTGATGGCTTTGTTACCGATCACAGGGTGCACCTGTCCACCGACTCAGTTGATCAACTGACCTTCATAAAGATGAATCAGTCTTGGATCACGCACAGCTACCAAGCACCTGAAGCTGATGTAACCGAATAATTTTTTTTGAAATATCACATCCCTTCAAGACTGCCTATGCTGATGCTGAGTGACTGTCCTGTTCTGTTGATTGTCTATCCTCTTCCTCCTCCGCTGATATGTTGGAAGAACATTTCTGGTTCTGGGTGATGCCATCAGCCCAATTTTTCCGCCCCTGTTTAACAGGGGCGTTTAATTACAATTTTTGATGCAATGCTTTGCAGCAGGGATAATTCCTGCAATAAAACTAGAGTATATGGGAGAGGTTGCAGTGTGGTGGCACCAGCACCAGTGCCTAAGGCTTAATTTTTCTGCCCCTGTTTAACAGGGGCGTTTAATTACAATTTTTGATGCAATGCTTTGCAGCAGGGCTAATTCCTGCAATAAAACTAGAGTATATGGGAGAGGTTGCAGTGTCGTAGCACCAGTGCCTAAGGCCCAATTTTTCTGCCCCTGTTTAACAGGGACATGTAATTACAATTCTTAATATAATATTTCACAGGAGGGCCCGTTCCTGTGCCCACCCAGAGTAACTGTGAGGACTTATAGTGTTGTAGCACCAGCACCACAACCACCAAAGGTCAATTTTTCTACCACTGTTCAACAATGGCATGTAATTACAATTCTTGATATAATCGTTCACAGCAGGGCGCTCCAGCGCCCACCAAGAGTCACTTTGAGGGCTTACAATGTTGTGGCAAAACCAACACCTTGTTCCGCCATTTCTGCAGAGCATATAGGGCAGGCCCCTACTTTCAAACATCCAACTTACAAACATCTCCTACTTGCAAACGGAAGGAGACAACAGCAAGTGAGATGAAAAAAGATGTACGACAAAACAAATTATACAGGGGTGATAACCCTTCCCTATGTTTTCCAAAAAGCTTAAAAATAGTTTTTTTGACTGGAGCTACACTTTAAAAATGTACCAGTTGAAAATTACAAACAGATTCAACTTAACACAACAAACCTACACAGTCCCTGTCTTGTTTGCACCGTCTGTATACTGCTGTTCTGAGTATATAGGGCCTGGGGGCCACACGCATTTCCTTTTTTTAATATGGGTACGGGGTTCCCCTTTATATGCGTACAAGACCCAAAGGGGCTGGTAATGGGCAGGGAGGGCTACCCATGCCATTTTTCTCAATGATTTTCAACCATATTGCAGGAACCAGATATAACATTAAAACCGCAAGCAGTTTTAAATGATGTTATTTCCGTTTAATGTCATTTTGTGCAGGGACTGTTCTAAACACGGGAAACACGTGGCACTTCACAGGCATACTACAGACACCCCCCAGGCACCATATTTAAAGGAATATTTCACTTTTTTTTCACTTTAATCGTCATTAAAATCAGTGCTCCTGGCAAAAGGAGCACTGATAAGGTCTGGCACACTTGGTTAGCTGACCCTGAAGCAGCCTAAATCGAGGAGGGGATTTAAAGAGGGATTCCACCTGCAAAAAAAATATTAAAAGCCAGCAGCTATAAATACTGCAGCTGCTGACTTTTAATAAATAGTGTTGCGGCTTCACTTCCTGGTTCCCTACTGCGCATGCGCGAGTCGCGCAGCGCACTAGGAGTAGTCCGCGCTGTCTCTGGGTCCTGTGTGTGTCCCAGCAGACAGAGTGGTGGGACAGGAAACGGCATAGACTCCCGTGGGAGTCTATGCCCAGAAGTGGGTGCAAATACCTGTCTTAGCCCTTGTACACACGGTCGGAGAATCCGTCGGAATGTGCCCTATCGGACCGTGTCGTCGGATAATCCGACTGTGTGTGGTATGCATCGGACTGTTTCCGTCGGAATATCCGTCGGACCAAATTTTCCAACACGTTGGAAATATTTTCCGACCAACTGGTCCGATAGGACATACTCCGATCATGTGTAGAGAATTTCGATCGGACAAAGTGCCACGCATGCTCAGATCAAATTCCTACATCAAAGCTATTGGCTACTAGCCTGAACGTAGTCCCGTCCTAACGAAATTACGTCATCACGTTCTGAAAGATCGGATTTTTCGACAACTTTGTCCGACCGTGTGTATGCAACAGTTTCGGACAAGATCCAACGGACAAAATCCGATGGATTTGGTTGTCGAAATGTCCGACCGTTTGTACAGGGGCTTAGACAGGTATCTGTACGCCCCTCCCCCCTGAAAGGTGCCAAATGTGGCACCGGAGAGGGGGAGGGTTCCGATGAGCGGAAGTTCCACTTTAGGGTGGAACCCCGCTTTAAGTTGTTGACGGGATTCTGCTTTTCCCCAGGGTTTCAAGGGATTTTGTTTTCTTGTGAGTTAATACAGGGGATCAAGCATAATGTGCCTGTTGAGTTGGGGCTACCAGTGATATACCCTTATGCTGCGTACACACGACTGTTTTTTTTGACAGCAAAGGTCCGACGGAACGAGTCCGTCGGACAATTCGATCGTGTGTGAGCTCCATTGGACCTTTGCTTGCCAAAAATCCGGCGGACTTTAGAAATAGAACATGTTTTAAATTTTTCCACCGGAACTCCGCCGGACCGAGAAATCCGTTCGTGTGTATGCTAGTCCGACAGACAAAAACCAACGCTAGGGCAGCTATTGGCTACTGGCTATGAACTTCCTTCTTCTAGTCCGGTCGTAAGTCATCATGTTCCAATCCGTCGGACTTTGGTGTGATTGTGTGTGGCCAAGTCCGTTCATTCGGAAAAGTCCGTCGGAACTCCGCCGAAACTCCGTCGGAAAGACCTAGTCCCTCGAAAAGTCCGGTCCTGTGTACGTGGCATTACAGATGTAGAATATTGAAATGCCTTGTTGCAATGCATACCTTTTTATGTCATTCAAAAACCCAACTGTATACTGTAAGCACTGTTGTTATAAGTGTTGTCTGTTATAAAACTCTTAATAATAAAAAAAAAATATATATATAAAAATGCTATAAAACTATCCCCTATTTTGTAAACGCTATAACTTTTGCGCAAACCAATCAATAATTGCTAATTGCGATTTTTTTTAACCAAAAATATGTAGAAGAATACGTACCGGCCTCAACTGCCGAAAAAAAATTTTTTATATATATTTTTTGGGGATATTTATTATAGCAAAAAGTAAAAAATATTGAATTTTTTTTCAAAATTGTCACTCTATTTTTATTTATAGCACAAAAAATAAAAACCGCAGAGGTGATCAAATACCACCAAAAGAAAGCTCTATTTGTGGGGAAAAAAAGGACGCCAATTTTTGTTTGGGAGCCACGTCGCACGACCAATTTAACTGACAATTGTCAGTTAAAGCGATGCAGTGCCGAATCGCAAAAAGGGGCCTGGTCCTTTGGCTACAAAGTGGTTAAAGAACAGTGTAAAAATAAAAAATAAAAGGTAAAATAAATAAGAAAAAAAAAACATTTTTTAAACGCGCCCCGGCCCGCCGAGACCGGTGTTCAAACCACACATGTGAGGTATCGCCGTAATTGGTAGAGCGAGAGCAATAATTCTAGCCCTAGACCTCCTCTGTAACTCCAAACATGCAACCTGTAGAATTTTATTAAACGTCGCCTATGGAGATTTTTAAGGGTAAAAGTTTGTTTTCATTCCACTCGGCGTAACATCATCTTTCACAATATAAAAAAATTAAGCTAACTTTACTGTTATTTTTTAATTCAAAAAAGTTTATTTTTTTCCAAAAAAAGTGCGCTTATAAGATTGCTGCGCGAATACGGTGTGGCGTCCTTTTTTTCCCCCACAAATAGAGCTTTCCTTTGGTGGATCACCTCTGCGGTTTTTACTTTTTGCTATAATGAATATCCCCCAAAAATATATAAAAAATATATTTTTTGCTCAGTTTAGGCCGATACCTATTCTTCTACAAAGTTTTGGTAAAAAAAAAAACCGCAATAAGCCTATATTGATTGGTTTGTGCAAAAGTTATAGCGTCTACAAAATAGGGGATAGTTTTATGGCATTTTTATTATTCATTTTTTTTACTAGTAATGGCGATTTTTATTGGGACTGCAACATTATGGCGGACACATCGGACACTTTTGACACATTTTTGGGACCATTGTCATTTATACAACAATCAGTGCTATAAAAATGCACTGATTACTCTAAAAAAATTCGCTGGCAAGGAAGGGGTTAACACTAGGGGGCAAACAAAAGGTTAATTGTGTGCCCTAGTGTGTGTTCTAACTGAAGGGGGAGGTGATTGTGTAGGGGAGATGACAGATCGCTGTTCATACTTTGTATGAACACATGATCAGTCTCTTCTCCCCTCAGAGTACAGGAAACTGTGTTTACACACACAGATCCCTGTTCCCCGTGTGTCAGCGACAATCGAGGGAGCCTGGTGGGGATCGTGACCACCGGGCACTCGCAACGCCTCGGGGGGGGGGGGGGGTCAGGGGGCGCGCAAGTGCCCCTAGTGGCCACAGGGCGAAGCAACATAACATGACGTAGTTTCACCCAGCCGTGCCATTCTGCTGCAGTACAGCTGAGGCGGGTGTTCGGCAAGTGGTTAAAAATCTCCATAGGCGACGTTTTAAATGCCTTTACAGGTTACATGTTTATGTTTACCACGGCCGCTGTCAAAGGCCATTTACCGTGATGCCCGGCGGTCACGGATACTCCCGTGTGCGCGCCCCAGGGGGCGTGTGGGGGCATGATTCTGGGCAGATGTCAATGTACGCCCTCCCAGAATTAACAAGCCGCGCTGTAGCCGTCATTCGACTATGGTCCGGTGGTTAACACCAAAAAAACGCACTCCGGATCCGTTCTGGATGCGGTTTTTACATGCGCATTTTTAATGCGTTTTTGGCGTGTTCTTTTTCCTTGTTTTTTTTTTTTTCACTGTACTGGGATCCGGTGCGTTTTTGATGCATTTTGGATGTGTTTTAGTGCGTTCCCGTTCAGTCCAGTGCAGGAAAAATGCTATTATTTTTTCTGGAACTGGAAAGCCCTGGAACTGACCGCACCGGTGTGAACTATGCCATTGGAAACCATATAACTTACTATCCGTGTGTTTTTGATGCCGAGAAAAAAAACCGCACTGGACTGCATGTGGTGTGAACTGGACCTAATGCCTGTCAAATGCCCCCCTGTAAAGTACCCCCAAAAAGTTACATTCCGGTAATCGCTTTACAGGGGCACCTGACAGGCATTAAAGTAATTGTAAGCTCCGGGTCACACCAGTGCAACTTGCCATGCGATTGGATAGTTTCAAATCACACAAGAAGTCGCACCCTATTGTCTGCAGTGGAAGCGGTCAAATCAGTGTGACTCTGATTCCACTCCGATTTTGAAAGTAGTCCTACTAATTTTTTAAAAGTTCAGCTGTGACTGCATTGACATCTGGGCATGAAGTTGGGGCTCAGAAATCGTGCGATTTCAAGTGAAGTTGAGCGATTTCAAAGCCGCATTCAGTGTGGCCGAGCTGTAAAGGCAAGCTTTTTCTTAAATAAAAGAACAAAACGTTATACTTCCCTGCTCTGTGTAATGGTTTTGCACAGAACAGCCCTGATTCTCTTTTTTGTGGGTCCCCCCACCGAGTGCCCCCTTAGCAAGCCACTTGCTCTGGGGACACTCGTGCGTGCTCGCTCCCGAGCTGGCTCCATAGACACACACAACGCAGCTCGGCCCCGCCTCCCCAATCCCTCCTCACTGGCTGTTTTTGACAGCAGCAGAAGTCAATGGCTCCCACTGCTGTGTCTGAGCTAACAGGGAGAGAGATCGCTGAGAGAGCCGCTGCTCTTAGGTATCGCTGGATGGAGATCGGGCTCAGGTAAGTATTCACACACTAGCTGAAAGCTGCAATCAGACTTGTGATCGGTTTGCCTGATCTGTAAGATAAAAGCCACTGAGGATTGGTTAGTTGGGACTGCAGGATAGCGAGCTCATAGTATTAAACAATGGTGCCCTGGCATTCCCTTACAGCAGGGATATGCAATTAACGGACTTCCAGCTGTTGCAGAACTACAAGTCCCATGAGGCATAGCAAGACTCTGACAGCCACAAGCATGACACCCAGAGGCAGAGGCATGATGGGACTTGTAGTTTTGCAACAGCTGGAGGTCCGCTAATTACATATCCCTGATCTACAGTATAAAAAGTGAGCAGAAGGCGGGGCAGTGCCACAGATCCTGCAGAATTGCCAACTCTGAAATCTGGTTTTATATATCCCGGCAACATAGCAGGGTTCAGTGATCACATGACTTTATAATCACAGTTTTTTGATGTACAGAATGTTTTATTTGCTTTAAAGTGAAAATTTTAGTAACTTTACAAGTCTGCATAGATACATTCCTGACCTGTCACAATATACGGCCTCAGTAGCCTCTTTTACAGCTTCCCTTCAATCAGTCCTGGAGCTCCATCAATTTGCTGCAGGTAGTAGGAGGCATTTCCTCAGTCTCCATCATCAGTCTGCTACAGGCAGAAGGAAGCATTTCCCCAGTCTCTGTCCCCAGTCTGTTGCATGCAGAAGGAAGCATTTCCCAAGTCTTTGTGCCCAGTCTGCTACAGGCAGAAGGAAGCATTTCCCCAGTCTCTGTCCCTAGTCTGTTGCAGGCAGAAGGAAGCATTTCCCCAGTCTCTGTCCTCGGTCTGTTGCAGGCAGAAGGAAGCATTTCCCCAGTCTTTTTCCCCAGTCTGCTACAGGCAGAAGGAAGCATTTCCCCAGTCTGCTAGAAGTAGAAGGAATCACTTCCCCAGCCTCTGTCCCCAGTCTGCTGCAGGCAGAAAGAAGCATTTCCCCAGTCTCTGTCCCCAGTCTGCTGCAGGCAGAAGAAAGCATTTCCCCAGTCTCTGTCCCCAGTCTGCTGCAGGCAGAAGGAAGCATTTTCCCAGTCATTTAGAAGTAGAAGAAAGCATTTCCCCAGCCTCTGTCCCCAGTCTTCTGCAGGCAGAAGGAAGCATTTCCCCAGTCTCTGTCCCCAGTCTTCTGCAGGCAGAAGGAAGCATTTCCCCAGTCTCTGTCCCCAGTCTTCTGCAGGCAGAAGGAAGCATTTCCCCAGTCTCTGTCCCTAGTTTGCTGCAGGCAGAAGGAAGCATTTCCCCAGTCTCCCCTTCCCCAGTGCACACACTACAACATTGTAATCTTTTAACAAGTCACAAGGTGGGAGGCTGCAGCAGCGGGCTGATCTGTGTCATGGATTTGTGAACACAGCCAAGGACTGTACAGACACCAGGATTTACAGGATAGTGTCATCTCTAAAGAGGAAGTAGATAGTGGATGATGCCTGAACAAAGATGGTGCCGTTCCTCTAAAGAGAAAAGCAGATGAGGGTATTGTCAGGGGGAGTACTGCCATCCCTGGATGTGTTACATTTACACCTTACTTTGCATGCAATAAAATATAAATGTGATGATAGGTCCATTTGAAATGCTTTCCTTGGATTTGCCTTTCAAGTTTTCAAATGAGCAATGAATGTGATTGGGTGTTGTGGGTAACACAACCGTATTTGTTGGAGATTTTTGGTAAACAGTCCCTGAAGTGTCTTCCTAAGGCCGCGTACACACGCGGGGACTGTTCGCCCAACTTTGTCCGCTGAACAGTGTTTGGGCGGACAGTCCGCTCGTGTGTGGGCTTTCAGCGGACAGTTTCAGCGGACAGTTGGACGGACAAGGTTTTACGGAATTTCCGAAAAACTGTCCGCTGAAACCTTGTTTCAGCGAACAGTCCGCTCGTGTGTAGGCTTGTTCGTCAAACTAAGTTCCGCGCATGCTCAGAAAGGATTTACACGCCGAAAGTTATAATGCAGTGTATAGGACGTCGTATTTTTCGTCCCGTCGTACGTGCCGTTCACGTCATCGCGCACGGTTTCAGCAAACTGTTCGTTCGTCGTGTGTGGCCATGTCCGTCCATGCTAATTTTGAGCGGACTGTTTGCCGAAACTGTTTGACGGACAAAGTTGGGCGAACAGTCCGCCCGTGTGTACGCGGCCTAAGAGTTGCTCTTTCCACGGTTGCAAGTACTGCTGGGTGCCAAGGCCAAGTTTACGGTCATCACCCCTCGGTGAAGCCTTGGCTGAGTCCCATAGATCTGACCCATTCAGAACTTCACAGTCTTCTTCTGGCAGATGGCCTCCCGGAGGCTGTCACAGGTAGCCGAGTAGAATTCCATCTCATCCATCACCACGCAGGTCCCCGGAGAGGGCAACTTTATCTGTAACCTGAAGGAGAACACAGACATCATGAGATACGGTCACCGATGGTCACCGATGTAAGATATTCTAGTATTCTCCATCTACATGTCCTCCCTGGGTCATCGGATGACCTTCCATGGATTCCAATACCATCTCTATGAAGTTAGGCTGAAATTCAAGATGGACTCAAGTCCATGTACAGTACAGGTAGGTCAACCAAAAAAAGGAAAATGAAATGGGAAATCTCCATATACAGAACCCTATACACATTCCTTCCCGATACCCCAGAATGCAAACGTATATTCCCTGGATCAACAACCTAGACATGGTAACATCTCTACTCCTCGGCTCTCGCCTTCCGTCTCCTCAACATTCACTAGTTTACCAACTGAAATGTCACTACGGATTTCACACCACTTCCAAAAACTCCGTCTATCCAAAACTGAGCTTATAATACTGAATGTCCTTTGACTTTTTCATCTAGGAGATCAATAAAATGCTGATCAGTTCCTACCAGGGGTGGACAGACCATTCGGGCACCCGGGCACTGCCTGGCGGCCCCATGCCACCAAGGGGCCCCATCAGGGTTGCCAGCCTCAATAAAACCAGGGACATTATGTAAAAATCTGAAAAGATTATAGTTCCCCCGCCTCTCCAGTACCTTTTAAATGTGTGTATGTGTATTCTGTGTGTGTGTACTGTGTGTGTATATTGTGTGTCTGTGTGTGTATACTGTATTTGTGTGTGCGTATACTGTGTTGCCCCATAATCTCCTATTGCCTGAGGGCCCCATAATCTTCTCCTATTGCCTGAGGGCCCCATAATCTTCTCCTATTGCCTGAGGGCCCCATAATCTTCTCCTATTGCCTGAGGGCCCCATAATCTTCTCCTATTGCCTGAGGGCCCCATAATCTTCTCCTATTGCCTGAGGGCCCCATAATCTTCTCCTATTGCCTGAGGGCCCGATAATCTTCTCCTATTGCCTGGGGGCCCCATAATCTCCTATTGCCTGGGGGCCCCATAATCTCCTATTGCCTGGGGGCTCCATAATCTCCTATTGCCTGGGGGCACCATAATCTCCTTTTGCCTGGGGGCACCATAATCTCCTATTGCCTGAGGGCCCCATAATCTTCTCCTATTGCCTGAGGGCCCCATAATCTTCTCCTATTCCCTGGGGGCCCCATAATCTTCTTTTGCCTGAGGGCCCCATAATCTCCTTTTGCCTGAGGGCCCCATAATCTCCTTTTGCCTGGGGGCCCCATAATCTCCTTTTGCCTGGGGGCCCCATAATCTCCTTTTGCCTGGGGGCCCCATAATCTTCTCCTATTGCCTGGGGGCCCCATAATCTTCTCCTATTGCCTGGGGGCCCCATGATCTCCTTTTGCCTGAGGGCCCCATAATCTTCTCCTATTGCCTGGGGGCCCCATAATCTTCTCCTATTGTCTGGGGGCCCCATGATCTCCTATTGCCCATGAGTTGTCAGTCTGCCCCTGGTCCCTACCCTTGTAACAAGGTGCTGTGTATAATCCTAAACTCCAACCTCTCCTTTCCTCCCCACATCCAATTCCTGTCTAAATCGCCTCTCCTTCACCTCTGACATCTCCAAAATGTGCTCCTTCCCAACCAGTGACACCAACAAGAGACTAATTCATTCCCTGGTTGTCTCTCGGTATGACTATTGCAACTCCCTCCTCATTGGCTTAACTCTTCACAGGCGGTCCCTCCTTCCATCTACAGGCGGTCCCCTCGTTACAAACATCTGACTTACAAATGGCTCCTACTTATAAATGGAGGGAGACAACAGGAAGTGAGAGGAAATCTACCCCTAGGAAGGGAAATTCACTCCTGTAATGCCGCGAACACACGACCGGACATTCCGGCAAACTTGTCCGACTGGATTAGACCGTCGGACAATCCGAGCGTGTGTGGGCTAATGAATGAAATCCGGCGGACCTAGAAATAGAACATGTTTCAATTCTATCCGGCGGGCATGGGCGTCCGCAGAACTTTTTTCAGGGGGGGCATCATTTTATGGCCTGGCCGTGTGATCTTACCTGTGTCAGTCAACAGCGGCTGCAGGGGAGAAAGAGCTTGGCAATGGCTGATAAAGCCTGATGAGGTGATGTCACCCCTAGATTTCCATGTCACAGTTGTTATTGTTGCTCCCCCCTCTCCCCTGCATATGCTGCTGGATCACACAGGTGAGATAACATGACCGGATTGGAACAGTCTGAAAATAGGTTAGTCCACATAGGTGTTAGGGGTAAGTGGACTGGGGGGGCAGTTTTTAAGGCTAGCGCAAGCTGGAATTCTACTTTCAACCTACCCTCCCTATTGATGGTTTGTGGCAGTGTTAAAGCAGAGCTCCACCCAAAAGGGGAACCTCCACTTGTTTGCACCCTCCCCCCTTTCCACTGCCACATTTGGCACTTTTTGGGGGAGAGAGTGTACCTAGGGTTGCCCCCTTTTCTTCAAGCCAAACCCGAACACTTTAGTGGCACAGGGCACATTTTTTTTGTAGTATACACTATAGGATTATAAAAGACCTGGGACACCTTTGGGTGCCCCCCAAGGAAAGTGGTAATGCAGCGCTGCGGCAAACAGTGGGTGTGGCCAAACTGCTCTTACTAACATCATGCCCCCCCAGTGATGCCAAACCTACCCTCAGAGAGCAGATCCCGAATGGCAACAGATGTTTGTGTTACTATCTAAGCTACTTGGGGAGCCACAGCCCAGTCTAAATAATGTGTCCGGGTTTCAGGCAGACTGAAACCCGGACACAGGATTCCAAACCCGAACTGTCCGGGTGAATCCTGGACAGGTGGCAACCCTAAGTGTACCTGTAACATCATGCCCCCCCAGTGATGCCAAACCTACCCTCAGAGAGCAGATCCCGAATGGCAACAGATGTTTGTGTTACTATCTAAGCTACTTGGGGAGCCACAGCCCAGTCTAAATAATGTGTCCGGGTTTCAGGCAGACTGAAACCCGGACACAGGATTCTAAACCCGAACTGTCCGGGTGAATCCTGGACAGGTGGCAACCCTAAGTGTACCTGGTTTTGCCGTGGCGATCTGAGCCACATGTAAAACCATGCAAAAAAATATGCTGCGAGCGACCACAGCCAGTGAAGGTATAAAATAAACATACAATTAGGCAATCAATTACAAAAAAAAAAAAAAAAACTACACCTGCATGTTGCAGCATTGGCTTAAGACAGTGGAGATTTTCAAATATGTATGGACACAATAGCATCTTTATGCTGTTGTGCCCATATAGCTGCTTTTGTGCCCATATAGAAGCTGGTGTGCTTCTATATGGGTGCAACAGCATCTATATAGGCACAATAGCAGTTATATGGGCACAATAGCATAACGATGATATTCTGTCCATACTGTATAACTCCTATTGTGGCCATACAAATGCTACTGTCTCCTATTGTGTCCAGTGACACTGAACTTGCAGCGCTCCCAGTGCCGGGACAAGTTGTTTTGGTGACCAGAGCGAAGACGCCAAACTGCGCTTAATGATGGGCGTCTTTAGTTAGCCTAAAATACAAATTTCTTCTAAAATATTAACAGCTACATACAGAATGCCCAAAAAGATTTATACTGAGTGAGAGATTTTTTAGACATTTGTAACTGACCTTAACTAGTTGCTGACCGCCGGCTGTCAAATGACGGCCAGGCGGCGCACCTATTGTGGCGGGAAGCCGTCATATGACAGCCTCCCGTTTAAACAGGGAATGCGCGCGATCGTGCGCGCGCATCCCTGTTTCTTCGGTGGCGGCGTGTGTCACGGAGACACCGCTCGCCACCGAAGGGGGTGAACAGCCATTGGTTATGTCTGTTTACCACGTGATCACAGATGATCACACCCCGACTGTGATCGTGAGCGCGCTGCGCGTGCACGTCGGTGGCGGCGTGTTCCCCAGGAACACTGCTTGTCACCGACGCTGGTAAACAGCCATTGGCCGGCTGTTTACCCACGTGATCGGCTGTGATCCTTTCACAGCCGATCACTAAAATGTAAACAAACCGCGGTAACGAGATGTTACCGGGTTCTCCTCCTCACACACGATCGGTGTGTGAGGAGGAGAATACCGCCTATAGTACACATCAAGCACACTGATTGCCCCCCCAATAAAGAGGACCTGTCACGGTCCATCAGGGTATCCGAGTACCTGTCGCGGTCCATCAGGGTACCCGAGTACTTGTCATGGTCCATCAGGGTACCCGAGTACTTGTCACGGTCCATCAGGGTATCCGAATACCTGTCACGGTCCATCAGGGTACCCGAGTACCTGTCACGGTTCATCCGAGTACCTGAGTAGCTGTCACAGCCCATCAAAGTACCCGAGTACCTGTCACGGTTCATCCGAGTACCTGTCCCAGTCCATCTGAGTACCTGAGTACCTGTCACAGTTCATCTGAGTACCCGAGTACCTGTCACAGTCCATATGAGTACCTGTCACCGCCCTTCAGAGTACCCAAATACCAGCCACTAAGCCATCAGAGTACCTGTCACCAGGCCATCAGAGTACCCGAGTACCTGTCACCAGGCCATCAGAGTACCCGAGTACCTATCACCAGGCCATCAGAGTACCCGAGTACCTATCACCAAGCCATCAGAGTACCAGAGTACCTATCTCCAGCCCATCAGAGTACCCGAGTACCTGTCACCAAGCCATCAGAGTACCAGAGTACCTATCTCCAGCCCATCAGAGTACCCGAGTACCTATTTGTAGCCCATGTCTCATAGAATATACGTTGGGATGTTTGCTTTCCAAAATGGGGTCATTTTGTGGGTAATTTCACTGTCCTGGTGGTCCAGGACCTTCAAAAGTGTGATAGGTAGGAATGAAATGAGATGTGTCATTTATGCTCCTAGAACGCCTGAACGTACTACTTCAATGTTCGGCCTCTCTATGTGACCAGGCTGTGTAAAAGTCCTACACATGTGGTATCGCCATACTCGGGAAGAGTAGCAGAATGTATTTTGGGGTGTAATTTTTGCTATATACATGCTATGTGTTCGAAATATCTTATAAATTGACAATTTTGTGTAAAAAAAAAAAAAATGTGTTTTCATTTTTTTCCACATATTCCAAAAACGTCTGGAAAAAATTAACCGTTCAAAAGACTCATTATGCCTCACAGATTATACGTTGGAGTGTTTGCTTTCCAAAATGGGGTAATTTTTTTGGGAAATTCCATTGTCCTGGTAGACCAGGGCCTTCAAAAGTGTAATAGGTGGTTGAGAAATGAAATGTGTCATTTTTGCTCGTAGAACGTCTGAAGGTGCTACTTCAATGTTGGTCCTCTGTATGTGGCCAGGCTGTGTAAAAGTCTCACACATGTGGTATTGCCGTACTCGGGAAGAGTAGCAGAATGTATTTTGGGGTGTAATTTGTTGTATGCATATGTTGTGTGAGAAATAACCTGATAATATGACAATTTTGTAAAAGAAAAAAATAATTAAAAAAAAAATCTTCATTTTGCAAAGAATTGTGGGGAAAAATGACCACTGAAAAAATCTCACCATGTTACTTATTTAATACCTTGGGATGTATACTTTGTAAAAAGGGGTCATTTGGGGGGTATTTGTACTTTCCTGACTTGTTAGTGTCTCAAGAAATTAGATACACCTGATGTACTGAAGGCCTGATCAGATGTGATTAATTTTCAGCGATTGGCACCATAGTTTGTAGACTCTATAACTTTCACAAAGACCAAATAATATACACTAATGTGGGTTATTTTTACCAAAGATATGTAGCAGTATAAATTTTGGCCAAAATTTATGAAAAAAAATTACTAATTAGCAAAAATTTATGACAGAAACAAAGAAAAGGGCTTTTTTCTCACAAAATTTACGTTTTATTTTATTTATACCACAAAAAATAAAAAACCCACTAGTGATTAAATACTACTAAAAGAAAGCTCTATTTGTGTGGAAAAAAGGACGCAAGTTTCATATGGATACAGTGTTGGATGACTGAGTAATTGTCATTCAAACTGTGAGAGCGCTGAAAGCTGAAAATTGGTCTGGTCAGGAAGGGGGTGTAAGTGCACTGTATTGAGGTGGTTAAAAAGAATTCAGATGTCATGTTCGGCAACTTTGCCGTATTTCTTTGTTCTGTGATTGATCCCTTAATAAAGAACACCTGATTGTTTAATTCAGAGACTTATTGTACTTTAAAAATGTTTGGTCTTACATAAAATGCACACATTTACTTGTATTTCGTTTTAAACATATTGTATGGCTCTCACGGAATTACATTTTAAAATATGTGGCGTTCATGGCTCCCTCAGCCAAAAAGGTTCCCTACCCCTGGTCTATAATATCCACCAGCTCTGTGATGTCATCATGGAGGAGTGGAAGAGGATTCCAGTGACAACCTGTGAAGCTCTGGTGACCTCCATGCCCAAGATGGTTAAGGCAGTGCTGGAAAATAATGGTGGCCACACAAAATATTGGCACTTTGGGCCCAATTTGGACATTTTCACTTAGGGTTGTACTCACTTTTGTTGCCAGCGGTTTAGACATTAATGGCTGTGTGTTGAGTTATTTTGAGGGGACGGCAAATTTACACTGTTATACAAGCTGTACACTCACTACTTTACATTGTAGACAAGTGTCATTTCTTCAGTGTTGTCACATGAAAAGATAGAAGGAAATATTTTCAAAAATGTGTATATATATATATATATATATATATATATATATATATATATATATATATATATATATGTGTGTGTGTTTCTGTAGCGGATGTAGTATTTATAATAAATAGACCAAACACATCCACCTAAAATAGAAAATTCCCTCAAGGGACATGTAGAGAGCAGATTAGGCGACAAAGTTGCATGAAAAGATACATAATATATTTTATCAAAAAAAGGGGAAGAAAGTTGAGGGAATGATATATATTACAGTTATATATTGCACACAATAATCTCTGCATTAGCTGCACAATTAATCGTCCAGGATCGTTCTCCTCATTTCATCCCAGGCAGACTCCATGATGTTGAGATCAGGCTCTGTGGGGGCCAAACGATCAGTTCCAAGACTTCTTGTTCTTCACACTGAAGATTGTAATTAATTACATTGGCTGTATGTTTGGGGGGGGGGGGGGGGGGGGGGTTGTCCTGCTGCAGAATAGATTTGAGGCCAATCACACGCCTCTGTTTTGGTATGACATGATGGATAAGTATCTGCCTGTATTTCTAAGAATTGAAGACACACGGATCCTGACCAAATCTCCAAATCCATTTACAGAAATTCAGCCCCAAACGTGCACCGCTCTCTATCCCTTCACCAATAAACTGCCTCCTGCTACAGCCAAATATTGACTCAATTTTTTACTCATCAATCCAAAGCACCTGCTTCCCATGTTGTCACGCATATGTGAAAACAAGGCTAAGGCGCAGATGTGGAAACAAGGCTTATGTGACTCAACTATGTGGGAAAACATAGGAACTGGGGTGGAGAAAAATGGCAGCAGGTGCTCTGGACTGATGAGTAAAAAATCAGAAATATTTGGCCGTAGCTGGACGCATTTTGTTGGTGAAAGATTGGAGAGCAGTACAATAAAAAGTGTCTGCAGCCAACTTTGAAGCATGGTGGAGGTTCCTTGCAAGTTTGGGGCTACATTTATGCAAATGGAGTTGGAAATTTGTTCAGGACCAATGATGTCCTCAATGCTGAGAAATACAGGGAGATACTTATCCATCATGTCACTCCATAACAGAGGCGTGTGATTGGCCCCAATTATTTTCTGCCCATGACACTAAACATACAGCCATATCATTAAGAACTATCTTTAGTGTAAAGAAGAACAAGGGGTCCTGTAAGTGATGGTTTGGCCCCCACAGAGCCCTGCGCTCAATCACCATCATGGAGTCTATTTGGGCTGACATAAAGAGACAGAAGGATTTGAGGCAGCCAATGGTCACAAAAGATCTGTGCTTAGTTCTCCACCATGTTTGGAACCACTTGTCAGAATTCCTGTCTGGGATTAACCGCTTAAGGACCGCCTCCTGCACATATACGTCGGCAGAATGGGCTCAAGCACGTACAGGTACGTTTCTTTTTAAGTGCCCAGCCGTGGCTCCCAACCCGGTCCTGAGCTCCGTGACAGTGGCCACGGGACCAGCGGACCCGATCACCACTGGTGTCCCGAGATCGGGACACAGAGCTGAAGAATGAGGAGATATAAGTGTAAACGAACCTCTTGCCATCGTCTGTTCCCTGTTATATGGAAAGATGATCAGTGACGTCAGACGCCAAGCCACGCCCCCTACAGTTAAAAAAAACATACACACACACTTAACCCCTCCCCGCCCCCTAGTTGTTAACTCCTTCACTGCCAGTGTCATTTATACAGCAGTCAGTGCATTTAAATAGCACTGATTGCTGTATAAATGACAAAGGTCCCAAAAATGTGTCAAAAATGTCCGATGTGTCCTCCATAATGTAGCAGTCACAATAAAAATCGCTGATCGCCCCCATTATTAGTAAAAAAAAAATATATATTAATAAAAATGCTATAAAACTATCCCCTATTTTGTAAACGCTATAACTTTTGCGCAAACCAATCAATAATCGCTAATTGACAATTTTTTTACCAAAAATATGTAGAAGAATACGTATAAACTTAGGAAAAAAATGTTTTTTATATATTTTTTGGGGATGTTTATTATTGTAAAAAGTAAAAAATATTGAATTTTTTTCAAAATTGTTGCTCTATTTTTGTTTATAGCGCAAAAAATAAAAACCGCAGAGGTGATCAAATACCACCAAATGAAAGCTCTATTTATGGGCAAAAAAGGACGCCAATTTTGTTTGGGAGCCACGTCGCATGACCGCGCAATTGTCAGTTAAAGCGACGCAGTGCCGAATCGCAAAAAGGGGCCTAGTCCTTTGGCTGCAAATTGGTCCAGGGCTGAAGTGGTTAAATAAAAAGAACAGAATGCACCCTTTGTACACACTACTATAAACCCTTTCTAGCAAACTGCATAAAAAAAACAGGGATTTTTAGTTCACGCACATTGCAATGCATGTTTAAGCTGGCCAACTGCTTCAAAGTAACCCCTCTCTGGCCAGTCCCTACTCTACTCTGCAAAATGCAAATGCTCAATTGCTGGATATAGTACCAGTATGGTGCATAGACACAAATTGTAGGAGAGATACAGGTTCAGGTCTGGTCACTGGCCTTGGCTATGCAATAGAAATAAGATATAGCTATGCTCAAATCCAATTAGCTTCTATATATATATATATATTGTAAAGGACTAACGTCAAATGTAGAGCTTTAATGACACCACCACTCGCTGGTTCTTCTTTTTAAGGGCTTTGTTTGCCCATTTTTATTAAAAGCAAGTTCAGCAAACAAACATAGGTCTCCCTCGCAGGGCTTTTCAGCATTCCTTTTTCCATCAACAAAATGTAATTCAGCATAGTTGGCTCTCACTTGCAGCACTGCTGCTCAGGGCTTGCATATCTTACACTGCAGGCCTTTGTCTGTCCCGTACAGACTGTTTCACCAACCACCTTGGTGCATATAGCTAGCAGCCTCTTGCTGCACTGGCTCCCACGTGGAGCCCTCCTCCTCCTCCTCATCCTCCTCCTCCCCTCCTCTAGACACAAGTTGTAGGAAGTTCTGGGAAGCAGTCATGAAGACAGAGGTTCTCTTTTTGAAGGTTCTAGCTTGCAGCATAAACACTTTTGATCATAGCAAGTTGCTACCTCCACTAGGCCGCCTGTCACTTTTTTAGGCGGACCTGAGGGGATGCTCCATACAGTTCTATGGAGTGATGGATGTCAGCGGTGACATGTCCGCTGACATCCGATCTGCTGAATCGAGACGGATGGAAACTCTATTTTTCTTATATTCACCGACTGACACAGCTCGTCTCTTAGCCATTGGGTTGTTACACCACCTTTAGGAGAAGACTAGGCATAACATGTTATGAAAAACACAGAACTCTTAGTTCCGCCCAAGGGGGCGGTCCCTTAGGTAACAACCCCCCAGCCTGCCATGCAGACCCTGCGGGCCCATCGGTCTGTGTTTTTTTCTGCAGAAGCTTTGCTTTTTGCGCAAGACTAAAGATCCTGTGATCTGCTAATAAACAGATGGCTGGGTGACAGGCTGAATAACCCTTATCCTTGTAGTCTCCCCAGCCTGGCCAGCGAGCGTGTGCAGACCAGAGCTACGTGCTGGGTCAGCCATGACTTCAGCTCCAGAGGTGGTCGTGAGCTTTAATGCTCTGGGGCACACATATGACCGGGCTACTGATGTCTGCGTCACAGTGCCATGGCCAACAGCCACCCCGTACTGATCGGAGAGTGGGTCTGTGATGGAATGTCTCCCAGCTCTGCAGGACTGGTAAGTACAGCTCTCCCTGCCTCGGTGGGGCTGAGCAGCTGAGCATTCCTTGGGAGGTCGAATTGGGGTCCCTCACCTTCCTCTCTTCTCTCCCTATTCCCCCTCCCCCCTCCCTGTGGGGGATGCTACATGTGGCTGCAGAGTGGTGTGTATGTCATAGGCAGGGGCACTCCGGGGGGGCTCTCGCCTGGGGGGGGGGGGGGCGCGCTGGCTGGCTGTGCTCTGGTGTATGTTCTTCTCTACTTTGGGAGTCTCTGGGAGACTGTGTCTGTGATCACTGCAGCGCTGTTCAATTTCTGTCACTGTTCCTCATGGTATTCAGTGTTCTCTTGTAGCTTGGCGGCCATTTTCCCTGTGTTTTTGTCCTTTATACACATGTTCGGCTGCCCTTTTCTTGAAGCCTGAGCACATTTTTGGTCAGTCTCAAGGAGCAGCATGCTTTCCTGTAGCCCGGCGGCCATTTTTCCAGTGTTTATGTCCTTTATTCTTGGAGCCTGAACACGTTGTAGATTGGTTTCAGCGCCATAAGCAGCAGCTCTGGGTGACACAGTATGATCTCCTCTGCACATGGGAGCTGACAAGGGACACAGGCACTACTAGCTGGACAGCGCAGAACCAGTCAGGGGGGTGAGTTCTGTGGGAAAGAGCCCCTCAGCCAGCAGCAGTTAGGAGGGTGGGACCATCACTGTCCTAAGTCCCCATCAGGTGGCAGACAGGGTAGGGTCAGCATGGCTTCAGAAACTGGTGTTTCTTCCCCCCCAAATCCAGGCAATTGCAACCGGTTCGCCTGCAGACAGTGCAGTGCCTCTGGACGCTTTGTCGGTGGTGCTCAATTTGTTCGTTGCCAAGATGGAGGTGGTGCGTGGGCGAAAAAGGTGCCAAAAAGCGAATTGGATGGTACCTTGGCCTTGTGTCCGAAGAAACATGGTTTTATCTGTAACGCTTCTCTTTTTAGAGAGCTGAACCCTGGGATCCAGTATTTGTTTTTTTCAGCCATATTCCTGGCATATTGCTTTACGGGTCCTCAACTGCGGATCCCCCTATTCAAGGGGGCCCCAGTCTCTGAAGGTTTTTTCCTAACGGAGCCCACCGTGAGAGGTGAAGATTGGGTCTGTTATTCAGACCCTGCAGCTGGATAAGGTAAGGGAGACTCCTCAAGATTTTTTCAAATTCTAGTAGGTTTTCTCCTTTTAAGTAAATTTATGCTATGCCTATAGTCGCCACCGGGGGGTGCCAAGAGCACATACCTTTTCATGCCTGATCTGTCTGCTTGGTGCCACGCTCTATGCTCCTCCAGCCATGCTCCAGGAAGGATGAAGGTAAGGGGTTTTTTTCCTTCTGGGATTCTCCCTCCATGGATTAGGGGGCTAAGACAGGCCTGGGCAGAGAGCGGTAATATACCCCACCACCCGCCGCCATCCACCGCCGCCATTACAGCGCATGCGAGTGTGGGAGACACAAGCATTACCAGGCAGCATTTACTTAGGCACCAGGCTGAGTCTTAATTAGCAGTGGCAGTTGCTGAACTACAGGGCTCATTTTTTTGTGTGGTACCTCTACCTTTTGTTGCTTTTCACTATGGGTAAAAGAGGTACAAGTATGCCGAAGAATAGGGGCTCTAAGGGGTCCCCTTCAGGCTCTCAGGACCCCCCTCTGCAGCACCTTCCCCCCCTGCAGGACCCGGGGAGGCTGGCCAGGGAGAGCCATTAGGGTCAGGGGCTGCAGCTGCTTCTGGCACTTCAGCCCCTGTGTACATTACACAGGAGGTTTTTTTCCTCATCCATTAACGGTTTAGAGGAAAGATTAGTGGCCTTAATCGCATCTTCACTCAGTGGAAGAAAACGCAATAGGCCGCCCTCTGTCACCCAGGACCCTCAGAATGAGGAACTCTGGGATAAAGGAGAGGAATCCCCCTCAGAGGATCGGGAGGAAATTGATGATTCCACTTCTGAGGAATCTAGTGGAGAAGGGCCCTCTTCAGCTTCTCAGGTTGAGAAAATGGTGCAAATTGTTGCTGGATTGGTCCGTTCCACGTTTTAAGTTACCCCAACCTGAGTCAGTGACACCCCTTTCACGCCAGGGCGTTTTGCAGGCGCTATAGCGTTAGAAATAGCTCCTGCAATCCGCCCTAAAGAAGCTGCACCATTGTATGTAGTGTGAAAGCCCAGAGGGCTTTCACACTACAGCGGTGCGCTGGCAGGACGTCAGAAAAAAGTCCTGCCAGCAGCTTCTTTGGAGCGGTGAAGGAGCGGTGTGGTTACCACTCCTCCACCGCTGCTCCCCATTGAAATCAATGGGGCAGCACTGTAATGCCGCTGGCAAAACGCCGATATTGCGGCGTATTGCCGGCGGTTTTAACCCTTTCGTGGCTGCTAGCGGGGGTAAAAGCGCCCCGCTAGCGGCCGAAATCTGGCGGTAAAACGCCGCTAAAAATAGCGGCATTTTACCGCCGACGCAAAGGGTGGTGTGGTGTGAAAGGGGTCTTAAAGAACCCACTTCTCTGGGTTCACTGAAACCTCCTCAAACTGCACATGCTTTTCCTGTTCATGGTTTAATGGAAAAGCTTATCTATTCTGAGTGGGATCACCCAGATAAACTTTTTTTTCCTCCTAAAAAGTTTTCTACACTCTATCCTATGGAGGAAAAATTTACTAATATGTGGGGTATACCGGCAGTTGACGCCGCCATTTCCTCTGTAAACAAAAGCCTGACTTGTCCTGTTGACAACACTCAGATGCTTAGGGATCCAACTGATAAGAAAATAGAATTCCTATTAAAAAATTCTCCTTGGCAGGTTCAGTAGCACAACATGCAGTGGCAGCAATTGGAGTCTGTCAATATTTGAGAGACCATGTTAAACAGGTGCTTAAAGTCTTACTTGAACAGCAAGCCCGGGGGTTAGCTAACCTTCCAGTGGCTCTGTGTTTTGCTGTTGATGCTATCAGAGATTCTATTCTTCAGACCTCTCGCTTGGATTGGTACACATGCGTAGAATGTTGTGGCTGAAAAATTGGTCAGCCGAATCACCATGTAAGAAACTCCTGCCAGGATTTCCCTTTCGTGGTGCAAAACTGTTTGGAGAAGACTTGGACAATTATATCCAAAGGATCTCTAGTGGGAAAAGCACCCTTTTACCAGTCAAGAAAAGGAGTAAATGTCCCTCCTTTAAATGGGCGCTTTCTCCAGTGCCAGGGGCATCAGCCTCCAGGCAGTCACAACGGCCTCCTCCGTCAGGTTCTAAGGTTAAAACTCAGAGTCAACCCCAGGGACAAAAGAAGTCCTGGGGGAGAAGGTCTTCAAGACAAAACGCTAAGAGCTGCTTATGAAGGGGCGCCCCCGCTCACTCGAGTAGGGGGAAGACTACTAAAGTTGTCAGGGCTCTGGCAGGAGGAATTTCGGGACAAATGGGTGGTCTCCACAATAACTATAGGTTGCAAACTAGAATTCTGAGAATTCCCTTCTCGTTTCCTCAGATCAAATGTACCCAGAGACCCAGAGAAAAAGAAGTCTCTCCTTATAGCGCTGGAGCGACTATTGACGCAAAAAGTGATCATGGTAGTTCCCATGCAAGAGCAGGGAATGGAGTTTTATTCAAACCTTTTCACGGTACCGAAGCCAAACAGAGATGTCAGACCCATTCTAGATCTCAAAGATCTAAACCGATTTCTAGACATACGGTCCTTTAACATGGAATCAATCCGGTTGGTAGTCTCCATCCTACAAGGAGGATGTTAGGTGTGACCTCAACAAGTCACCTATTTGTCAGGTTATGTTACCGTTTCCCAATTGTTAGTTAGAGTTCTTATCCGAGCAAAGAGACACAGAGGTATTATTCAGTATTTCTGCTCAGAAGTCCGTCGTTAACTCTGACTGTCTCTGACTGACTGTGGCTCTGAGGCTTCTTTATTACATCTTTTATAGACAGAAAAGAGCAAACATCAGCAAATGTAAAAAAAAACAACATTTTCAAAGTAAAGACAATTCTCCGGGTGTTATCAGCTGATAAGACAATCTTCTGGGCGTAGACTGCTTTTTAGGGCTGATGCGGCCTCTTCTTGATGAGTACGTGACAATAGATGACGAATCCTTATTTTACAGAGAAGGATAGAAAAATACATGCATTTAGTAAAACATAAGGTCAACCATTTTGTTTTGACACCCCTTACATTTCCCCCTTTGACATCACCCCTCCCTCTTGCCCTGGGTCCACCTGAACAAGTTCTAGTCAGCCTATATCCAGAGTACTCTCCCTGACCGCGAGTTGTCAGAGGGGTATACACCCATCCCCCTGGACAGTACCAACATCTAAAATTCAGGAAGAGTGGCTTTTCTGACAGATGGGTGATGTCAAGAAACTAAATCTACCTATCTTCACAAAAGTTCCATCTTTTCCGCATCATTTACCTTGGCTTTCTTGCAAAAGCACATAAACAACTTAAAGCATGCATAAAAGAAAAATACGAATAAGAGCACCACTATAATCGTCATTGCTGCCTTCTTAACCCAAGAGAATAACCCTGAGAAACTAAAAGTTCCACCAAACGGATCCCAGTCGCGACCAATATTTCGGGCCTTCTCTTGTAAATTCTTTACTTCCGTACGGTGTTGTGCAATGATGTCATAATAATCAGGTACCTCAATGCTGGTGTTATGTATCCAAGTACAGCACTCATAGTCCTCAGTAGTTTCACAGAGTCCTGTCAGTGCTGCACTCATACTTTCAATTGCTAATTCATGTAATTCTAATTGTTAATGCTACTGTTAGCAAGATCAGTATAGTTTATAGGAACTGCCATCAGTGGTATACTTGCTGTGCTGGGGTGTAATTTGCTACAAATCCAACATTTCTCATATCCTGACTTCTGGGCATAAGCATATTTAAACTTCAGTAATAACATTTTTTTTAGAAAATCCTTCATCCTTGTGTATTTTATTCTGTGAGGTAACCAAACTATTAGCCAGAATTACTGAAACAATAAAAAGATACATGTTGTCATTTGCCAACTGGCTCCTTTTTACAATGAGAAGCGTGGATCCAGGTAGGTTTCCCTTCCAATTTCACTGAGGTTGCTGTAATCAATAGCACCTGGAAAGGACCTTCAAACCTTGGTTCCAGTGTCTTTCTGGTATGTTTCTTTACATACACATAGTCTCCTGGTTGTAGATCGTGAGTACCTGTGACAGAATTAGGGTCTGGAAGAGAAGAATACACACTCTTGTGGATTTTAGTCAGACGCTGTTGCAACTGTATTACATACGTAGTTAAACTATCACATTGTAATTGCATACTTTGAGGAAAATATAAACCTAATCTAGGTGCACTTCCAAACAGTATTTCATATGGGGATAACCCTGTTTTTCCTGTTGGGGTGTACCTAATAGAGAACAAAGCTAAGGGTAGGCACTCAGGCCATGGTTTGTTCAACTCCTGCATAGCTTTTTGTATTTTCAGCTTGATTGTACCATTTACTCTTTCTACTGATCCTGAACTCTGTGGATGGTAAGGAGTATGAAAACTTTGTTGAACCCCTAACATTGCCATCACATTTTGCATTATTTCTCCCGTGAAATGTGTCCCCCTATCTGATTCTATTGTTTCTGGGAGACCAAACCTAGGTATCAGCTCACTAATCAGTTTCTTGGCGGTGGCTTTTGCCGTAGCTGATTTCACAGGATAACTTTCGGCCAGCCTGAAAAATAGGCAGATGCACACGAGAACAAATTCAAAGGGGCCGCTCTTAGGCATTTGTATGTAGTCAATCTGCAGTCTCTGAAAGGGATATTGGGCCCGGACCTGATGTTTACGTGGGGTTTTCACTCTCTGTCCTGGGTTATTAATCAGACAGATTTGGCATGCAGCACAGTAGTTCCTTGCAGTACTACTGAATCCAGGGGCTAGCCATCCTTGGCTTACAATCCTATACATAGAATTGGAGCTGACATGAGTGGGTAAGTGAACAGCCGCTGCCATTGCTGGGTATAGAGAAGCGGGTAGACATATTTTGTCTCCTTCTCTCCATACATTGTCAAGGCCTGGTGCAGCTCCCTCCTTAACCCAACGGTCCTTCTCAATAGCCCCTGCTTGTTCCTGTAGTTCCATTAGCTGCTGCCATGTGGTTTCGGGCATACTCACCTGTACCGTGGCTAAGGTCTCAGGGCTTACTTCCCCTAGAGCTGCCTTCTTTGCAGTTAAATCTGCAAATGCGTTTCCTTTTGCCTCAGTTGTTTTTGCGCTCGTGTGTGCCGCTATCTTCATGATGGCTACTCTTATAACCTTTTGAAGATTGTTCAGGACTCTTTTGATTCCTTCACCATGTTTAACAGGTGTGCCTGCTGCTGTAAGGTAACCTCTAGCTTTCCATATGTGGCCATAATCATGTGCCACACCGTAGGCGTATGCGGAATCAGTGTAAATGTTCCCTTCTTGTCCCTCCAAGTGTTCTAGGGCTTTCTCTAGAGCGGTTAGTTCCGCTTCTTATGCCGACATGTGTGCTGGTAATGACTTTGCCTCAATTACCTGTGTGTCCGTTACCACAGCATAACCTGTGTGATATTTACCTTTGTCATCGGCAAATCTACTACCATCTATGTACAGTGTGTGTTCTGCATTTGCAATGGGTATGTCTGTGACATGTGGGAACCCCGTGGTTTCTTGTTCCATAAGTTGAAAACAATCGTGTTCATCAGATGTTATGTCATGAAATGAAAGTGTGTCAGAATCCTGAGTATCTTGTGCTGTATCTACACCATTATCATCATTACTCCCCCCTGTCAAATCTGTCTGTAATGGTAAAAGCTGTGCTAAGTTAAAAGAAGTGCATCGCTGAAAGGTAACATTGGGGGGTAGGAGCAAAGTGCATTGTAGACGCAGCTGCCTTGCCATTGATATGTGTTTTGGTTGGACCTGTGATAAGATGGCGTGTATGTCATGTGTGGTATGTACCACTACAGGATTGTCTAAGACAATTTCTGAGGATTTGTCAATGATAATTGACACTGCTGCAACTGCTCGTACACAGGACGGTGATCCTCTAGAGACAGGATCGAGGGCCGCCGAGAAGTATGCTACCGGCCTTTGTTTGATGTGTTGTTGTGTCAACACCCCTGTTGCGTGTCCCGTGATTTCAGCAATGTACAAATGAAATGTTTTGGTATAATCAGGGATCCCGATCGCAGGTGCCGAAATTAGTAACCTTTTTAAGGTGCTAAAAGATTCATGACCTGCTTCTGTGAGTACATAGGGTACTATTTTCAAGCAATCATATAATGGCTGCATCAGCGAACTGGCATGTGGTATCCATTGTCTACAATATGATACCATTCCCAGAAACATACGAAGTTGCTTAAAGTTGCGTGGGATATTCATTTGTCTTATGGCCTGGACTCGGTCTTCAGTGAGATGTCGAGTACCCTGGGATATACAGTGGCCCAAAAAGACAACCTTTTTCTGACATACCTGTAACTTAGTTCTATTCACCTTGCACCCTTTTTCAGCCAGGAATTGTAACAATGAGAGAGTGGCTTTTAAACAAGTATCGTTATCCGGACAACATAACAATAGGTCATCTACATATTGCAACAATACACAAGTGTCAGGCGGTAGCCATTCCCCCTATTTTTACTTTTAAAGGTTTAGTCAGTCAGTGGGGCATCGGACAAAAGACCGTCATAACCACTTATGGGTATGGTGTCACGGGACGTCATGTGTGGAGGGACTACTGAATCAGACAACAGACTGCGTGACGCTCCTGTGTCAACCAAACAAGGAATATGTTTACCTTCCACCTTCATCAACATGTGGAGCATTTTGTTCTCTGATTCAGCTAGGACTGGGGCAAGTCATGCGGTCGGATCGTCCCTATCATTGGTACGCCTCTGTCTGTAGTCCCTCGTGTCTCTGTCCGTGTTTCCTTCCTGTTCGTCTTTTATCCTTTTCCTACAGTCTCTTTTTATATGTCCCACCTTGTTGCAGTAATAACAGGTAAGAGGTTTACGGGAGGAATTCCCTCCTTCATTGACCCGGGCAACAGTGTTAACTCCCGGTGTCCTTCTGGGTTTAGTTTCTGCTAAATCAGCCTCTATGCCTTGTGCTTTCTGCAACAATGTTCCTCTGTCCCGTATGGCTCTCCATTCGGGAGTACATGCTTTCAGTTTGTCACCTATTTGGGGTACTAGTCCTTCCATAAACTGTCGATTGAAAGCCCTAATGGTGACGGGTAAGGCTAAATCTAGACCTTCGTCAGCCATCATGCTTTCCATGTTGAGGTAAAATTCTGTAACAGTCTGACCTGGGGCCTGTTTTATGGGCGCTGTCGAACCCCTTTCCTGCTGTTTCCCTTGGCAAAATTCTCGTAACTGAGCAATAAACAGGGGTCTAGAGTCTATATGACGAGGATGTATTCCTGGTGGATCTGCCGCTGGATCCCCTTGTGGTCTATGTGGAGCAATTTCATTCATAAATTGATTAAACATCGTTAGTGTCATTTTATGTCTACATATATCTTCCCCATCTTGCCAAGTTGCTTCATGTGTGTCTAGTAATTGTGTCACGAATCTACAGAATGCGGCAGGTTTTGCTACGGGATCAGGAGCATTCTGTATTAATGCCATAAGAGTGTCAGCCGACCAAGGTGTCCATGTCCTCAGAACGACTTGTCGAGTCACTGTAGGTGGCTGTCCTGCTTGACCCGCATTTGGATTATTTACTTGTATTACCCTAGTCCGACTATGGACTGGAGCTACGGGCTCTGGTCTTTGAGCGCCGCAATGTACACATTCCTGTGCCCAGTCTGTATTCTGGATACCGCATACTCGGCATACCCATCCTCTTCCTCTTAAGGAAGGATAAAGTTTTGGTCTTTCGCTACCTGGTGTGGTAGTGTTATAAGGAGGTGGAGTATCTCCCGTATTTACCCTATCGCCGGGAGCAGAAGGAAGACTTTTGTGTCGGACCTTCATATCCCATCCACCCTTTTCCTGACAATACTCCCATCCCTCCTCTTTAGCCCTGTTGGAAACCTTAATTAAACATTGTATTTGTGATACCCATCCGTTCTGCAATATCTCTCCCTGTCTGTCTTTCTTTATTTCTTCCCAACCTTCTACACTTAATCCATTTTCTCCATCCATCCCCAATTTCTTGAGAATCCTATTTGTGCCCTGTGCCTTATCCTTCCCATACAACATTGTAATTATGTCTTTAACAGCATAACATTTCTGAGATTCCTCCTGGGGTTTACCATGTGTCTGGCCCATTTTGACAGTCCTGCCTAGGTGGCGTTTGGATCACTTACTAAGTGTCTCGTTGCCTTCTCCTCCTAGGGTGCCAAAATACTAAAAACCTCTCCTAGATGAGATTTCTGAAATCGAATTACCTTATATGCTAGCCAACTGACAAATATTATGACCAGACTGACGGCTACAACATATACAAGCATTCCCTTTTGGTGGCCAAACACATATGACTAGGTCTCCGGGACTTTGTGGAGACCTTATTTCCGTCCCATTACCATGGAATCTCTCAGCATTCGTTTCTTATTCCTGCTTTATCGAGGCAGTCAGGACTTATACTTTCAACCCGTTTTTAGGCTCATGAATCAAAAAGCGTATATCAAACTTAAGTGTCGGACCCCCAAAGTACTCTTACGAGTTAAGGGCGCATTCCGTTACCCATTGGGATGATATATGTTTCAATTCACACCATACAAACAGGGCTTATCTCATTCACAACAGACAGATGACAAGTAGACAGACAAGAAACAACGGTAACATAAGCCAAAATATTAAGTTCAAGACCCACTTACTACAGAGGTTGGTTTTTACCTGAAGAACAATTCAGACAGATCAGGTGGGCACAAATCTAAGAAGCACAGAGTTTATAAGAAAATAAAGCTTTTCTTACCTGCGCAGGATTTGTCTGTGGTTCTTTGATGTGCCCGACCATTTCGTTCCGTCCTTATGTTCGTTCGCCTCTTGTAGTTTCTTCAGCGAGTCCCTATTCGCGGCGCCAGAAATGTTAGGTGTGACCTCAACAAGTCACCTATTTGTCAGGTTATGTTACCGTTTCCCAATTGTTAGTTAGAGTTCTTATCCGAGCAAAGAGACACAGAGGTATTATTCAGTATTTCTGCTCAGAAGTCCGTCGTTAACTCTGACTGTCTCTGACTGACTGTGGCTCTGAGGCTTCTTTATTACATCTTTTATAGACAGAAAAGAGCAAACATCAGCAAATGTAAAAAAAAACAACATTTTCAAAGTAAAGACAATTCTCCGGGTGTTATCAGCTGATAAGACAATCTTCTGGGCGTAGACTGCTTTTTAGGGCTGATGCGGCCTCTTCTTGATGAGTACGTGACAATAGATGACGAATCCTTATTTTACAGAGAAGGATAGAAAAATACATGCATTTAGTAAAACATAAGGTCAACCATTTTGTTTTGACACCCCTTAATCCTTACAAGGAGAACATCTGGCATCAATAGACATCAAGGGTACATGTACCTATTTTCCCTGCTCATCAAAAGTTCCTGCGTTTCAAAGTAGAAAAATGCCACTTTCAGTTCATAGCTCTGCCTTTCGGGCTAGCTACTGCACCTCGGGTGTTTACAAAGATCTTGGCCCCTCCTCTTGCCAGATTAAGGGCCCAAGGTATAACGATAATAGCATACCTAGACGACTTGCTCTTGCTAGACCAATTGGTAGTCTGCCTGGACTAAAATTTGGACCAACTACCTGAAACGCCTAGGTTGGGTCCTCAACTTAGAGAAGTCTTCTTTAAAACCAGTAAGAAGACTAAAGTATTTGGGTCTGGTCATAGATACAGCCCAGCAGAGGGTATTCCTACCCCAAGCAAAGATCAGTGCTATAAGAGAACTGATTCAGGTAGTCAGGGCAAAGAAGGAGCCTTCTATTCGTCTTTGTATGAGGTTGTTGAGGAAGATGGTGGCTTCATTCGAAGCAGTTCCCTACGCTCAGTCTCATTCAAGGCTACTGCAAAACAGTATCCTTTCGGCCTGTAACAAGAAGGTTCAGGCGTTAGATTTTCCGATGCATCTGTCCCCTACAACGCGTCGGAGCCTCAGCTGGTGGTTTGTACCCAAAAAACTGCAGAAAGGAAAATCCTTTTTACCAGTTACCTGGACAGTGGTAACAACAGATGCCAGTCTTTCGGGTTGGGGGGCAGTCCTGGAACAGTCGACTGTCCAAGGGAAATGGTCCAGGACCGAGAGGGCCTTACCCATCAACATCCTGGAGATCCGTGCTGCGTATCTAGCTCTAAAAGCCTGGACAATCAGGTTGCAGGGTTGCCCTGTCAGGATCCAGTCCGAGAATGCCACAGCAGTGGCTTATATCAATCACCAAGGGGGCACCAAGAAGTCGTGCAGCTCAGGAAGAAGTAAACCAGATCTTAATCTGGGCAGAAAGACGTGCCATGCATATCGGCAGTCTTCATTCTGGGGATAGAGAACTGGCAGGTGGACTGCTTGAGCCGCCAGCAGTTAGTGCCAGGGGAATGGTCTCTCCCCCCCTATGTCTTTTTGGCCATATGCCAGAGATGGGGGGTTCCGGATGTAGATCGCTTTGCGTCCAGGTTCAAAAACAAGGTCGACAACTTTGTGTCAAGAATGAGGGATCCTCTTGCATGCGGGACAGATGCGTTGGTTACTCCATGGCATCAGTTCTCTCTGATTTATGTGTTCCCTCCTATTCTGCTACTGCCAAGACTGCTTTGCAGGATCAGTCAGGAAAAGAAGTTGGTACTTCTGGTGGCCCCAGCATGGCCTAGAAGAGCTTGGTATGCAGTAATAGTGAAGATGGTGGTAGGGTCCAAGTAGAGCCCCGTCCAGACCTGCTACCCCAGGGACCGGTATTCCATCCTACCTTACAAATGCTAAATTTAACAGTTTGGCTATTGAAACCCACATTCTGAAGAATCGTGGGCTTTCGGGCCCTGTGATATCTACCTTGATTAATGCAAGAAAGCCAGCTTCCAGAATGATTAATCATAGAGTTTGGAAAGCATATGTCTCCTGGTGTGAATCCAGGGGTTGGCACCCCAGAAAATATGTCATAGGCAGAATCCTCGAATTTCTTCAAAATGGGTTAGAGATGAAACTGGCCTTGAGTACCATCAAGGGCCAAGTCTCGGCCTTATCAGTTCTGTTTCAACGTCCACTTGCTTCACAATATTTGGTCCGAAGCTTTATACAAGGGGTAACGCGCCTCAATCTTCCAGTTAGGGAGCCTCTGAACCCCTGGGATTTGAATTTGGTACTGTCAGCTTTACAGAGGCCGCCTTTTGAACCGATACGTCAGATTCTCTTAGTTCTGTTGACAAGGAAATTTATTTTTCTGGGGGCCATTTCTTCTGCCAGAAGAATATCAGAATTTGCGGTCCTCTCTTGTAAAGAACCGTATCTGATAATGCACAAGGATAGAGTGGTATTACGCCCTCTTCCTAGTTTTCTACCGAAGGTGGTCTCAGGTTTTCATCTAAACCAAGATATTGTTCGGCCTTCCTTTTTTCCAAATCCCTGTTCTACGGAATGAGGACATCACCTTTTGGGCTTAGTGCTGCAGGCAACGGTATAGGGTCCTCGGGTCTGAGTACACCCTATGTTGTGTGGTTCCCCTCCCCTCAGATAGCTTTGCTCTGGGACATCCCACTAGTAATTACTGAGTCTCTGTGTCCCGTGATGTACGAGAAAGAAAATAGGATTTTTATAACAGCTTACCTGTAAAATCTTTTTCGTTTGAGGTACATCACGGGACACAGAGGTCCCTCCCCCCTTCTAATATACTTATATTGCTTTGCTACAAAACTGAGGTACCTCCAGTAGGAGGAGGGGTTATATGGGGGATTGAACTTCCTGTCTAGGGTGTGCCAGTGTCCAATCACCTAGTGATACCCTATAACCCACCAGTAATTACTGAGTCTCTGTATCCCGTGATGTACCTCAAAAGAAAAGGATTTTACAGGTATGCTGTTATAAAAATCCCATTTTTCGGTCCCCAAGTATATGGCGGTGCACTACCCCTTTGAGGAGAGCCTTCTCAAGAAATGGTCAGCTCCTCTGGTTGTGGACCCCCCAGTATCCAGGTTAAACAAAGTAACCACAATCCCGGTAGAGGGTACCCCTGCATTTAAGGACTCCACGGACAGGAAGACCGAGACAATGGCTCGTTCTTTGTTTACGGTTGTGGGGTCAACCATGCGAGCAGTACTGGCATCCACACTTGTGTCGCAGACACTAACTTAGTGGACAAAAATGTTGCACTGCGAATTGGGAGAACAACAGGCTTCTCCTGTCTGCGTGGAACTAGCAGACCAACAAGTGCAAGGCCTTAAGTACATTTGTGACAAGGCCCTGGATACCCGCCCTCTGTTATCCAGGGCTTCAGTGTCAGCAGTGGTGCTGAGGCGCCTGATTTGGTTAAAATGCTGGTCTGCTGACCAGACATCCAAAAAAAGCCCTGACGGATCTTCCCTGCCACAGGTGATAAGAGTACTTTACTCCCACAGGCCAGAAAGGCTAAGGAGCCACGCCGTAGGCAAGGGCCATCTTTTTCTTCTGAAACTGTTTTTTCGTCCACCCGGAGCTTCCACTAAGCGTCCTCAGCCCGACAGGATGACCGCTGAAGGACCAAAGCGTCCCTGGAACCGCAAGCCTAACCAGCCTGCGAGCAAATGTGCTACCGCATGAAGGTTGCCCCCACCCTCAACTCGGGTGGGGGGTCGTCTTCGGGAGTTTGCAGCCCGGTGGACCTCTCGGCTGTCTGACCAATGGGCCTGCGATCTGATTTCCTCAGGCTACAAGATAGAGTTCTTCTCTTGGCCGCAAAACAGATTCTTCCCCTCCAGCATACCTGTACTCCCGGCTTGCTGGGAGGCCCTTTTAGGGGCAGTAAGGGACCTGCTGAGTCGTGGGGTGATAGTACCTGCTCCAAAAGTGGAAAGGCTTTAGGGATTCTACTCAAACCTGTTTGTAGCCCCCAAGAAGGAAGGGGTACGCCCAATCTTGGATCTAAAAGCCCTCAATTACTTTGTGAAAGTACAGAGTTTCAGAATGGAATCAGTTCGCTCAGTAGTCGCTGCATTCCATTAAGGGGACTCCCTAGCGTCCTTAGACATCCAGGATACGTACCTGTACATACCTATATGCTTTTGGCATCAGAAGTTTCTGCGATTTGCAGTTGGGGAAGCCCACTACCAGTTTGTGGCTCTCCCTTTTGGTTTGGCATCAGCCCCCCGAGTCTTTACCAAGGTATTGGCTCCTGTTTTGGCGTTGCTACGGCAACACGGGATCACGATCATGGGATACGTAGACGGTCTCCTCCTGAGAGCATCTCAGAGTTAGAGGAGGATGTGGCGATCACCATGCAGACCCTGCAAGAATTTGGGTGGCAGTTAAACCTAAAGAAGTCGGTGATTGTACCGACTCAGCGTTTGGAGTACCTAGGCTTACTGCTGGACTCCACGGAAATGAGAGTGTTTCTCCCTTGAGACAAGCAGCAGACTCTCAGAGCCACGGCGAAACTTCTGATGAACAAGTGGTCATCGCTACACTTCTGCATGCAATTCCTGGGACTCATGGTGGCCTCCTTCGAGGCAGTACCATATGCCCAGTTCCACACCAGAGTCCTGCAGAAGGAGATTTTGACAAATTGGGACAAATCTCCATTGTCCCTGGATCGGCAGATTCAGGTGAGCCAGTTAGTCAGTGTTTCCCTGATCTGGTGGCTGAGGTCCCCGGCACTTCAGTCCGGGAAGTCGTTCCTACCTGTGAAATGGACAGTGATCACAATGGATGCCAGCCTATCAGGCTGGGGTGGAATAATGGAAGTTCAGTCGACCCAGGGCCTCTGGTCGGCAGAGGAATCCAAGTTGCCAATCAATCTGCTCGAACTGAGAGCAATCAGGCTATGTCTCTCCACTTGGTTGTTAAGACTGCGAGGGCATCCAATCAGGATCCAGTCAGACAACGCCATGACTGTGGCATACGTCAATCACCAAGGAGGAACAAGAAGCTCGGCCACCGCATGGGAGGTTGCTCACATACTTCGGTGGGCAGAGCGACATGTACCAGCCCTGTCAGCCATTTACATCCCGGGAGTGGAGAACTGGCAGGCGGACTATCTAAGTCACCCCTAATGTTAGAAGCAAATCGCTCCTCCACCCCTGCCCCCATGCTTCGGCATATATGCTCTTTTTTTAACTGTGGTGGTGAAATCACCTCTGACAGTGCTGGAGTCATGGCTTTACATATCCTGTGAGCAAACGCTGTTGCTGTCAAGATAACTAAACCTGTGCTGCAGCTGTATGGCGCACCTGTTAAGCAAATGATGGTTAACAAAGTAACATTACAGTATAACAGTAAGACTTAACATACCTGCAAAGCAAATACAATAAAACAGTAAAAATACTTTTTTTTTAAACAATCTGTGGCCAAAAAAAAAAATATGCCAAAGCATGAAGGCAATCCGCCCCTAATGTTAGGAGCAAATCACTCCTCCACCCCTGCCCCCATGCTTTGGCATATATGCTCTTTTTTTAACTGTGGTGGTGAAATCACCTCTGACATCGATGGAGTCACGACTTTACATATTGTGGGAGCAAACGCTGTTGCTGTCAAGATAACTAAACCTGTGCTGCAGCTGAATGGCGTACCTGCTAAGGAAATGATGATTAACAATGAAACAAAGTAACATTACGGTATAACAGTAAGACTTGCCATATCTGCAAAGCAAATACAATAAAACAGTAAAAATAAAACCTTTTTTAACATAATCTGTGCCCCAAAAAAAAATATATTCCAAAGCATGGGGGCAATCTGCCCCTAATGTTAGGAGCAAATTGCTCCTCCACCCCTGCCCCCATGCTTCGGCATATATGCTCTTGTTTTAACTGTAGTGGTGAAATCACCTCTGACAGTGCTGAAATCACGGCTTTACATATCGTGGGAGCAAACGCTGTTGCTGTCAAGATAACTAAACCTGTGCTGCAGCTGAATGGCGTACCTGCTAAGCAAATGATGGTTAATAATGAAACAAAGTAACATTACAGTATAACAGTAAGACTTAACATACCTGCAAAGCAAATACAATAAAACAGTAAAAATACTTTTTTTTTTTTTAAACAATCTGTGGCCAAAAAAAAAATATGCCAAAGCATGGGGGCAATCCGCCCCTAATGTTAGGAGCAAATCGCTCCTCCACCCCTGCCCCCATGCTTCGGCATATATGCTCTTTTTTTAACTGTGGTGGTGAAATCACCTCTGACAGTGCTGGAGTCATGGCTTTACATATCCTGTGAGCAAACGCTGTTGCTGTCAAGATAACTAAACCTGTGCTGCAGCTGAATGGCGCACCTGTTAAGCAAATGATGGTTAACAAAGTAACATTACAGTATAACAGTAAGACTTAACATACCTGCAAAGCAAATACAATAAAACAGTAAAAGTCGTTTTTTTTTAAACGATCTATGGCCAAAAAAAAAAATATGTCAAAGCATGAAGGCAATCCGCCCCTAATGTTAGGAGCAAATCGCTCCTCCACCCCTGCCCCCATGCTTTGGCATATATGCTCTTTTTTTAACTGTGGTGGTGAAATCACCTCTGACATCGCTGGAGTCACGACTTTACATATCGTGGGAGCAAACGCTGTTGCTGTCAAGATAACTAAACCTGTGCTGCAGCTGAATGGCGTACCTGCTAAGGAAATGATGATTAACAATGAAACAAAGTAACATTACGGTATAACAGTAAGACTTGCCATATCTGCAAAGCAAATACAATAAAACAGTAAAAATAAAACCTTTTTTAACATAATCTGTGCCCCAAAAAAAAAATATTCCAAAGCATGGGGGCAATCCGCCCCTAATGTTAGGAGCAAATCGCTCCTCCACCCCTGCCCCCATGCTTCGGCATATATGCTCTTGTTTTAACTGTAGTGGTGAAATCACCTCTGACAGTGCTGAAATCACGGCTTTACATATCGTGGGAGCAAACGCTGTTGCTGTCAAGATAACTAAACCTGTGCTGCAGCTGAATGGCGTACCTGCTAAGCAAATGATGGTTAATAATGAAACAAAGTAACATTACAGTATAACAGTAAGACTTAACATACCTGCAAAGCAAATACAATAAAACAGTAATAATACTTTTTTTTTAAACAATCTGTGGCCAAAAAAAAAAATATGCCAAAGCATGAAGGCAATCCGCCCCTAATGTTAGGAGCAAATCGCTCCTCCACCCCTGCCCCCATGCTTTGGCATATATGCTCTTTTTTTAACTGTGGTGGTGAAATCACCTCTGACATCGCTGGAGTCACGACTTTACATATCGTGGGAGCAAACACTGTTGCTGTCAAGATAACTAAACCTGTGCTGCAGCTGAATGGCGTACCTACTAAGGAAATGATGATTAACAATGAAACAAAGTAACATTACAGTAAAACAGTAAGGCCGCGTACACACGGGCGGATTGTCTGCCCAACTTAGTCCGCTGAAACGTGTTTCAGCGGACAATCCGCTCATGTGTGGGCTTCAGCGGACTTTTTCAGCGGACAGTCTGACGGACTAGGTCTTTCGGAATTTCCGTAATTTTGTCCGTCCAAACTTGGTTTCAGCGGACAGTCCGCTCGTGTGTAGGCAAGTTGGACGGACTAAGTATGGCGCATGCTCAGAAAGGATTTACATGCCGAAGGTTGCATTGCAGTGTATTGGACGTCGTATTTCTAGTCCCGTCGTACGTGCCATACACGTCATCGCGCAAGCTTTCAGCGGACTGTCTGTTCATCGTGTGTGGTCAAGTCCGTTCACTCAAAAGTAGGACGGACTGTCTGTCGGATTGTCTGACGAACTTAGTTGGGCAGACAATCCGCCCGTGTGTACGCGGCCTAAGACTTGCCATATCTGCAAAGCAAATACAATAAAACAGTAAAAATAAAACCTTTTTTAACATAATCTGTGCCCCAAAAAAAAAATATTCCAAAGCATGGGGGCAATCCGCCCCTAATGTTAGGAGCAAATCGCTCCTCCACCCCTGCCCCCATGCTTCGGCATATATGCTCTTGTTTTAACTGTAGTGGTGAAATCACCTCTGACAGTGCTGAAATCACGGCTTTACATATAAGAAAAATAAAACCACAACTATTTTTGGCTTTTTTCTTTTATATTTTTTGTGTTTTTGTGTGTTTTTTTTTAAATCTGTGGACGCCATCGGTGGTGTTTTTTTTTTTTTTTTGCGGCCATTAGGGGGACTGTTTAAGTGCCCTGGATTTTGGACACCCTAGTGCAGCACCCAGCGATATAGGCATAAGACGATCATCCTGATTCCCTATTGCTGTTGGCATCTCCCCCCCCACCACCCAACCGCACTGATCCCCCTCTCTGTCCTCCCCCATCTGATTCCCCCTGTTGTGTACAAACCTGCACAAACCCCTCCTCCACATCCAAGAACTGTAGTTCAATGATGTCACAAGCATCCCCACCCCTATGTGTGCAGGCTTCTGTGGAATGAGAAATCTCCCACCCAAAGCTCATTGGTCCAGCAATGACGGCTGACGTCAAGATTCGGACTGAACCAAGGCTCCTCCCAATTCCCTATTGGTGTTGCAGTATACCTCTCCCTGTAATCCCCCCCCCCCCGCCTCACTGATCCCCCTCCCTGTCCTACCCACATCTCATTCCCCCTGCTGTGTATACATCTGCACAAATTTCCCCTTCCCTTCCTGGAACTGTAGTTCAATGATGTCACAAGCATTGCTCGTTAGTCCAGCAATGACGGCTAACTTCAGGATTTGGACGGGACTGGGCTCATCCCGATTCCCTACTGGTGTTGCAGTATTTCTCTACCTGCAATTATCCCCCCCCCCCCCCCCGCCACACTGATCCCCCTCCCTGTCCTGCCCACATCTGAATATCACTGCTGTGTAGTCCTCTGCACAAACTCCCCCCACCCAATCCAGGAGCTGTAGTTTAATGATGTCACAAGCATCCCCATCCCTATGTATGCATGCCTCCGCAGGCCAAGAAATATCCTGCCTACAGCTCGTTGATCCAGCAATGACAGCTGACTTCAAGATTTGGACTGATCCTGAGCTCATATCCCCCGCACTAATCCCCCGCCGTACTAACCCCCCTCCCTGTCCTGCCCTCATCTAATTCCCCTGCTGTGTACAAGCTTAATATGTACAAACATTGTTATTTTGTAATGTACTGTCTTTTGATTCCCTTCAGACTCCCCTAGAGAAAGCTGCTCGCCTATGGCCTTTTTTGAGCGGTTTGAAGGCTGGTAATTTCCTTTCACAACCTATTGGACACTGAAGTCGCCCATCACTGTGATGAACACCATGGAGTTGTCTGGTGGGGTGGAAGGTTTGCTTTCCTTTTCCTCTTCGTAAATTGCTTTCCTCTTCGTAAGTCAAAATGTGAGTTTTTACTTGACCACTGGGCCTTGGGTAATATTTGGCTGGTGTTGTGCCCATACTCAGCACAGATCAGGTCTTGAGCCAGAACACCACCAGTGGCCAGGGCCGCAGGTGATGCAAGACGCTTCTGCTGTCATGATCTCGCAGAATGGAGTTGCCATCTTTAAAAGTCTGTGGACACCGTTGGCACACATGGCTGGAGTTTATCAACCCATTCCAGGTCAATAAGTTAGCGATAATATAAACCCATGTGTACTCATATGGGATATTTGAAAGCTGGGCCGCCAATAAGGCGGCCTGCAGCAGCTGAAAGTACCCCCGACTTTCAGCTGCTGCAGGAAGAGACACAAAGGGCATCACTCCTGCAATTCCCCCACCCCCCCCCCACCCCCACCCCACTGCACCAACCCTCCATTCCCTGTCCTTCCCCCCACATCTGATTTCCCCACCTATGCAAATTTCCCCTCCCCAGCCAATAGCTGTATGTTACACCCCCCCCATGTATACATTACTCTGTGGGGCAAGAAATCTCCTGCCCAAAGCTGGTTGGTCCAGCAATGGCAGCTGCCTTCAGGTTTTGAACTGAACCCAGCTCATCCCGATTCCCTTCCTGTGTTGCAGCATTTCTCTCCATCGGTTGCTGACGAAATCGAATCCCGGGACATCTATTGGATGACATTTTTTGTGTCTTTTGAAACTCTTCCCATTCACTCTTATCCTCTTTTTCCGGTTTACCTTTGGACTCTGTGGAGAGCAAAAAACACATTAGATACCAGAAATAATGATTTCAGATAATGCCGAATTATCACTATATGGAATATTACTATTGGGTGACTTCTGTTATTTGCTATGTGCTGAGTGGACATGTGAAAGGAAATCCTACATGGACCAGTAACAATTCGACATATGCATCAGTATAAATTGTCATTATATCATTATAACTATACAGACACGTGTATAAATGATCTTTATATGTTGTACTGATGCTAAATTCTCTGCAGGAAGCTGCTTATAATATATTGATAGCTTTCATGCTTGATTGATACATTACTTATAAATGGTCCACTGTGGCTTGTTTTTCCATCTTAAAAGTGCAATCTATTGGATATCAATAGGTCACGGCACTTGCACAACTCGGAAGGCTATGCAGCTACTTATACCCGCCAGTAGGGGGCAGAATAGGGAATGCAAAACAGCAGACATAGCACAATTACAGACATGATCCCATTTAGTTTCCGATACTTACAGGTGGCATGACGTATGGTGGACGCAGGTTCCCAGCTTCCAATTTTTCCCAGTCAATCCCCGCGAAGAACGGGTGATGCCGCATATTTCTTCGCGCATACTTGCACTGTGGATTAAAAAAAAAAAAAAACATGTATTAAAAAGATAAATTATTTGCATCACAGAAGCAATAACTAAACAATTTAATTTAGCCAATTTACTAGCACAAATGAAAGTAAACTATCTCTGGCTAGAGTAGAGCATTTACTTACCTCCTCTATTAGGTCTTCGAGTTGAGGATCGCGATAATCATCAGGGAGGTTCAATAACAGGCACAAGATTGTCTGGCTAAAGCATGTGTATTCGCAGAGGTAGTCATACCACGGTTCCACATTGGCCTGGAAAAAAATATATATATATATATTATTATAGCCCAAAACATAATACAATTAATACAAAATTACAAAACATTTCATTCAACTCCTATAGCAATGAATATGTATAGTATATGTTATAACAGCAGTTGGGTGTTTCATGATTCTACCACCCCAAACAGAGGTCCGACCCCATTCTGTGGGTCTACGCAAAGTTTCAATTTTCACCACCTTTTATTACATTATTCAGCCCTTTGGACGTATCCGGTATGCCCAACGTCTGAAAATGTTAACCACTTCTGGGCCGCCCCACGGGCCATATATTACGGCAAGGCAGGCCATCAGCGCGAAATCATGTACCGGTGATTGGATGGGGGCACGCACGCGCTCTGCCTGGGGACACACTCCAATCACAGCGGGAGCCAGTCAGCGGGTCTGCCCACCGATCGTAACCGAGGCAGACAGAACAGCGGTCGGCCTATGTCAACAAGGCAGATCGCCGTTCTGTCAGAGGGGAAGATTGAGAGCTTGAGTTTCGGCTAAGCAGGAACACAGATATCTGTCTTCCCCCAGTCAAACCACCTCCCCCCACAGTTAGCAAGCACTCACATGGAACACATTTAACCCTTTGATCGCCCCGGATGTTAATCCCATTCCTGCGAGTGTAATTACAGTGACAGTGCATATTTTAGCACTGATCACTGTATTGGTGTCACTGGTCCCCAAAAAAACGTCAAAAATGTCAGTTAGGTGTCTGATCACTGATCGCAACCATTACTAGTAAAAAAAATATATATAAAAATGTCATAAATATATCCCTTAGTTTGTAGACAGTATAACGTTTGGATAAACCAATCAATATACACTTATTGGGATTTTGTTTTACCAAAAATATATAGCAGAATATATTGGCCTAAATTGATGAAGAAATTTAGATTTTTAAATTTTTTTATTTTATTCTAAATTGTCGCTCTTTTTTTTTTGTTTATAGCGCAAAAAAATAAAAGGTGATCAAATACCACCAAAAGAAAGCCCTATTTGTGGGAAAGAGGATATCAATTCTATTTTGGGCATAGCGTTGCACGACCGTGCAATTGTCAAAGTAACACAGTGCCATATCACAAAAATTGGCCTTGTCATGAAGGGGGGTAAACCTTCCGGAGCTGAAGTGGTTAAACAAGCTCAGCTGTTTCTTTTTTTTTTTTTATCAGCCGGCTTCCCCACCTTTTATTACATTATTAATATCTGGATCTTCCAAGGTCTGAAGAAATGAACCACTTCAGCCCCAAAGGTTTTACCCCCCGTAATGACCAGGCCATTTTTTGCGATACGGCACTGGCATTGCTCTAATTGACAATAGTGCGGTTGTGCGACGCTGTACCCAAATAAAATTGATGTCCTATTTTTCTCACAAATAAACCTTTCTTTTGATGGTATTTGATCACTTCTGTCTTTTTTTTTTTTTTTTTTTTTACTCCAAACAAAAAAAGACCAACAATTTTGAATAAAAAACTATATTTTTTACTTTCTGCTATACAACATTCCCAAAAAAAAAACGAATTTCCTCTCCCTCTCCTCCCTCCCCCCTGTGCTTTCTATTGGCTAAACAAAAAAGCCTGAAGCTGTAAAACACTTGTCTAAAACGCTTTAAAAAGCTTGTATAAAGCTGCAAAAAAAAAGTCAGTAAATGGATCCGCTCAGGTGTGGATGGAGCCTAAATGGACTGTGTGACTTACCATTGAGCTAGTAATAGTAGTAATTTCCGGGTCATAAGGAAGTTCTTTTCTCCTTGACAACCCGAAGTCGATAATCTTTGCATGCCCGGTAGTATCAATGAGGATGTTGCTTGTATGTAGATCACTGTAAAAAAGAAGAAGAAAAAAAAAGGTAAGTAGGCTGTTATCATCTAGAACAAGACTCTCCAAACTTCAACAGAGGTGTCCAAACTTTCTTTCCTGTGGACAGTAGAAGGAGGAATAGGGCCCCATCATTGTCAGTGAGAGGAATAGGGCCCCATCATTGATGTCAGTGAGAGGAATAGGGCCTCATCATTGATGTCAGTGAGAGGAATAGGGCCCCATCATTGGTTTCAGTCGGGGGAATAGTGCTTCATCATTGGTGTCAGGGGGAATAGTGCCCCATCATTGGTGTCAGTAGGAGGAATAGTGTCCCATCATTGGTGTCAGTTGGGGGAATAGTGCCCCATCATTGGTGTCAGTCAGGGGGAATAGTGCCCCATCATTGGTGTCAGTAGGAGGAATAGTGCCCCATCATTGGTGTCAGTGGAAGGAATAGTGCCCCATCATTGGTGTCAGTAGGAGGAATAGTGACTCATCATTGGTGTCAGTAGGGGAAATAGTGCCCCATCATTGGTGTCAGTAGGAGGAATAGTGTCCCATCATTGGCGTCAGTCGGGGGGAATAGTGCCTAATCATTGGTGTCAGTAGGGGGAATAGTGCCCCATCATTGGTGTCAGTAGGAGGAATAGTGCACCATCATTAGTGTCAGTAGGAGGAATAGTGCCCCATCATTGGTGTCAGTAGGAGGAATAGTGCCCCAACATTGGTGTCAGTAGGAGGAATAGTGCCCCATTATTGGTGTCAGTGGAAAGAATAGTGCCCCATCATTGGTGTCAGTAGGAGGAATAGTGACTCATCATTGGTGTCAGTGGAAAGAATAGTGCCCCATCATTGGTGTCAGTAGGGGGAATAGTGACTCATCATTGGTGTCAGTAGGGGGAATAGTGCCCCATCATTGGTGTCAGTAGGAGGAATAGTGCCCCATCATTGGCGTCAGTCGGGGGAATAGTGCCTCATCATTGTTGTCAGTCGGGGGAATAGTGCCCCATCATTGGTGTCAGTAGGGGGAATAGTGCCCCATCATTGGTGTCAGTAGGAGGAATAGTGCCCCATCATTGGTGTCAGTAGGAGGAATAGTGCCCCATCATTGGCGTCAGTCGGGGGAATAGTGCCTCATCATTGTTGTCAGTGGGAGGAATAGTGCCCCATCATTGGTGTCAGTCGGGGGAATAGTGCCCCTTCATTGATGTCAGTCGGGGGGGATAGTTTCTTGCATCAGTGGAGGGAAAAGCTCCCTAAGATCCAGATACAGCCAAGCAAACAACCGCATCTGGCCTGCACGCCGCAGTTTGGAGACCAATAAAATATGATGGGTCATATTATGATGATACTTACCGATGCACAATGCCTCTGGAATGAAGAGCTTGTATGGCACACAAGATCTCCGCAGCGATGAATCTGATGGAAAAAGAAGAAAAAATGATTAGTGATAAACTTTCTCTGTAGTAACCTGATTAATATGACCTGATCCTAATACTATGGGAAGTAGGTATATTTTTGAAGACATCTTGTATTTATGCTAAATCATTTTAACAAGACATTGCCATAGGAGTATTCGTATTTGGCTATAAACCTTGATTTATTCTCATTATGGAATTATTATGGTAAAGGTTTCTAAGTACTAATGAAATGACTGTAGTCCAGCTAAGATCATAACCATGAAGTTCGATCTTCCTGAATCCCATCCCATAAATCATGCCAGTCTAAAGCTCCCCATGGATATTAGATTATATTTTATGAAAGATCGAGCTACGATCTCAGGTCTATGAGTCCCTCCCATGGCTTTTGGCAGACTACATTCGTCAGGCTACAAATTCTGGCTCAATAGTTACTTCCCCATGTAATCCATATAGGCAATGTTTGGCATCTCACCTATCCTCCTTCCCTATGCATTTCCTCTTTTAAAAATGTTGAACCAATTCAAACATAGGAGCAAGGCACCTGACTAGTGTACCTGGGGGTGGTTAGGTAAAGCAGGTGTATCCCATCACCCCAATAGCCTGAAAGTGATCTATCTACAATTGTTCATTCTACCTCCCTCCCCACTACTAATGATCCCCATTGTAGTACTTACCTTATGGTGTTAATATCCAGAGGATGCATCTTGATCATGAATTCCTCCAGGGTCCAACCATTCACAAATTCCATGACATAGAAAAGGTACTCCTAGAAGATGATAAAAGAGACACACATTATAATTCATTCATTATTCACTATGAGAGTCCATATTCAGCCCTTCATTCTTGTCTTCTCACATCCGGAGACTTTTCGGGAACATGTTCACATATCTGTGAAGGGTCTCATTTATTTAGGTCATTTTATAGCTAGTAATAGTCACGTTTCCTGTGCTTGTTCTGTAATGCTGGATTCTGGATGCTTTGCTCCTTTACTGTGCTTGTTCTGTAATGAGGATGCTATGCTCCTTTTTCCAAGCAGTAAGGCCGCGTACACACGGGCGGACTGTTCGCCCAACTTTGTCCGCTGAACAGTGTTTCAGCGGACAGTCCGCTCGTGTGTGGGCTTCAGCGGACAGTTTCAGCGGACAGTCTGACGAACAAAGTTTTTCGGAATTTCCGTAAGACTGTCCGCTGAAACTTGGTTTGAGCGGACAGTCCGCTCGTGTGTAGGCTTGTTCGGCAAACTAAGTCTCGCGCATGCTCAGAAAGAATTTACACGGCGAAGGTTGCATTGCAGTGTATCGGACGCCGAATCTCTCGTCCCGTCGTACGTGCCGTTCACGTCATCGCGCAAGTTTTCAGCGGACTGTTCGTTCGTCGTGTGTGGTCAAGTCCGCTCATGCAAATTTTGAACGGACTGTTTGTCAAACTGTTTGACGAACCTAGTTGGGCGGACAGTCCACCCGTGTGTACGCGGCCTAAGAAGCAAAGGACCGGCTTGGACGGCCTTCAAAAGCTCTTCAAGGTTACAGAACCAGTCCGGTTGACTAACATTTGCCAACACAAGTTGGAGCTATTAGGGGTAGGAGAATGTGATATTCTGATTGATTTGGACTCTCCAAAAAAAATGAAAGATAAAGTTGCTTACCTTTGTCTGGAATGCGGCGTATAATTCCGGGAAGAACCTGTTCCCTCCCACCTCTTCCTGAATTTGACGCTCTGCCAAAAGTCTTTCAAGAGGCAAGGATGTTTTCATGGCTTTTTTTATTGCCAGCAGCTGACGAGTGGCGGGATGTGATGCCAGGTACACCTAAAGGAAGAAAAGCAATAAGATAATAGTAGTTAATCAAAGGTCGTCTCACCCACCCATCATATTTCTTTTTTGGGTTCAATGTAAATAAGCCAATCACCCAGCGGCTCTTTACACTGCACATTGTCTTCAGTGGTGAAATTTACCCACTGGAGTTCCCATCCGCACCCTGCTGTATTCTTTACAATGAATAATACAATGGAAAACCTACCAGGGGAAAGTGAAACCCCTTCCCACCCATCCCTATGTTGTCTTATATCGGGGAAAAGTAATACTCCACCCAAAATCGAATGGTAAACCTACTCCCAGCCCCATTCTAAGCCCAATTTAAAAACAGATTGCTATACTTAACTATTCTGACCCAGCTCCGGTCCAGTCTGGTCCCAGGCTGAGCTGTCAGCCGGGGCTTCTGTGTAGAGCAGAGGCAGCCAACAACAGATGCCCCACAGTAAGTCTATGGGTAAGGTCATTTCCTATTCATTTCCCAGACGTTATCGGCTTTCTCTCTATACAGAAGCTGACGCTGGACCAGAGAGAATTCAGAATAGGTCATTTGTGAGCCTTTGTTTATTCTTAATGTAGAATTTCTGCCTAAAGCTAACTGGCCCATTTTCTAACACATGCTGACTAACCTGCGTACAAAAAAAAATGTATATACTTACCTTACTTGCCCCCTCCCGAGGGGGCTAACTTGGGGGCGCAGCATTTGCGTCCATAGACACGAATGCCGGACTCCGCCCGCCACCCGCATTATTGGATTTGATTGACAGTAGCGGGAGCCAATGACTGCACTGATATCAATCTATCCAATCAAGAGCCAGGACCCGTGAAGAGAGGGACAGCATGTTCCTGCCGAGGAGATGAAGGGGCTCAGGTAAGTAAAGCAGGGGCTGGTGCCAGGTGTTTTTTCACCTTAAAGGGATACTTAGCCCCCGGGGTGTCAGCGCTAAACCAGCGCTATTTTTAGTGCCGCTTTACTGTCGCTATCTTTTGACACACTGCCAGCGCACCGCTACAGTGTGAAAGCCCTCAGGCTTTCACACTGGAGTGAATTGAGCAGCTGTTATATACCCCTTTTACACCAGGGCGTTTTGCAGGCGCTATAGCGTTAGAAATAGCGTCTGCAATCCGCCCTAAAGAAGCTGCACCATTGTGTGTATTGTGAAAGCCCCGAGGGCTTTCAAACTACAGCGGTGCACTGGCAGGACGTCAGAAAAAAGTCCTGCCAGCAGCTTCTTTGGAGCGGTGAAGGAGCGGTGTGTTTACCACTCCTCCACTGCTGTTCCCCATTGAAATCAATTGGGCAGCGCTGTAATGCCGGTTTTAACCCCTTCGCAGCCACTAGCGGGGGGTAAAAGCGCCCGCTAGCGGCCAAAATGCTCCGCAAATCCGGCAGTAAAACGCCGCTAAAAATAGCGTTTTACCGCCGACGCAAACGGCGGTGTGGTGTGAAAGGGGTCTTAGGGCGTTTTGCAGGTGCTATTTTTAACGCTATGGCACCTGCAAAGCGCTCCAGTGTGAAAGGGGTCTAAAGGTTCGTGAAAAAACACCTGTCCTTGACCAGTCCTCCAGCCCCCCCCCCCCCATTTTACTTACCTGAACCCTCTAACTTATCCCACAGGGACACTCTCTCACTGCAGGGGGTTCTCGGCTCTTGATTGTATAGATTGATAGCAGTGAATCCAATGATGCGGCCGCCGGAGGGGCGGGGCCGAGTTCTGCATTCAGCGTCTATGGACGCCGAATGCTGGACTCAGGAGTGCACCCGCAAGGTAACCCCCCACCCACCCGAGAGTGCTTCTCCCAGGGGGTTATCTGATGCGGCGAGGAGCCGCCAAGGGACCCCAGAAGAACAGGTTCAGGGCCACTCTGTGCAAAACGAGCTGCACAGTGAAGGTAAGTATGATATGTTAATTTAGAAATAAAAAAAAACTTTAGTGTCCCTTTAATGCATCCTATGCATTCAGGTGAAAAAACACGAGGGTTTACAACCCCTTTAACATGATGCAAGTTATGACACAACCATAGCAGGTATTAAACCTGTGTGAATGCAGCTTTAATAAAGTGCGTTATCATTCCTCCCTATCTGTTATATGTATATAAATCAGAGAAACTATAAATCTGATCACTTACCTTCCCAAACAATCCCTCTCCGAGAAGCTCATGATATTTGAAGCTTTCTATAGTTAGAGGAACTGGAACATCTGCATGGATCTGGTTGGTTCCTAAAGAGAGAAAAAAAGGATTAGTTTTCCTCCACCTAAGTTTGTTTCAATGATTTGTATTGGGTTTTTAAAAGTACAAATAAAGTTAACTGAACAAGTGGAAGTTGTAAAGTGACTACATTCTACTCAGTCATTCCTATGGGTGAGCTGTATTCTGCAGGACCGTATTCAACACGGGGGCTGCACTCAAGTGGCCGGGGTGATTTTTTAGTTGACAAGTTCTGTTAAAATAAACTTATTCTTTAAGGGCATATTTCACTAACTGCCCATGCAAAAGGAGATTTTTTTTTACTAAGGACCAATAGAAATTAGGCTTTTAAAAGAGTCACCAATAGAAGGGACTCATATAAGGGGTATCAAACAGCCACCAGCAATGCAGGATTACAGTAGATACTCCAGGGTGACCATTGAGACATGTGGTATACTATAAGTCACTGGCAATAAAGGCCATAATTAGGGATATGCTATATAAACTTCTGTAGTATCAAAAAAAAAAGAGTTGGCTTAGGGAGCCTCCATCATAAATTTCCTTTGGGGGCTATGTGATTTGTATATCATCTCTGGTCTATTTAGATGTATACCAAGTCCCACCAATATGAAATATCTCTAAATAAAATAAATCTTGTTCAGCCAACTTGTATGTTATATTGTTTATAATTCTTACTTTTAGAAGAAATGTAGTTTCTTATCCTTTGAAGTAAAGAAGTACCGATCTTGCTAGAAAAAAGACGTTTGCCCCCAGGGACGACGTTCTGCTGGCCTTGTTGGATATATCCTCCGCTGGGGTGGGTCTTGTCCCCTGTAGGTTCCTTTTGGGTGGTCAGAGGAACACTCTCCTTTTCTGGAAGAAGAGCATTGTCTTTGCTGCTGATAACCTCAGCCTTGTTTTCTGAGGTGGACACAATATCTGTAGTAGCGGCAATCTCAGTGACACTTTCTGGGATTGACGCCATGTCTGAAGGGATACAGATATCCAACCCATCTTTAAGCTCAGCCACATTCTCTACATCTGTGGGTTCCATCCCATCTGTTGGGGTGGGCACAGTCTCCACAATGTCTGTGGCTTTGGTGGGTTGGATTGTGTCCTCTGATTCAGGCTCCTTCTCCAGAATAGCGGTAATCTCAATCCCGCTTTCTGGAATTGTCTCTGTAGGAATGCTGACCTCAAGCTCATCTGTTGGTGCATCCACCTTCTCTATAGATGGGGTGAACTCAGGCTCTTCTGCTGAAATATAGACATTGTCTGAGCTGCCTGTGGACTCAGTCTCGCTCTCAAGGCTGGTCTCACTCCCGTCAGTGGTGATGGACCCAGATTCATCTCTTGAGGAAGGCACAGTCCCTACAATAGTAGTGAAATTGGTGCCCTCTGCTGAGGCACCGCCACCCTCAGGAATAACATCTGAGCTGTCTGTGGTCTCAGTATGTCTTCTTAAGCACAGAGACCAAGAAAATTTGTGGCACCCTCCTACAAACACAAACTTTGTAGAGCTGCTGATCTCTAGATCATCGTTTTGCTCAGTCACAATCTTGATGATTGTGACTAGAGTCCCAAATATTGAGTTGGGCACAATCTCCTCAATGTCTGTGGCATCAGTGGATTGTGTTGAGTCAGACTCCTCGTTTGTAGTAGCGGTGCTCTCAGTCCCGCTTTCTGGAATTGACCAAGTCTCTGTAGAGGTGCTGGTCTCTTTCCCGTCTTTTAGCTCAGCCACAGTCTCTAGAACTCTGGTGAACTCCATGTCATCTGCTGACACGAAGGTACCGTCTGAGCTGATGCCACTCTCTGTTGCGGTTGTGGGTTCAGTCCCACCTGCCGGGTTGGGCACAGTCTCCACAACGTCTGTGGCTTTGGTCTGATTCAGTGTCTGAGTGTCTGACTCAGACGTGGTAAAGTGGTTTGTAGTTTCAGGAGGAATCACATTGATTTCTGGAGAAAGAAAAAAAAAAGAAAGATTACTTTCCATTCATGTATTGGTTTTTCTAGACTATCAACTAGTACAAAACGAAACAAGTAAATCGCAAGGCTGGCTGAACAGAATTAAAGGCCAATTCTCTGGCTGCTTTTTTTTATATAATTTTTTTTTTTTGCATGTGTATGTTGTATGTAAGTGTATAGCCAAAACTAGGGTAGAAAGGGGTTAAGAAGCCTATTAGGTTATTTTTGCCATCGGTGTGAGGAAATTTCACTTCTCTTCCTGTACTGGCCATGCAACAGGAAGTGAAAGGAAATCCCTACAAAGTGAGGAGAAATTCCCATCTTGTGCAGTTGTTGCTGGAACAGGTGTCCCTATAGGAAGACTCTCCCTGACCCCCGGTTCTTGTGGTGAATCCAAAATTTTGTATCACACCTCACTTCCTGTTTCAGGGACAGACTATGGTCATCAGGACAAATATACAGTATTGGTAAAGTAACCAGCAATGATAATCTGACAGGGCCTCTAACCCGTCACCCCTCTTTCCTAACCAAAAACAACGTTTTGATTTCAACTAATACTAAAGCTGTCCAATCCAACAATTCCAAGGATTTTTTCCAGCAGTAATGCGCTGTTGGGGGGGGGGGGGGGGGGCAGTTCCAGCATCTATAGTACTGAATTTATGTAATAGCAAGGAGTACTGGGGTGTGCTGGAGAGTCTATTGATGCTTACTGCGGGGGGATCTATTGTTACTAGTTGGGATTCTTTTTTGTGTGTGGGATCTATTGTTGCTGGTGAGGGGGTCTTATGTTGCTGTGGGTCACTTGTTGTCGGGAGTGATCTGTTGTTGGGGGAGAAGGTCTATTGATGCTGGCTCTTGGGAGATCTGATGTTGCTGCTGTGTGGCTATTGTTGCTGGATAAGTATTTTGTTACTGGGGCGTTCATTGTTGGGGGGTGAGGGAAGTCTGCTGTTGTGTGGGGGATCTGTTGTTGCTGGGGGTTCTATTTTTGTGTGGGGGGTCTATTGTTGCTGATGGGGGGTCTATTGTTGCTGGTGGGGGATCTTATGTTGCTGTGGGTCAATTGTTGTTGGAAGTGATCTATTGTTGAGGGAGAGGTCTATTGATGCTGGGATTGGGAGATCTTTTGCTGCTGCTGGGTATCTATTGTTTCTGAGGAGGTATTTTGTTACTAGGGGGGCAGTCTACTGTTGTGTGGCAAATCTGTTGTTGCTTGTGGATCAATTTTTGTGTGGGGGTCTATCATTGCTGGGTAGGTCTGTTGTTGCTGGTGGGGGATTCTGATGTTGCTGTGGGTGAATTGTTGTTGGGAGTAGGGCTGCAACTAAAGATTATTTTCATAATCAATTAGTTGGCCGATTATCGTTTTGATTAATCGATTAATAACCTTAGAAAAAAGTGTGGTGTATAATTTAGTCAATATGTAAAGTTTAAAAAAAAGGCAATTTATTCTTAAATATCTCTATATGCAGTGGTAAATATAAGTAACCAACTATATGGTTGGGGAGCAAAATATCTAATCCACTCTGAGAATGACAGAAGAGATATACTGTATATATTAGAGGGGATATATACTATTAGAGGAGATATACTGTATATAGTATTGAAGATATACAGTACTGTATATACTATTAGAGGATATATACTATTAGAGGAGAGATATACTATATATACTATTAGAAGAGATATACTGTATATACTATTAGAGGCTATATACTGTATATACCATTAGAGGAGAGATATACTGTATATACTATTCGAGGCTATATATTGTATATACTATTAGAGAAGAGATATACTGCATATACTATTAGAGGAGATATACTGTATATACTATTAGAGAGGATATACTGTATAAACTTTTAAAAGAGATATACTGTGTATATCATTAGAGGAGAGATATACTGTATATACTATTAGAGAAGATATAAACTGTATATATTATTAGAGGAGAGATACTATTAAATGGTCAATCAGGTAAATAACATCAGACTCGTTAACTTTAACCCCATTTTTCTACTGGTCGATTAATCGATTATGAAAATAGTAATCAATTAATTTCATAATCGATTAGTTGTTGATTAATCGATTAGTTGGGAGTGATCTATTGTTGAGGGTGAAGTCTAATGATGGTGGCTGCTGGGAGATCTGTTGTTGCTTCTGGGTGTCTATTGTTGCTGGGGAGGTATTTTTTTGCTGGGGGGGTTCTGCGGTTGTGTGGGAGGTCTGTGGTTGCTGGGGAGGTATATTATTGTGTAGGGGGAAATTCATTGTTGCTGGGGGGTCTACTGTTGTGTGGGGGATCTAGTGTCACTGGGGGGTTCTATTGTTGCTGAAGGGGTGTACTGTTGCTGGGGTGGGATCTATTGTTGCTCACTGCAGGTGATCTGTTTTACTGCCTTTCTTGTTATCATTAACAAATTCCAGACAAATTACTTAGTAGCTCAAAATAGCTCCTTAGTTCTGTATTCTCTAAAAGGGGCAGTAGTGGGAGGTGGATAGGAGGCGAAACCAAGGGATGGTGTTCAGAGGTGGGTTGGGGGCAGAACCAAGGGATGGTGTTCAGAGGTGGGTAGGGGGCGGAACCAAGGGATGGCGCTCAGAGGTGGGTAGGGGGCGGAACCAAGGGATGGCGCTCAGAGGTGGGTAGGGGGCGGAACCAAGGGATGGCGCTCAGAGGTGGGTAGGGGGCGAAACCAAGGGATGGCGCTCAGAGGTGGGTAGGGGGTGGAACCAAGGGATGGCGCTCAGAGGTGGGTAGGGGGCGGAACCAAGGGATGGCGCTCAGAGGTGGGTAGGGGGCGGAACCAAGGGATGGCGCTCAGAGGTGGGTAGGGGGCGGAACCAAGGGATGGCGCTCAGAGGTGGGTAGGGGGTGGAACCAAGGGATGGTGCTCAAAGGTGGGTAGTGGGTGGAACCAAGGGATGGTGGGTAGGGGGTAGAACCAAGGGATGGTGCTCAGGGGTGGGTAGGGGGTGGAACCAATGGATGGTGCTCAGAGGTGGAGACAAGAAGTGACTCAGAAGGGGGGTGTCCATGTACCTGTTCTCATAGAAATAAAGCCCTCCCACCAGGAGACACGAGTGACCAGCCAGCACGTCCACCGGCTGTCCGGAGTCCCGAGCAAAGCTGTAAATCGGCTTCAATTGGGTCTCTGATGTAGTACCCGGAAGTGACATCACACCGCTACTTCCAGTTTATTCGACAGCCAACAGCGCCGATTTAAAAAAATTCAAGGTATTCAAAAATGCAGATTTTGGCCACTTTGAAGTCAGAGGAGGGGTTTGGGACCCCACATCCTTCTGTAAATAGTCACTGCCTATTACTGTCACAAGGGATGTTTACATAAAATAAAAGTGATGTGAACATTTTTTTTTTTAAAAGGAACAGTGTAAAAATAATAAAATAAATAAAGAAGCAAAAAATGTTTTAAAGCGCCCCCCGTCCCAGCATGCTGGCGCAACAAATAAAACGCATACGTGAGTAGCGCCTGCAAATGTAAACAGTGTTCACATCACACATGTGAGGTATCGCTGCGATCGTCAGAGCGAAAGTAATAATTCTACCAAAAGACCTCTGTAGCTCTAAACTGGTAACCGTTAAAAAAAATGTAAAGTGTAGCTTATGGAGATTTTTGAGTACCGCAGTTTGTCACATTAGTAACATTTTCTCAGTATAACATAATTTTTCACAATATACCAAAAATTGGGCTAACTTTAGACCCCTTTCACACTGAAGCCGGGTTTCAGGCGTTTTAGCGCTAGAAATAGCGCCTGTAAACTGTCTCTCCAGTGTGAAAGCCCGAGTCCCAGCTTTTGCGGGACGGAAAAAAAAGTCCTGCAAGCAGCATCTTTGGGGCGGTTTGGGAGCGGTGTATATATCGCTCATAAACCGCCCATGCCCATTAGAAAGCACGGGCAACGCTTCCAAAGCGCCTGAAAAACGATTCGGAAATGCCGCAACATGGGCAGGTTTTGATGCTTTTTTTTTTAAAGTTAAAAGCACCCTGCTACCTGCCAAAAAACCCACAGCCAAAACGAATGTTCATTTATCTGTGCTTTCCGGCTAACGTGGCAGCAGCTACAGGGTGAAAGAATCCTTACTGTTTAGTTTTGTAAGATTCAGTGAAGTGTATTTTTAAAAAAAATATTGTGTTTGAAAGACCGCTGTGCAAATACCGTGTGACATTAAATATTGCAACGACTGCTATTTTATTCTCTAGGGTCTTTGCTAAAAAGTAATATAATGTTGGGGGTTCTATGTGATATTATAGCAATAAAATGCTGATTTTAACCTTTAAACAATTGCCAGAAATGGTCTTGTCTTGCAGTGGTTAATGTACAGAGGGGCTGCAGCAGTTTTCAGTATACAGATTTTTATTTTTTTTCTTGAAATTTGTCTTAAAACTGTTTGAAATGTAAATATTCCTCAACTGTAATGTCTCCTTTGAAATTTCTAGGAAATCTGTGATTGGTTGACACCCGCAGACTGCAGAGCTATTTTTAGATTTCTCCTATTTTTTTAAATTACAGCTGACTTTCTATTTTTGGGATAAGGGGCAAATATAGGGGTGACACCCCCCAGAGACAGAGTTAGAAGAGTTAAAGCGGGATTCCACCCTAAAGTGGAACCTCCGCTGATCGGATCCCTCCCCCCCTCCGGTGTCACAATTGACACCTTTCAGGGCAGAGGGGGGTGGAGATACCTGTCAAAGACAGGTATTTTCACCCACTTCCGGGCATAGACTCCCGTGGGAGTCTACGCCATTACCTGCCCTGCCGCGCTGTCTGCTGGGACACACACGGGTCCCAGTGACAGCGCAGAGATTTCCTATTGCACGGCGCAACTCGCGCATGCGCAGTAGGGAACCGGGAAGTGAAGCCGATTCGCTTCACTTCCTGATTCCCTCACCTAGAATGGTGGCGGCAGCAGCCGAGGGCCGAGCGATCGATCGGCATCGCTGGAACCCGGGACAGGTGAGTGTCCATTTATTAAAAGTCAGCAGCTCTAGTATTTATAGCTGCTGGCTTTTAATATTTTTTTTTTTGGTGGAATCCCTCTTTAACATCACTCTTTTCTAACCAAAAAATAAATAAAAAATACATGTAGTCTATAGATGCACCTATAGGGGGCTATAATTAGGGGGGCGGGGTGTATAATCTGCTGTTCACCAATCAGAACATACAATGTAACTGGTCTAAATAAAATCGATCTCATTTACCTCCTGAATTGCTAAGGTCTTTCTTCTTTTTTCCATTACTGAATAGATACCAGAAAACTCGGCCAAACAATGACCGGCGTTTGCCCTTATGGGCAGTTTTTGCATAATCTCTCCTAGGGCTGGACATTTGTATATCCTGCCTGGTGTCTGTAGGCTCCTCTTTGATGGTTAATCGAAGAACAGATCGAATTGTATTAAATCTGTGGTTCATTTTCCAAAGAATTATGATCTCTCTTGGAGAAAATTCGAACACAACCTTCACCTTGCTGTACAAACTGAAGACTGACTGTTAGGGCTAAAAAAATAGCCTATTTAACAGCCGCAGCCTCCTGGCCAGGCTGTGATTGGCTGAGCGGTTGCCATGGCGACAATGTTTTTTAGTTTTTTTTTTAGTGCAGCAGCAGAAGCCTGCACTATGATGTCACACCTCCTGGCCAGGCTGTGATTGGCTGAGCGGTTGCTATGGCGCTATTGCTTTTTTTTTTCTTTAGTGACCTGTGTTGTTTTTAAGATCCAAGGATGGGATTAATACACAAGAACAACCTAGATAAGAGGATATATGATGGGGTCCTGTGTATTTCATTACAATTTTATAGGGTGCCCTAATAATAATTGTATTATCCACACAAAAAAGTGAATTTACATCAAATGTTTTAATATATACTATGTCTGTGTATTTACAAGAAACAACCTGATACAGATATCATTCTTCTCCAGGTAAATAAAGGCTTCTTGCGATGATATTGTCAGCAAAATATATATTTTTATTGCAGTCTATAGACAAATAAGAAAAAAAATAAAAAATATATACACACACATATTCCCTATAGTGAGCTGTGTTTTTTCAAGGTTGTGATTTACTGACAAGCACACTGGATAAGAGGACATATGATGGGGGGTCCTGTATATTTTATAATTATTTTTTTTATTGTATACCCCAAAACAGGTCCTAATATTTGCCACTAAAAAAGTGACTTTACATCTATTTTTTTATACTTCTCTGTGGGGAATTTGATCATTATATATATTTATTCTACATTCAGTCTGATATATACTATGGGGATGACTTGTGTTTTTCTGCTGTTGCTATGGAATCTGCCTGGTTGCTATGGGCTGTACAGGTTGCTAAGGTCTATCTATGGACAGCTAGATGTGGTTTTATGGTGATGTGTTGATGTCTCTGTAATTCTGTAATTGTATATGTTGCATATATATATATATATATTGACATCCCTACCTGCAAAAACAAATTTCAGGGAGGTATGCAACGCTGCCCCACATCCTGCGGCAAAAAATATCTTTTAAATCACCTTTTTAATATTTTTCCACAGCGCTTCTGGTTAAGGGGGTGGTGGTATGTGGAGGTGAACGGTGTCAGTATTTTATTTTTTATTTTTAATAATTGATTTTTTTACAATTTAATTAATTTCTTATTTTTTTCACATTCTTTTTGGGGGGTGGGGGTTGGGGCAGTGGACAGTGTTGGTAGGGCAGGGGAGAGTAGTGTCAGTAGTTTTTTATTTTATTTTTTGACACTTTTTTTTTATTACTTTTTTTTTTACAATTTTTTTGCTATTATATTTTTGGGGGGCTTTGGTGAGATGTCAGCATATACACTTATTAATTTTTTTACTTCAAAGCAGATGTGTGTATGTATATATATTTATAGATGCATATTTTATTTTTAGTCCTATGCTTTAAGGAGACTCAACACAAGAAGAACGTTTGTTCTCTAGCGTTTGGGAATTCTCCCATTAAAATCAATGCAATTTTGTCCACCAAAATATGGCCACCAGCCGGAGCCTTAATTACAAGGACAGATTGTTTAGTGTTGATGGGGATGCTAGGAGCAGAAGCTGTTTGTAGACATGTCTGAGGGGACAGAGTCGGTCTTCATAGCTGTTCCTCCCCACACCGATCATTCCCGGGAGATCGGGAGGCGATTGCGAGTGTGTGGGAGCCGCCTCAGAAATGCGGGAGACTTGAGATTTCTGATACTGTATATATTACACTGCGGACTCTGCATTGAATCCACAGTCATAGATATGAAGAGGTGATTGTATGGTGAGGGGTTGGTGTCTCTGTGATTATAGTAATGTACACAGCGGCCATGTTGTTCATATGTGTTTTATATTTATTTATTTATTTATTTCGATCTATACACAAAAATAAGAAAAAAAACTTTTTTTCTTGTAGTTTTCAGATCCAAGGAGTAACATGGATAAGAGGACATATGATGGGGTCCTGCGTACATTAATATTTGTTTTAGGGTGTTCACCACACAGGGCCTCATAATAATCATAAAATTGTGAATTTGAATTTACATTCTATTTTTTTATACTTCTATGTGTGGAATATGATCATCATATATCTGTATTGTACATTCAGTCTGGTATATACTATGGGGGTGATGTGTGTTTTTCTGCTCTTAATATGGAATCTGCCTGGTTGCTATGGGCTGTACCGGTTGCTAAGGGATATCTATGGTCATCTAGATGTGGTTTTATGGTGAGGTGTTGATGTTTATGTAATTGTATATGTTGTGCACTGGGGCTATGTTTTTCTCATATGTTTTATATATATATATATATGTATATATATATATATACATACATACACAGTATTTTACAAAACTGAGTACACCCCTCATAATTTACATAGTTACATAGTTACATAGTTACATAGTTAGTCAGGTTGAAAAAAGACACAAGTCCATCCAGTTCAACCTTAAAAACAAATAAATAAAACAAAAAATAATCGTACAATCCAGATACCCAATTTTATGCCCACAATTGATCCAGAGGAAGGCGAAAAAAAAACCCAGCAGAGCATGCTCCAATTTGCTACAGCAGGGGAAAAAAATTCCTTCCTGATCCCCCAATAGGCGATCGGATTTTCCCTGGATCAACTTTACCTATGTTAGTACCCAGTTATATTATGTACCATCAGGAAAGTATCCAGGCCTTTCTTAAAGCAATCTACTGAACTGGCCAGAACTACCTCTGGCGGGAGTCTATTCCACATTTTCACAGCTCTAACTGTGAAGAAACCTTTCCGTACTTGAAGATGAAATCTCTTTTCCTCTAGACGTAAAGAGTGCCCCCGTGTCCTCTGGGTTGACCGTACAGAGAACAACTCAACACCAAGTTCACTATATGGACCCCTAATGTATTTGAACATGTTGATCATATCCCCCCTTAATCTCCTCTTCTCAAGAGTGAATAAATTTAGTTCCTCTAATCTCTCCTCATAGCTGAGTTCCTCCATGCCTCTTATCAGTTTGGTTGCCCTTCTCTGCACTTTCTCCAGTTCCCCGATATCCTTTTTGAGAACTGGTGCCCAAAACTGAACGGCATATTCCAGGTGAGGTCTTACTAATGATTTGAACAGGGGCAAAATTATATCTCTTTCTCTGGAGTCCATACCTCTCTTAATACAAGAAAGGACTTTGCTCGCTTTGTAAACAGCAGCTTGGCATTGCATGTTGTTATTGAGCTTATGGTCTACCAAAACCCCCAGATCCTTCTCTACTATGGATCCCCCCAGTTGTACTCCCCCTAGCATGTATGATGAATGCATATTCTTAGGCCCCAAGTGCATAACTTTACATTTATCAACATTAAACCTCAAATGCCACATAGTCGCCCAATTAGACAGAGCATTGAGGTCGGCTTGTAAATTGGAGACATCCTGTAAGGACGTTATTCCTCTGCATATCTTGGTGTCTTCTGCAAAGACAGAAATATTACTTTTGATCCCAGACCCAATATCATTTATAAAGATGTTAAAAAGTAAGGGTCCCAACACTGAACCTTGGGGTACACCACTCATAACCTTACACCATTCAGAGTAATGCCCCGTACACACGAGCGGACTTTTCGACATCCAAACTCCGACGGACTGAGTCCGTCAGACTATCCGATCGTGTGTGGGCTGCAACGGACTTTAGCTTCGCTAAAGTCTGACGGACTTTAGAAATGAAGCATGCTTCAAATTTTCCCGACGGAACTCCGCCGGACCCGGTCCCCTTCGAAAAATTCGCTCGTGTGTGTGCTACTCCGACGGACTAAAACCGACGCTAGGGCAGCTATTGGCTACTGTCTATGAACTTCCTACGTCGAATCCAGTCGTACGTCATCACGTTCGACTCCGTCGGAGTTTGGTGTGATGGTGTGTGGTCAAGTCCGTTCGGTCGAAAAGTCCGCCAGAACTTCGTCGGAACTCCGGCGGAACTCCTTTGGAGGTCTGTCAGACTTAATCCCTCTCGTGTGTACGGGGCATTAGAGTCATTAACCACTACTCTCTGAATTCTGTCTTCTAGCCAATTTTCTATCCATTTACAAACTGATATTTCCAAACCTGTAGACTTTACCTTACACATGAGCCGTGTGTGGGGAACTGTATCGAATGCTTTTGCAAAATCCAAGTATACCACGTCCACCACCACCCCTCTGTCCAAAGTTTTACTTACCTCCTCATAAAAAGAAATCAGATTTGTCTGACAACTTCTGTCTTTCATGAATCCATGTTGTCTGTTGCTTAAAGTGTTTTTGTTCAGCAAGAACTCGTCAATGTGGTCTTTTATTAATCCCTCCAGTATCTTCCCAGCTATAGAAGTTAAGCTAACAGGTCTATAGTTACTTGGTAAAGACTTTGATCCCTTTTTAAATATAGGCACCACGTTCGCCCTACGCCAATCCAGTGGGACTATTCCCGTCGTTAATGAGTCCCTAAAAATTAGATACAATGGCTCTGAAATTACAGAGCTCAATTCTTTTAGGATCCGTGGGTGGATGCCATCAGGGCCAGGTGCTTTATCCACCTTTATTCTGTCTAAGTATTTCTGGACCATATCACTTTTGAGCCATTGTGGATCATTTGGGGCTGTGTCACTATCACCCCCATTATGGACATGCGCTCCCCCATGCTCTTTTGTGTACACAGAGCTGAAGAAAGTGTTTAATAAATTAGCCTTCTCTTTGTCCCCAGTCACCAACTCTAGATTGTTTTGTAAAGGGCCTACATGCTCAGATTTGACCTTTTTACTATTAATATATTTGAAGAATTTTTTGGGGTTTGTCCTACTATCTTTTGCAATCTGTCGTTCGTTTTGAATTTTTGCATCCTTGATTTCCTTTTTACATATGCTGTTAATTTCTTTGTAACATTTAAATGACACTAGTGATCCTTCATTTTTATATTTTTTAAAATTTTGGAAATCTTTTCTTCTATCTTTTCATGTGACAACACTGAAGAAATGACACTTGTCTACAATGTAAAGTAGTGAGTGTACAGCTTGTATAACAGTGTAAATTTGCTGTCCCCTCAAAATAACTCAACACACAGCCATTAATGTCTAAACCGCTCGCAACAAAAGTGAGTACACCCCTAAGTGAAAATGTCCAAATTGGGCTCAATGTGTCAATATTTTGTGTGGCCTCCATTATTTTCCATCTTAACCCTCTTTGGCATGAAGGTCACCAGAGATTCACAGGTTGGCACTGGAGTCCTCTTCCCCTCCTCCATGACGACATCACAGAGCTGGTGGATGATAGAGACCTTGCACTCCTCCACCTTCTGTTTGTGGATGTCCCACAGATACCCAATAAGGTTTAGATCTGAAAAGATGCTTGGGCAGTTCATCACCTTTACCCTCAGCTTCTTTAGCAAGGCAGTGGTGGTTTTGGAGGTTTGTTTTGGGTCGTTATCATGTTGGAATACTGCCCTGTGACCCAGTCTCTGAAGGGAGGGGATCATGCTCTGCTTCAGTATGTCACAGTACATGTTGGCATTCATGGTCCCCTCAATGATCTGTAGCCCCCCAGTGCCGGCAGCACTCATGCAGCCCCAGACCATGACCCTCCCACCACCATGCCTGACTGTAGACAAGACACACTTGTCTTTGTCCTCCTCACCTGGTTGCCCCCACACACGCTTGTCACCATCTGACCCAAATAAGTTTATTTTGGTCTCATCAGACCACAGGACATGGTTCCAGTAATCCATGTCCTTAGTATGTTTGCGGGCTTTCTTGTGCATCATCTGAAGAGGCTTCCTTCTGGGATCACGGCCACACAGACCAATTTGATGCAGTGTGCGGCGTATGGTCTGAGCACTGACAGGCTGAACCCCCCCCCCCCCACCCCCCCAACCTCTGTAGTAATGCTGGCAGCACTCATACGCCTATTTCCCAAAGACAACCTCTGGATATGACGCTGAGCACGTGACCTCAACTTCTTTGGTGGACCATGGCGAGGCCTGTTCTGAGTGGAACCTGTCCTGTTATACCACTGTATGGTCTTGGCCACTGTGCTGCAGCTCAGTTTCAGGGTCTTGGCAATCTTCTTATAGCCTAGGCCATCTTTATGTAGATCAACAATTCTTTTTGTCAGATCCTTAGAGGTGCCATGAGGTGCCATGTTGAACTTCCAGTGATCAGTATGAGAGAGTGAGAGCTATAACACCAAATTTAACACACCTGCTCCCCATTCACACCTGAGACTTTGTTTAGAAAAATATTTACAAAAATGTGAGGGGTGTACTCACTTTTGTGAGATACTGTATATATACTGCATGTTTGTTTGTATTGTCTGCTTATAAAATTTATTAAAAAATGGCACAATTTGAAAATAAATACATTTACCTAGAAAAATAGTGACGTGTTCAAAACTTACTGTACTTTACCCACTGTAAATATATATATTGTGACAGTATGAGACACTGGGGGAGATTTACTAAAACGGGAGCACTCAGGATCTGCTGCAGCTGTGCATGGTAGCCAATCAGTTTTTAAATTCAGCTTGTTCAATTAAGCTTTGACAATAAAACCTGCAATCTGGTTTCTATACAAAGCTGCACCAGGTTTTGCATGCTCCAGTTTAAGTAAATCTCCCCCACTGTCACTATGCAATTGGTCAGTTAAAAGACACAGGCTATGCACATTGCCTTAGGCCCCTTTCACACTGATGATCCGTTCAGGCCCACCTGTCAGTTTTTTAGGCGGACCTGAACGGATGCTCCATAGAGCTCTATGGAGCGTCGGATGTCAGCGTGACATCCGACCCGCTCCGATACGAAAAAAGTGTGACGGAGGAAAAAGCTATTTTTCCATCCATCTGTGGATCGGATCGGGTGACGACGGACACTGGGGTCCGTTGTCATCCGATCTCCCATAGGGGAGAGCGGCGCTGTGACAGGTCTGTCCCTGCGCAGTGTGCAGAGACGGACCTGTCATCTCCCTGCTCAGCGGGGATCGATGGAGTGATCCCCGCTGATCAAACGGATATCCACGGGGCGAATCAGCACTGATCCGCCCCGTGTGAAAGGACCCTAAGTACAGGACTTACAGAGCATAGCTGCGGAGTGGAGAAAACTGCTTTTGCAGCTTTCTCCAGGTTTTGGGATTCCTGCATGGTGCTCTATATCGGTGTTTCTCGGCTCCAGTGCTCGATGATTTGATCGGTTTTGCTGCTTTGGGACGCAATCTCCAACCCAGTGTCCAGGTTTTGTGGAGGACCAGCGGGGTGTGTGCTCAGGTGCAGTCTGGATATGTTCTTTAGTAGAGCTGGGCGAATTTCTAAAAAAAAAAAAAAAAAAAAAAAAAAACTTGATTCATGATTCGAATCAAGTTTTTTTTTTATGGACACCGCGCAGGTCCTGAGGAGCTGCGGGCAGGATTTTTTAGGCGAGGGCGCGGCTTCAGCCTAGTTTGTGACGTCCGGCCTCGTGGACTAGGCCGAAGCCACGGCCTCGCCTAAAAACTCCTGGACCGGTCCTGGTGAAAAAAAAAGAAGAAAAATCTAAACAAAATCGATTTGCTGAAATTTTTAATCGATTTGACCTCTGAACTCGATTCAAGATTTAAATAGATTTTTTTCCCCAGCCCTAGTTCTTAGATTGTAAGCTGGAAAAAGCCGGGCCCTCTGATTCCTCCTGTATTGAACAAGAGAATAAAATAAATAAACAAAAACAACAGTAATATGAATCTATATTAAAGTGGTTGTATACTCATTTTTTTTTACTTTTACCTACAGGAAAGCCTATAATAAGTCTTACCTGTAGGTAAAAAAAAATATCTCCTAAACCTGTACGGTTTAGGAGATATTCCCCTCGGTATGCGCCACTGACTGCAGCGGCGCATGCGCACAAGGGGATTCTCAGCTGAAAGCCCGGCAGCGGCCGGACCCGGTGGGGATGAAATCTCCCGTGCGCATGCGCGGGAGTGACGTTATCGCAGCTCCGGCCACTCACATCGCTGGAGCCACGATACCCAGAAGAAACGCTGAGGGAGCATGTCAGCTCCCTCTGCGTGGATGGGGCCAGATGTCGGGGCCTCGTTCTAAGGTAAGTATTTCATAATGAGCTAGTATGCGGTGCATACTAGCTCATTATGCCTTTTCCTTTGCAGGTGGCAAAAAAAAAAAATTTGCGGGTTTACTACCGCTTTAAAAAAGGGATGCATAAAGGCATTTACCACCACTAAATCATAGACTAGGCAAATAAGGAATGAATGATAATACATTAGTTGTGGTACTAAAAAATTTATATATACCCTATATTAAAAGTATTGGGACGCCTGCCTTTACACACAGATGAACTTTAATGACATCCCAGTCTTAGTCCGTAGGGTTCAATATTGAGTTGGCCCACCCTTTGCCGCTATAATAGCTTCAACTCTTCTGGAAGGCCGTCCACAAGGTTTAGGAGTGTGTCTATGGGAATGTTTGACTATTCTTCCAGAAGTGCATTTGTGAGGTCAGGCACTGAGGTGGGCGAGAAGGTCTGGCTCGCAATCTCCACTCTAATTTATCCCAAAGATGTTCTATCGGGTTGAGGTCAGGACTCTGTGCAGGCCAATCAAGTTCCTCCACCCCAAACTCGCTCATCTATGTCTTTATGGACCTTGATTTGTGTCTTGGTGTGCAGTCATGTAGGAACAGGAAGGGGCCATCACCAAACTGTTCCCACAATGTTGGGGGCATGAAATTGTCCAAAATGTCTTGGCATGATGACGCCTTAAGAGTTCCCTTCACTGGAACTAAGGGCTCAAGCCCAACCTCTGAAAAACAACCCAACACCATAATCCCCCCTCCACCAAATGATTTGGACCACAGCACAAAGCAAGGGCCATAAAGACATATGGAAGTAAGGGGTAATACTGTGCTAACCCAGTGTATGGAAAAAAGCAGATACATGGAATGTGAGAGAATTCAAATGGAAAAACAGTAAAATGTAGCGCTAAAGTGATAACGAACAATATACCAGCAGTATATAAAATGTGCAAACATGCAATAAAACAATTAATCATACAGTGATGAATCACAAAAATGGATAACCGTGAAAAAATATGGTGCTAAAAACACAAATGGAAGATCCCAAAGGTCAAAACCATATAGGCAAAAATGTTAAAGTCCACCATAAGGCAAAGTGGTTGCTCAGAAGTGGAATGTAACGTCCATAATAGCACACAGAACACCAGGGATAGTGTGTCCTCCACCCAGAGTAAGGGATAAATACTTTTAACGTTAGAAGATTTGGATCACATGCCAGCGACAGTGAGTCATGCGGATGGACATGAGGCTGAAACTCGGATGGTGGACAGCCAAAGTGGAAAGCCAAACACCCTCATCAGAGGAAATATGGAAAGAAAAAATGCCTCCATATGGTGTAGATCAAAAAAGGTGGATTTATTGAAAAACCAACATTAAATAATAAATGTAAAAATTGTGATCACAGAGTACAAGCAATGTGGGGAGCTGAAAGCCAAGGCTGACGTGTTTCGTCCCAATGGATCATACTTTGCCCCAGTCTTTGGCAATTTTAGCGTGATCGACTCACTGTCACTAGCATGTGAGTCCACTTTTTTCTGTAAAAGTATTTACCCCTTACTCTGGGTGAAGGACACACTATCCCTGATGTTTCATGAGCTATTATGGCCGTGACATTCCACTTCTGAACAACAACTTGGCCTTATGGTGGACTTTACACATGTTTACCTATATGGTTTTGATCTTTGGGACTTTCCATAAAGGCATGGATGAGCGAGTTTGGGGTGGTGGAACTTGACTGGCCTGCATCCAGGATTGGGACCTGGTGGCATTGAGAGTGACCATGTTCATTCTGCATGGAGACATGGTTTCAGAAGGTGACAGAAGGTTGCGTGTCTTTACCCCATAGGGTGACCACATCCTCAACAGTTTAAAGTGGTTCACCCTAATGCATTCTATGCAATAAGGTGCAAAAACCTTTGGTGCTGCCCCCCTTTTCTTTACCTGAGCCCATCCAGTCCAGTGATGTGCATGAGCGTGCAGCCGCTCCTGCTGCTGTCTCTCTCCTCATTGGACAGATTGATAGCAGCAGGAGAGATTGGCTTCTGCTGCTGTCAATCAAATCTGCTGACACAGGAGCAGGGGCCGAGTCCCGCTGTCTGTGTCAATGGATGCAGCAGCGGGACTCAGGAGCGAGCATGCACTGGTGCCCCCAGGGAAAGCAGCTACAGTGGGGGCACTTGATGAAGATTAGGCGCCTGTAGTGACGGAAAGGGAACCCCAGAAAAAGAGGATCGGGGCTGCTCTGTGCAAAACAGAGCAGTTAAGTATAGGCATGTTTGTTATTTTTATATATAAAACAAAACAAAAAAAAACAAAAAAAACAAAGCTTTATAACAACTTTAAGTTATTCCCTTTTTTTTCTTTTCCTTATTGATGAACTTTTTGAGATAATTATCATCTCTGAACTAACTACACTATGAGGCTCTCCGGACTCCCACTTTTTTTTGTGAACACCCCGAGTATTCAAAGAGACCGCTGAGGACTGAACTCCTCGGACCTTCAGGTGACCGTCACATCCCAAATCTTATTTTATGGCATTGAGTTCAATACTATTCAAGAGTAGATAACAAAAAGTTAAACACAAATATAAATAAATATGGTAAATGCAAATATGCTAAATTTTGTCTTCAGGCTGTGAGTAATGTTATTATTAGTTTACACTCAATCAGGGCCGGACTGGGAATAAAAACCAGCCCTGGAAAAAATTTCATACCAGCCCCACAGCATAACCTCATTATTTCCTTGTTCATGAAAGCAAAAACCATACATTTTAAAGCACATTTGATAAAGAGTGTATTATATATAGATATGATATTCCACAGGGCTTTTATATATATATATATATATATATATATATATATATAATATGCATATGCATGCAAATTCCACTTAAAAGTGGTAAGTGGTCAATCATCCTGGGGGGGAACTCAGAACGTGGGGGGGACCACCTTCCGCAGAAATACATTAAGGTAAGGGGGGGTGGGTTACTAATATAAGGGGGAAACCCTTTATATCAGTGCCCCCTTACATTATCGTATTAACTCCCCCCTTACATCAGTCACCCCCCCCTTTCAGACTGGCCTGGTGGTGCTGTCACTGACCTCCTCTCAGGTGCACTGTGCAGGGCTCAGTCAGTCGGCTCCAGCTTGGTGGCTCTGGTTTTATCCTATAGTCTCCAGTCCACAGTCCACACAAGTTTGACTTCTCCCATGACCCCCATCCTGGCGGCGCTCCCACTCTTGACTCCTCTCCAGAATCCCTTAGAGACTGCAGACATGATACAGGAGATGGTCAGAGACTGCAGACTTGATGCAAGAGCTCAATGCATCCTCACCAGTGCCCATCAATGCAGCCTCATTTTGCCCACCAAATGCACCTTTACTCTGCCCGTGAATGTTGTCTCACTGTGCCCACAAATGTGGCTTCACTGTGCCCACCATTGCAGCCTCATTGTGCCCACTAATGCAGCCTCACTGTGCCCATCAAATGCAGCTTTACTCTGCTGTGAATGCAGTCTCACTGTGCCAATGAATGTAGCCTCACTATGCCCATGAATGCAGCCCCTCCTGTGCTCCATGTCCCAGTCTGCAGTCCCTGTCTGTGGGAAGATGTGTTGTTGATGTTCGGTACGGTAACTTGCATGCCAGCAGGATATCCATGACGGCCAGCAGCAGGCAGGGTCTGTTCTTGTTTTGGATGGGGATGGTGCTCCTTCCAGAGGATCTGTTTGCTGTGAGATGGAGTGGTCCCTGGCCACCTGCACCTTCAGCTGTCCTCATTTTCTGGCCCCAGTCAGCCTGTCCTCTGGTCCTGGGGAAGTGGAGAGCACTGGGTGGGAGCTGGAGAGAAGGGGGAGCAGAGAGTACTGGCGGGGTTGGAGAACACATGGGTGGGGGCAAGAGCAGGGGGGAGCGGGGAGCTCTGGGGGGGGGAACTTGAGAGCACTGGGGGGGGGGGCAAAAAGAACACAGAGAGCATGGTATTCTGAGAGCAGTGGGTGAGGCTAAGAGTGTGGGGTGGCGAAGAGCACTGGGGGGGGGGGGGGGCAGAAAAACAGGGTTGGAGAGCACAGGGGCTGGAGAGTACTGGGGGGTACAAAGAACGGGGGGAGTGGAGAGCAATGGGGGGGAGCTTGAGAGCCCCAGTGCGGGCAAGAAAGAACAGAACAGGGGTGGAAAGAATGGGGGACTGGAGAGCACTATGGGGGTGGAGAGCACTGGCAGGGTTGGAGAGCACATGGGTGGGGGCAAAATGCAGGGGGGAGTTGAGAGTAAAGGGGTGGGGAGTGGAGAGTGCTGGGGGTAGCCAAAAAGAACAGGGGTGGAGAGCATGGGGGGGGGGGGCAGGAGAGCGATGGGTGCGGCTTGAGAGCACCAGGGGGCCAGAAAGAACAGGGGTGGGGAGAATGGGGGGCTGGAGAGCACTGGGGTGGGGGCTGGAGAGTGATGGGGAGAGCTGGAGAGTACTGGGGGTGAGAAAGAATGGGGGAGAGCACTGGGGGGAGCGGGGGGAAGAGCACTGAGGGGAGAGCACTGGGGGGAGCGGGGGGAAGAGCACTGAGGGGAGAGCACTGGAGGGAGAGCACTGGGGTGGGGGCTGGAGAGTGATGGGGAGAGCTGGACAGTACTGGGTGTGAGAAAGAATGGGGGAGAGTACTGGGTGTGAGAAAGAATGGGGGAGAGCACTGGGGGGAGCGGGGGGAGAGCACTGGGGGGAGAGGGGGGAAGAGCACTGAGGGGAGAGCACTGGGGGAGCGGGGGGAAGAGCACTGGGGGAGCGGGGGGAAGAGCACTGAGGGGAGAGCACTGGGGGGAGCGGGGGAAGAGCACTGGGGGGAGAGCACTGGGGGGAGAGCACTGGGGGGAGAGCCCCTGGGAGGAGAGCACTGGAGGGGAGAGCACTGAGGGGGGGAGAGCACTGAGGGGGGGAGAGAACTGAGAGGGGGAGAGAACTGAGGGAGAAGAGCACTGGGGGGAGAGAGCACTGGGGGGGAGCACTGTGGGGAGAGAGGAGGGAAAAGCACTGAGGGGTAAGAGCACTGGGGGAAGAGCACTTAGGGGGGTAAGAGCATTGGGGGGGAGAGCACTGGGGGAAGAGCACTGAGGAGAGAGCACTGGGGGGTAAAAGCACTGAGTGGGGAGAGCACTGGGGAGAGAGGGGGAAGAGCACTGAGGGGAGAGCACTGGGGGGTAAAAGCACTGAGGGGGAAGAGCACTGAGGGGAGAGCACTAGGGGAAGAGCACTGAGGGGAGAGCACTGGGGGGGAGAGCACTGGGGAGAGAGGGGGAAGAGCACTGAGGGGAGAGCACTGGGGGGGGAGAGCACTGGGGAGAGTGGGGGAAGAGCACTGAGGGGAGAGCATTGGGGGGGTAAGAGCACTGAGGGGAGTGGAGAGCAGGGGGGGCAGGAGAGTGTGGTGGGGGAGCAGAGCACTGGGGGGGGCAGGGAGCACAAGGTGAAGAGGGGCAGTAAAATAAGTTGGATAGGAGGATCGAGGGGGGGGGGGGGCTGCATATAGAGGAAATGATCTTTCTATATTCCTCCATGCAGCCGCTGAATGCTTGATTCTCTTCCTCTCACATCTGCAAGCATTCGGCAGCTGCATGGAGGAATATAGAAAGATAATTTCGTCTATATGCAGCCCCACAGCGATCCTTCTATCCAGGCACACAGAGCGGGCTGTACAGGCAACATCTCCTCCTATATGGATCACACAGTGCGGGCTGGCAGTGGCTGTGTGTTCGGCCGCCGTGATGTAACACAGTCCCGCCCCCTCCAGACCTGCTCGTATGATAGTAGATAGAATCAAAGCTCTGTCTATCACACGAGCAGGTCTGGGGGGCGGGGCTGTGTTACATCGCGGCGGCCGAACACACAGCCACTGCCAGCCCGCACTGTGTGATCCATATAGGAGGAGAGAGCGGAGCAATGTAGCCGCAACCAAAAGCGGCCCCAGGGCAGGCGGCCTACCGGGAAATCTCCCGGTATCCCGGTAGGCCAGTCCGGCCCTGCACTCAATTCGATTTAAATAGAGGTAACAGGTGAGGCAAAAGCTGATAAAGGGAAGTATACAGTGAGGTTATTTCACTGCATTTTTTTTTTTTGCAAATATCATTTTATTAGTATTTTGAGCATCAAGAACACACATGGGGAGAGCCCCAAAACAAACAATAATAAGTAAAACAAAGGAAACAAAAGAGGTCGCAGCCTCACAAACATGCTGTACATTTACTGGCGTGGCAACTTATGATCTATTAGCAAAACATGTCCTATCTGCCGGCCTTGGAGGCAGAACCCCCATGGCCAGGACCGGTAAAGATGCCCCTGCCTCTCCATAAGAAGCGGTCATGTCGAAGCCTAGCCTAGCGCCTCAGCATAAGGTCATCGTGAGCAGGTTTGGGGCCGCGGCCAAGAGAAAGAGCGAAGACTGAGATGAAAGTAAAAGAGTGACAGAGAAAAGAGAAAAATGGGAGAGAGGGGCGGGGGGGGGGGGGGGAGAGGAAGAGTCAAGGGGAGGAGGTGATGGGTATGGGGGGGGAGGAGGGAGGGGCGGGGTGGGTTTGTTTTTACCTACGCGGACTGTCAGATACCAGTAGTAAGTGAATTAATGGCCAAACAGGGCTTTGCCCTCGTCTGAGTATACAAACGCATTCCAGAGAGACCAAGTCTTTCGATATGTCTCCTGCCGATCCTGGGCTGTAAGCACCAGGTCTTCCATTTTATTTATATCCTCCACTTTCCGTACCCACATCGCCGCTGAAGGCGGTGTCTGCTGTTTCCAAAGCAAGGGGATGCAGGACTTGGTCGCATTCGTTAAGTGACGTAGTATCGATCGTGCGTATTTCCTAGGGGGTATTTCCGAAACATGCAGTAAAAAAAAGGCTGGGTCATTAGGGATTTGCCATTCGGTACATTTTTGAGAGATGGTCCGGACCGCGGCCCAGAACTCCGAAAGCTTAGGGCAGGACCAAAAAATGTGTAAAATTGTGCCCCGTCCTTCGCGACAGCGCCAGCAGCACTCAGATGCATCAGGGTAGATAAGGTGAAGGCGACTAGGCGTCAAGTACCACCGGACAAGAATTTTATAGTTCGTCTCTTGTATTTTGGTGCATATCGAGGACCGCAGAGCGAACCGCAGTATGTTGTTAATTTGTATTTGTGTAAAGGTGCGGCCCAGATCCGTTTCCCATTTAGTGAGACCTGCGATGCGTGGTGGTTGTGCAGGTGTATTGAGTAGGACGTACATTTTAGAAAGGGTTCGGGAAATCGGTTCAGTGTCAGAACAGTATTCTTCAAAAGCAGTAAGCGGTCTGGTATAGTCTAAGGGGTTCGGGAGAGAATGGAGAAAGTGGTGTAGGCGATTGGTGTTCCAAAAATCCAGACGATACGGACCAAAAGGGTCCATAAGATCCGGGATGGAAGTCCAGTTACCCCGCATTACAAACTGAGAGGCTGTAGAGAGATTGGAGTTCCGTAGCGGTCGAAATTGTGCATGTGACAGACCTGGTGTAAAGCTGGGGTTACTGAGGATCGGTGTCAACGGTGATGCTGTGGTCGTCAGAGACTGTTGCAGCGCCGCCTTTGCGCCTTGAGAGATCGTGTTGCCTATGAGGGGGTGGGATTTCACCGCTCGCGGTAGTGCCTCGTAGCACCAGAGAGCCGTCTTCAATGGAATAGAGCACTGTTGTTGCTCAATTTGTGCCCATAGTTTAGCATCGAGATTGCAATCCCAGTCCAATATCCTACCTAAGTGTACATTTCACTGCATTTTTAACCTGCGAGTCAAGATAAAGGAAACCATAAAAAAAATACATAAAGCAAAACACAAATATTTATGCTGTTGCTTGGCAATTGTTTTGAACATATACAGTATCTCACAAACGTAAGTACACATCACACATTTCTGTAAATATTTTCTTCTATCTTTTCATGTGACAACACTGAAGAAATGACACTTGTCTACAATGTAAAGTAGTGAGTGTACAGCTTGTATAACAGTGTAAATTTGCCGTCCCCTCAAAATAACTCAACACACAATCACTAATGTCTAAACCGTTGGCAACAAAAGTGAGTACACCCCTAAGTGAAAATGTCCAAATTGGGCCCAAAGTGTCAATATTTTGTGTGGCCACCATTATTTTCCAGCACTGCCTTAACCCTCTTGGGCATGGAGGTCACCAGAGCTTCACAGGTTGGCACTGGAGTCCTCTTCCCCTCCTCCATGATGACATCACAGAACTGATGGATGTTGGAGACCTTGCGCTCCTCCACCTTCCGTTTGAGGATGCCCCACAGATGATCAATAGGGTTTAGGTCTGGAGACATGCTTGGCCTGTCCATCACCTTTACCCTCAGCTTCTTTAGCAAGGCAGTGGTCATCTGACACACATCTGACACCATCTGACCCAATAAGTTTATCTTGGTCTCATCAGACCACAGAACATGGTTCTAGTAATCCATCTCCTTAGTCTGCTTGTCTTCAGCAAACTGTTTGCGGACTGTCTTCTGTATCATCTTTAGAAGAGGCTTCCTTCTGGGATGACAGCCATGCAGACCAATTTGATGCAGAGTGCGGCGTATGGTCTGACAGACTGACCCCCCCCACCCCTTCAACCTCTGCAGCAATGCTGGCAGCACTCATACGTCTATTTCCCAAAGACAACCTCTGGATATGACGCTGAGCAAATTTATACTGTTATACAAGCTGTACACTCACTACTTTACATTGTAGACAAGTGTAATTTCTTCAGTGCTGTCACATGAAAAGATAGAAGAAAATATGTACAGAAATGTGAGGGGTGTACTCACTTTTGTGAGATACTGTATCTTCTCAAATTTGGTTAAACTTCCCCTCTTGAGTGTTTTTGGGTTACATTTGGCTTTATGCATTGGGTTGCAGCCACATGCAGGGGAAGTTCCCATAAAAGAAAAGAGAAAACGTTCTTCAGCCTCCTGGTCAGTGGCAGCCAGTCCATTAGGGGCGCAGGGGAGCCAACCCCCAATCTACATGCAGGTCGCTGGACGCATGGATTCCAATGTTTTTTTTTTTTAAGCACGTGATTAGAGCCAGAGGCTCTAATAGGCTTCAAAAAAAGGGTGGACTTGGGGTGCAGAGCACTGCGCCCTGAGCCAAAACAGTTGTGTGACGATAGCGAATGAATTTTCACTATTGTCACACTGATCCTCCTCTGGGGCAATCAGGAAATGGTTAATCAAGACCCGTTTCCCAATTGGCCAAAGGGAGAAGCAATCCTATTGGCCTAGGTCAGTGATATGCCATTAGCGGACCTCCAGTTGTTGCAAAACTACAAGTCCCATCATGCTCTGCCTCTGAGTGTCATGTTTGTCAGAGTCTTGTTATGCCTCACGGGACTTGTTGTTCTGCAACAGCTGGAGGTCCACTAATTGCATATCCCTGGCCTAGGAGGAAGAGTGAGGAGACACATGGCTAGAAGAGACGTAGGGGGAGCCCAACCGACCCACCAGCTGCCACTGTCTCCAGGGATGGCTCCCCTGCAGCAGCTCAGACACATCCTCATACATCCCCGCCTCAGACAAGGGAAGGAGGAGGAGGGGAGATGAGTGTGTTATCCCAGGCAGGACATCTGTCTCCTAAGGTAAGAAGGCCTTTCACCTTCCCATCCGTCTGTCTCCCATGCTGTGGTTGCTGGTGTTCCCCGCCTTCATATCCGTCTCCCGTCAAAGGGGGAGGGGTAGAGTTGGTTTGCCCCCCCCCCCCCCCAAATTATTGCGCATCATCCACCACTGCTCCTGGTTATTGGTTGAACCTTTCTGTCTCTTTCTTCACAAAGCCAGAGCTGCTCAGTCTCAGCTTCTCTTCTAGATTGTTTCTCCTAACCAGCCTGGAACTCTAGTCTGTCCACATAGGGGCTAAGTTCACACCTAATGTTGAATGCATGAATGTGCATTTTCTTGCGCTTTTTAAATTGCATTTTCACGCAAAACACATAAGCCAGCCCATTCAGTGTAATTGGCTGTCCTACGCACGACAAATGCACCAAAGTAGCTCTTGTACCTTTTAGTACTCTCTCGCTCTCTCTCCTCTTTGGCTTACACAGCATCAGGAACCATTAGCTCCTGCTGCTCTCAATTACAGCCAATGAGGAGGGGGTAGGGCCGATCTGCTCTCTGTGTGTGAATGGACAATGTCTATCCACAGGAGCGTGGCTCGGGATTGAGCCTGTTCAAGTGTCCCCATAGCATGGGGCTTGCTACTGGGGGCACTCGGCAGGGGGGAGGAGCCAGGACCATTGGCGGGGGACCAAAAAAAAGACAGGGGCTGCTTTGTGCAAAACCTCTACATATAGCAAGTAAGTTCAACATTTTTTTTATTTTATTTTTTAATTACAACCTTTAGAATCACTTTAAAGCTTTCTCCTCTTCTATCAGTCCCCGTCGGCACCGGCACTTTGATGGGGGTGGCTCGGGGACAGTTGTTAGGTGGGTGTGGGATAGACTTCCCTGAATAAATTAGTTTTCAGGGATCTTCTAAAGGTGGACAGGTAGGGGCTGATCGGATATACCGGAGCAGGGAGTTCCAGAGGATGGGAGAGGCTCTGGAGAAGTCCTGAAGGTGAGCATGAGAGGAGGTAACAAGGGAGCTAGAGAGCAGGAGGTCCTGGGAGGAGCGGAGGAGACTATTTGGGGGCGATATCTGCAGATGAGGTTGGTGATGTAGCTGGGGGTGATGTTGTAGATGGCCTTGTATGTTACATAGTATTACATAGTAGGTGAGGTCGACAAAAGGCACAAGTCCAACCTATGTGTGTGATTATATATCAGTATTACATTGTATATCCCTGTATGTTGCGGTCGTTCAGGTGCTTATCTAATAGTTTCTTGAAATTATTAATGCCCCCCACTGAGACCACCGCCTGTGGAAGGGAATTCCACATCCTTGCCGCTCTTACAGTAAAGAACCCTCTACATAGTTTAAGGTTAAACCTCTTTTCTTCAACAATGTTGTTGGCCTTTTGAATTTTATACAGTGGGATAGGGGAAGGCAGTGAAGGGATTGGCAGAGAGGGGCAGCAGTCGCGGATCGATGAGTGAGGTGTATTAGTCTATCAGCGGCATTCATAATAGACTGAAGGGGGGATGGGCATGCTTAATGGTTGGCCATTAAGGAGACAGTTCCCCAATAACGTTTACTGTATAAAAAAAGGTCAGTTGGCATGGACCATAGGGTGAGTACATGGATTGAAAACTGGCTACAAGGGCGAGTTCAGAGGGTGGTGATAAACGGGGAGTACTCGGAATGGTCAGGGGCGGGTAGTGGGGTCCCCCAGGGTTCTGTGCTGGGACCAATCCTATTTAATTTATTTGTAAATGACCTGGAGGATGGGGTAAACGGTTCAATCTCTGTTATAATCACACACATAGGTTGGACATTGATGGACTTGTGTCTTTTTTCAACTTCACCTACAATGTAACTATGTAAGAGTTGCAGTATATATATTGTGGGTTTTTTTGCACTAAAATTCACTAAAGTGTATGTTTTCTAAATAAATTGCATTAAAAAAAAAATGCTGCACAAATACTGTGACATAAAAAATTGCAATGGCCGCCATATTATTCTCTAGGGTCTCTGCTAAATATATATATATATATATATATATATATATATATATATATATATATATATATGTTTGGGGGTTCTGAGTAAAATAAATAAATAAATAAATAAATATATATATATATATATATATATATATATATATATATATATATATATATATATATATATATATATATATATATAAAATTTTTTTTTTTTTTTTTTTTTATTGTAAACATAAAGTGTCAGAATAGAGTTTTTAAAACCTGAGGCTGTGACTAGACAGTGGAATCTCATTAGACTGGTTTGCTGCCAAAGACGAAACATGGTAGGGGTCGCGAGAGTGGAGTTACACAGGAGAAAACAGAGGAGTGCACCTGACAGCTCAGTGGTATTTTTTTTGCTTCCTGTTTTTCCTGTGATGAAGATACAAACGTTGTTGCCATAGCAAAATAATAAAATAGCTCTGGGGAAGTCCCACTCACAAGGAGGGTAACGCTCCCTATATATATGAGGATCCATACACACAGTATGGGCAGTGCAGAGCTGTCAGGTGCTCTCCTCTGTTTTCTCCTCTGTTTTCTCTTCTGTTTTCTCCTCTTACACCAATCAGTATTACATTGGCGCAGTGCTAGATTGTTAGTACACGAGGATTACATAAGGGTGAGTATTATATTTTATATTGTCAAATACCTGAAAGCATTTTGTGTTTGATCAGTTTCTGCTTGTGTATATAAAAAAGACTAAATTTAAAAAAAAAAAGCAACAAAAAGAGTACAAGTTAGTCTGTGTTATGTAAATATAGGGGTTTATTTAAAAACAAAATTAAAAAAAATAATAATAATGTAGCCTTGTGTACAGTGATTTTTCCATTTACATTTTTGCTGTGTGAAATGGCTATTTGCTCTTCTGAACAAATGTTCTGTTAGTATAGGCAGTAGTAAAATACCACATTATGGCCACTAGATGGAGCTGAGGACATATGTACGTCTTTATACCAAGAGAACACTAGAGGGATTTAGCAAAAAAAAATAAAAGTGGACCTTCAGTCATTATTGTAAATTCACACAGAATTTATAGCACACAAAATTAGAGTTTTATCACATTATCCTAAACAATGCAATATATGTGTTTATTAAATATAATAATAATAATGTAGCTATTCGTCCAGTGAAATTGCATGTACATTTGTCCTGTGTGAAGTGGGTTAAAGCCAACATTCTTTAGGATATTTTCTCTTCCGAAATGAATGTTCTGTTATTATAGGGCTATAGGCAATAGTAAAATATCACATTATGGCCACTAGATGGAGCTGAGGAGTATAGGTCATATGTACGTCTTTGCACCTAGAGAACACTAGAGGGATTTAGCAACAAAAAAAAAAGTAATTAAAGCGGACCTTCAGTCATTATTGTAAATTCACACAGAATTTATAGCACACAAAATCAGATACGCGCTTAATAACATTATCTTAAACAATGTAATTTAGGGGTTTATTTAAAAAAAATTATAATGTAGCTATTCGTCCAGTGAATTTGCATGTACATTTGTCTCATGTGAAATGGGTTAAAGGAAGCGTTCTTTTTCTCTTCCGAATGAATGTTCTGTTATTATAGGCAATAGTAAAATACCACATTATGGCCACTAGATGGAGCTGAGGAGCATAGGACATATGTATTTGTAACAAGAGAGAGAACACTAGAGGGATTTGGCAAAAAAATAAAAAAATAAAGAATTAATTGCTACATCTAATAATTTTCTCTAGTGTTTTCTAGAATTGTTACTGTGACAGACCGCCTGGCACCCTGTCAAGATACAGCTTCCTCCACTCTGGAACCAGGAACTAGGTATTTTAGCTGAAAATTGCACCCAAGAACTAGACAACACTAGCATAGATCCAACCCGGAACTCTCTTTATTGTAAATTCACACAGAATACATAGCACACAAAATCAGATAAGGGCTTGATCACATTATCCTAAACAATGCAATTTAGGGGTTCATAAAAAAAAAAAAAATAATAATAATGTAGCTATTCGTCCAGTGAATTTGCATGTACATTTGTCCCGTGTGAAATGGGTTATATAGCAAACATTCTGTAGGCTGTTTTCTCTTCTGAATGAATGTTCTGTTATTATAAGCAATAGTAAAATATTGCATTATGGCCACTAGATGGAGCTTAAGAGCATAGGAAATACGTCTTTGGAACAAGAGAGAGAACACTAGAGGGATTTGGCAAAAAAAAAAAAGAAGAAATAAATGGCTACATCTATTTGCTAATTTTACTCTAGTGTTTTCTAGAATTGTTACTGGAACAGACCGCCTGGCACCCTATCATGATATAGCTTCCTCCACTCTGGAACCAGGTATTTTAGCTGAGAATTGCACCCAAGAACCAGACGACACTAGCATAGGTCCAAAGTGGAACTCTTTATTATAAATTCACACAGAATACATAGCACACAAAATCAGATAAGGGTTTGATCACATTTTCCTAAACAATGCATTTTAGGGGTTCATAAAAAATAATAATAATGTAAATGTAAATAAAAATAATAATGTAGCTATTCGTCCAGTGAATTTGCATGTACATTTGTCTCGTGTGAAATGGGTTATAGCCAACATTCTTTAGGCTATTTTCTCTTCCAAATGAATGTTCTGTTATTATAGGCAATAGTAAAATACCACATTATGGCCACTAGATGGAGCTGAGGAGCATAGGACATATGTATTTATAACAAGAGAGAGAACACTAGGCGGATTTGGCAAAAAAAATGGCTACATCTATTTGCTAGAATTGAACAATGCTTTCTAGAATTGTTACTGTGATGGACCGCCTGGCACCCCGTCATGATATAGCTTCCTCCACTCAGGAACCAGGTGTTTTAGCTGAGAATTGCACCCAAGAACTAGACGACACTAGCATAGGTGCAAACTGGAACTCTCTTTATTGTAAATTCACACAGAATACATAGCACACAAAATCAGATAAGGGCTTGATCACATTATCCTAAACAGTGCAAACTTTAAACAGTAATATCATCAGTACATCTAATATAAAACTAGCAGCTAACAGTGATCTAATCAAACAAGAATCCAACCAACAGCTGACTAATTACCCAGTAATCTAATGAACAGCTAGAGCCCTAGACAAGCCTTGATTAGTCAGGGGGTGCCCACCACAGACAGTCGGCAACATATCTCATTAAATAGCTTTCTTTTCACACCCATTTTCTCACTGAGTTTCAGGTTGGCAGAGACCATCATGGCTTCCTTGACTATTAAATGTGATAATAAGATCTCATCTTGCATTCTATAACAGGACATCTTCCTGATTGCTCGTAGCTCCCTCAAATGCCAGGGCCATAGTCAGTAGGCATATGGCTACCCTGCAGCCCACTCTAAATGCCCCTAACCCAGGTGGGTCTGTCACAGTTACATTGTATCTCTTGTTGTAAAGACATGCGTATTTCCTATGCTCCTCAGCTCCATCTAGTGGTCATAATGCTGTATCACAACTGGAGCACACATGCATGGCAACCAATCAGTTTCTGTCTTTTATTTTTAAAGCTTAAAGTGGTTGTACACCCTTATATATACCCAGTGAAGTGACTGTCCTTTAGGTGATACACACAGATGAAACAAATCATCCTACATACGTTTTACCTGTTTATCTGCAGTCTTTTCTTCTCTACATCTGTTCAAAGTGCAGAGTTATAAAGCTTGTCTGAGAGGTCAGAAAAAAGGGGGTGGAGAATGGAAGTTACACTCTGCAGAGCTTTGAGAGCTTAATGGAGGGAAGGGACACCCCCCACCATTCACACAGGAACAGATCTGAGGCGTTCAATCACAGCCTGTATGCTGGAATTCCCTCCCCTGTCACCATTTTTTTCTCTGTGTCAGGAAAATTGGCAAAAGTGATAGAAGAGGAAGGAGGCAGCAGACAGAAATGACGCTTAAGGCCCGTACACACGGTCAGACTTTTTGACAACAAACATGCAAATTAGCTGTTTTGGAGCAACATTCGACTGTGTGTACGCTCCATCGGACAAACTTTTTCTGTTTTCATCGGACTTTTGTTGGCTGTGCGAACGGACAAACTTTTTGGCAACAAAAGTCAGATGGAGCAAAGTCCGACCGTGTGTACGCAAAAGCATCAGACTTTTGTACAAGGTACAAACACACATGCTCAGAACCAATGCAAAAGATCAGACTACAATACAGAAGTTCACCAAAGGTGGCGCTGGAGTCATTGAACGTCCTCTTTTGAAAAGGCGTCAGTACGTTGTGACGTCATTACGTTCGTGTTTGTTGTCAAAAAGTCCGACCGTGTGTATGCAATACAAACTTGTGGACCACGCCCTTTGTACAAAAGTCCACGGAAAAGTTTGTACAAAGTCCGACCGTGTGTATGAGGCTTAAGTGCTCTTGAGACAAGCACACACTATAGAGGGATATGCTTTGTTCAGATTTCATGTCTGAGGTTTACAAGCACTTTAACTAAACTTAAAGAGGAAGTAAACCCTGATGAGTTTACTTCCTCTTTTTTTCCCTGCAAAGGCAAAGCATAATGGACTACTATGCATCGCATCGCATCGCATAGTAGCCCATTATGTGTCACTTACCTGACACAGGAGCCAGCGAAGTCACCGCTGTCCCCTGTAGTCCGCCGCATCCATCTTGCTGGTGGCGTCTCGCAGCTCCGCCGCTGTCATTCGGCGAAGCCGCGATGACGTCACTCCCGCGCATGCGCACGGGAGTCGACAAATGCGGCAGCTCCATTCTTGGAACTGCCGCGTTCAGTGCGCCTGCGCGCCGCTGTCTACGGCGCATGCGCCGTAGACAGCGGTGCCCGTTTTCGGGTAAATATCTCTTAAACCATATAGGTTTAGGAGATATTTCTCGGACCTACAGGTAAGCCTTAATCTAGGCTTACCTGTAGGTCAAAGTGGTTTGCAAGGGTTTACAAACACTTTAACTTAGCTGAAGATAAAAGCTGATTGGTTGGCATGCACATCTGCTCCAGATTCCGTCTGGTTCAGTTTAGGTAAATCCCCCCAGAATTATGAGCACTTGGTAGAATTGAGAACTGAAAATAAACAAATGAATGTTCTTTTATTATTGGCAGTAGTAAAATACTGAAGTATGGATCTGAGAAGCAAAGGAAATACATATGTCTTTTTTAACAATGAGAGATCCTTTGTAACAATTATAGAGAACGCTAGAGAGAATTAGCAAATAAATGTAACCATTACTTACTATTTATTTACAGTGCCTTGAAAAAGTATTCATACCCCTTGAAATTTTCCACATTTTGTTATGTTACAACCAAAAACATAAATGTATTTTGTTGGGATTTTATGTGATAAACCAACACAAAGTGGCACATAATTGTGAAGTGAAAGGAAAATGATAAATGGTTTTCAATTTTTTTACAAATAAATATGTGAAAATTGTATGGGGGGTACATTTGTATGGCGCCCCCCGGAGTCAATACTTTGTAGAACCCCCTTTCTCTGCAATTACAGCTGCAAGTCTTTTTGGGGATGTCTCTACCAGCTTTGCACATCTAGAGAGGACATTTCTGCCCATTCTTCTTCTCTGCAAAATATCTCAAGCTCTGTCAGATTGGATGGAGAGCGTCTGTGATCAGCAAATTTCAAGTCTTCCCACAGATTCTCAATGGGATTTAGGTCTGGACTGTGACTGGGCCATTCTAACACATGAATATGCTTTGATGTAAACCATTCCATTGTAGCTCTGACTGGATGTTTCGGGTCGTTGTCCTGCTGGAAGGTGAACCTCCGCCCCGGTCTCAAGTCTTTTGCAGACTCTAACAGGTTTTCTTCTAAGATTGTCCTGTATTTGGCTCCATCCATCTTCCCATCAACTCTGACCAGCTTCCCTGTCCCTGCTGAAGAAAACCATCCCCACAACATGATGCTGCCACCACCATGTTTCACGGTGGGGATGGTGTGTTCAGGGTGATGGGCAGTGTTAGTTTTCTGCCACACATAGCGTTTTTCTTTTAGGCCAAAAAGTAAAATTTTGGTCTCATCTGACCAGAGCACCTTCTTCCACATGTTTGCTGTGCCCCCCACATGGCGTCTCACAAACTGAAATCAGGACTTCTTATGACTTTCTTTCACCAATGTCTTTCTTCTTGTCACTCTTCCATAAAGGGCAGATTTGTGGAGAGACGACTAATAGTTGTCCTGTGGACAGATTCTCCCCCCTGAGCTGTGGATTTCTGCAGCTCCCCCAGAGTTACCATGGACCTCTTGGCTCTTCTCTGATGAATGTTCTCCTTGCCCGGCCCGGTCAGTTTAGGTGGATGGCCATGTCTTGGTAGGTTTTTAGTTGTGCCATACTCTTTCCATTTTCCGATGATGGATTGAACAGAGCTCCGTGAGATGTTCAAAGCTTGGGAGATTATTTTATAACCTAACCCTGCTTTATACTTCTCCACAACTTTATCCCTGACCTGACTGGTGTGTTCCTTGGCCTTCATGATGCTGTTTGTTAATGAAGGTTCTCTAACAAATTTCTGAGGGCTTCACAAAACAGCCATATTTATACTGAGATTAAATTACACACAGATGGACTCTATTTACTAATTAGGTGACTTCTGAAGGCAATTGGTTCCACTAGATTTTAGTTAGGGGTATCAGAGGAAAGGGGGCTGAATACAAATGTACCCCCAGCACTTTTCACATATTTATTTGTAAAAAATTTGGAAAACCATTTATCATTTTCCTTCCATTTCACAATTATGTGCCACTTTGTGTTGGTTTATCACATAAAATCCCAATAAAACACATTTACGTTTTTAGTTGTAACATGACAACATGTGGACATTTTCAAGGGGTATGAATACTTTATCAAGGCACTGTATGTCAGGCCTTGTACACACGGTCGGATATTCCGATGGAAAATGTCCGATAGGACCGTGTTGTCGGATAATCCGACAGTGTGTGGGCTCCATTGGACTGTTTCTGTCGGAATATCCGACGGACCAAGTTTTCCAGCTGGGCTATAAAATTTTCTGACAACATGATCCGATCGGACTTTGTCCGATCATGTGTAGAGAATTCCGATCGGACAAAGTGCCACGCATGCTCAGATCAAATTCCTACACCAAAGCTATTGACTACTGGCCTGAACATAGTCCCGTCATAACGAAAATAACGTCATCACGTTCTGAACGATCGGATTTTCCGACAACTTTGTCCGACCGTGTGTATGCAACAGTTTCGAACAAAATCAGTCGGATTTGGTTGTCAGAATGTCTGACCGTTTGTACAAGGGCTAATACGTTTTTTTCCTATGATCCTCGGATCTATCTAGTGGCTATAATATGCAATTTTCCTAAATTACCGCAATCTGCATAATGGCCACTAGATGGAGCTGAAGATTATTGGCTGATGATCATAGGAAATAAACATATTACACACAATACGGGGAATCTTTGTGATGATCGTTCCGACACTGAGACCATCACACAGCAGATTTGGTATATAGACACCTTTCAGTTGGCATAAAGTGTAATTTATAGTAAATGCATATTTTTTCCATATATATATATATATATATCTCCACTCACAGGCCACTTTATTAGATCCCCCTTGCTAGTAGCGGGTTGGACCCCCTTTTGCCTTCATTCTTGGTGGCAGAGATACAACAAGGTGTTGGAAACGTTCCTCAGAGATTTTGCTCCATAGTGACATGATAACATCACACAGTTCCTGCAGATTTGTTGGCTGCACATCCATGATGCCGATCTCCCGTTCCACCACATCCCAAAGGTGCTCTATTGGATGAGATGTGGTGAGTGTGGAGACCATTGGAGGACAGGGACCTCATTGTCCAGTGGTGAGATGATTGGAGCTTTGTGACATGGGGCATTATCCTGCTGGAAGGAACCATCAGAAGATGGGGACACTGTAGTCATAAAGGGATGGACATGGTCAGCAACAATACTCAGGTAGGCCGTGGTTATTAAACCATGTTCAATTGGTACTAAAGGGCCCAAAGTGTGCCAAGAAAATATCCCCCACACCATTACACCCCCACCACCAGCCTGAACCGGTGATACCCCATCCCCCACACCATTACACCCCCACCACCAGCCTGAACCGGTGATACAAGGCAGGATGGATCCATGCGCCAAATTCTGACCCAACCATCTGCATGTCGGAGCTGAAATCCAGACTCATCAGACCCGGCAATGTTTCTCCAATCTTCTGTTGTCCGATTTTGGTGATCCTGTGCCAATTGCAGCCTAATTTTCCTGTTCTTAGCTGACAGGAGTGGCAGCACCCGGTGTGGTCTTCTGCTGCTGTAGCCCATCTGCTTCAAGGTTGGATGTGTTGTGTGTTCAGAGATGGTATTCTGCATACCTTGGATGTAACGAGAGGTTATTTGAGTGACTGTTGCCTTTCTATCATCTCCAACCAGTCTCCCCGTTCTCCTCTGACCTCAACAAGGCATTTTCCTCCAAACAACTGCCGATAACTGAATATTTTCTCTTTTTCCCACCATTCTCTATAAACCTCGAGAGCTGGTCATGTGTGAAAATCCCAGAAATACTCAGACCAGCCCGTCTGCCACCAACAACCCACGCCACATTCAAAGTCACTTAAATTACCCTTTCTTCCCCATTCTGATGCTTGGCTTTAAGTTCAGCAAGTTGTCTTCACTATGTCTAGATGCCTTAATGCATTGAGTTGCTGCCGTGTGATTGGCTGATTAGCAATTTGTGTTACCGAGCAATGGGACAGATGTACCTAATAAAGTGGCCAGTGAGTGTGTACAATATTTATACATATACTGTACATATATATATCTACATACAGTCTAGTGTGTGTGTGTGTGTGTGTATATATATATATATATATATTTTTTTTTTTAACCAGTTTCCCAAACTCTCAGCCGATTTTGCAGGTTTATGGAGGATGGAAGGGTCAGCGCTCTGTGCTCCGGCTCCAGAATACACTTATTGCCAGACATACAAGGCAGACGGTGGACCCGGCCGTGGCACCAGTGTCTGTGGTATGTGAATATATAATGAACTAGGATATTATTTGCAGGATTATTTTAATCATAAATTGTGGTCATTTTTTATAACCTTTAGGTCATTCGGTGGTGGATTTGGCAGCCAGTATTGTATAATACAGTATTGTGGTATAAGAAGGAGTGGCCCTTTAAGAAATAAAACTAAGCAGTATTGAAGAGGAAAGGATGGGGGGGGGGGGGTGCCAGGTGACTGTAACACCTCATTCAGATCTTCCCCTCAGTCCGGCCCAGTTTTACCGTCACCTCTCCTGGACTGAAATGACTTACTCTGATTTCACTGCACACTGTGAGCCTCTCACCATGTGCATTAGAAGCTGCAGCAAATCAGATAGAGCCCCGCCTTATTTCTTGGTTGGGGACATCCAGCACCATCTAGCTCTTGCTTTCCCATCCTAACTGTCCCTGGCCTGCTTCTTCTGATTGGGGGGATTTCAGTTCTGTCGATCATGGAGGCTCAGCATACCATGTGGGTTCTACCTGGGGGGAGGGTCTGCGGGCAAATACAGCCTGTCTGGGAACCCGGGACTTCCATTCCACACCGATGTGATGTTTTTCAGGAAACTGTGTACGGCCCCCTGTGTTCACCCTCTGTGTACGGCCCCCTGTGTTTACCCTCTGTGTACGGCCCCCTGTGTTCACCCTCTGTGTACGGCCCCCTGTGTTCACCTTCTGTGTATGGCCCCCTGTGTTCACCCTCTGTGTACGGCCCCCTGTGTTCACCTTCTGTGTATGGCCCCCTGTGTTCACCCTCTGTGTACGGCCCCCTGTGTTCACCTTCTGTGTATGGCCCCCTGTGTTCACCCTCTGTGTACGGCCCCCTGTGTTCACCCTCTGTGTACGGCCCCCTGTGTTCACCCTCTGTGTACGGCCCCCTGTGTTCACCCTCTGTGTACGGCCCCCCGTGTTCACCTTGTGTGTACGGCCCCCCTGTGTTCGCTTTCTGTGTACGGCCCCCTGTGTTCACCTTGTGTGTACGGCCCCCTGTGTTCACCTTGTGTGTACGGCCCCCTGTGTTCACCTTGTGTGTACGGCCCCCCTGTGTTCGCTTTCTGTGTACGGCCCCCTGTGTTCACCTTGTGTGTACGGCCCCCTGTGTTCCCCTTGTGTGTACGGCCCCCTGTGTTCGCTTTCTGTGTACGGCCCCCTGTGTACACCTTGTGTGTACGGCCCCCTGTGTTCACCTTCTGTGTACGGCCCCCCGTGTTCACCTTGTGTGTACGGCCCCCTGTGTTCACCCTCTGTGTACGGCCCCCCGTGTTCACCTTGTGTGTACGGCCCCCTGTGTTCACCCTCTGTGTACGGCCCCCTGTGTTCACCTTGTGTGTACGGCCCCCTGTATTCTCCTTCTGTGTACGGCACCCTGTGTTCACCTTGTGTGTACGGCCCCCTGTGTTCACCTTCTGTGTACGGCCCCCCGTGTTCACCTTGTGTGTACGGCCCCCTGTGTTCACCCTCTGTGTACGGCCCCCCGTGTTCACCTTGTGTGTACGGCCCCCTGTGTTCACCCTCTGTGTACGGCCCCCTGTGTTCACCCTCTGTGTACGGCCCCCTGTGTTCACCCTCTGTGTACGGCCCCCCGTGTTCACCTTGTGTGTACGGCCCCCCTGTGTTCGCTTTCTGTGTATGGCCCCCTGTGTTCACCTTGTGTGTACGGCCCCCTGTGTTCACCTTGTGTGTACGGCCCCCTGTGTTCACCTTGTGTGTACGGCCCCCCTGTGTTCGCTTTCTGTGTACGGCCCCCTGTGTTCACCTTGTGTGTACGGCCCCCTGTGTTCCCCTTGTGTGTACGGCCCCCTGTGTTCGCTTTCTGTGTACGGCCCCCTGTGTACACCTTGTGTGTACGGCCCCCTGTGTTCACCTTGTGTGTACGGCCCCCTGTATTCTCCTTCTGTGTACGGCACCCTGTGTTCACCTTGTGTGTACGGCCCCCTGTGTTCACCTTGTGTGTACGGCCCCCTGTATTCTCCTTCTGTGTACGGCACCCTGTGTTCACCTTGTGTGTACGGCCCTCCGTGTTCACCCTCTGTGTACGGCCCTCCGTGTTCACCCTCTGTGTACGGCCCTCGTGTTCACCTTGTGTGTATGGCCCCCCGTGTTCACCCTCTGTGTATGGCCCCCCGTGTTCACCCTCTGTGTACGGCCCCCCGTGTTCACCTTCTGTGTACGGCCCCCCCGTGTTCACCTTGTGTGTACGGCCCCCCGTGTTCACCCTCTGTGTACGCCCCCCGTGTTCACCTTGTGTGTACAGCCCCCTGTCGGTCCCTCCCGTCATCCAGGATCTATTCCTGGCTCTTGGGAGTTATAAGTATGTTGTCCAGGTACATCTATACATACATGTAGAAGAGACGATCCAAAAACATTCTACTATTTTAGGGAGGTGATCCCCATGTTAATATTCACCCCAGCAGAAAAATGGTTGGAATTGTCCCCCTGGATCCAGTGTTGGACCCATAAAATTCCACATGGAATGACAAAAGCTTCTTCACTTCCCATCAGGGCAATACAACTGAGATCATGTCTTCATATACTCTGATCTCAATGATCTGTGCCAGAGGTCTTCAAACTGGGGCCCTTTTTCTTGCCTTTATCTGGTCCAAGGGGCACTATTCCTCCCACTGACACCAACAATGGGGCACTATTCCTCCCACTGATACCAACAATGGGGCACTATTCCTCCCACTGATACCAACAATGGGGCACTATTCCTCCCACTGATACCAACAATGGGGCACTATTCCATCCACTGACACCAACAATGAAGCACTATTCCTTCCACTGACACCAACAATGGGGCACTATTCCTTCCACTGACACCAACAATGGGGCACTATTCCTTCCACTGACACCAACAATGAAGCACTATTCCTTCCACTGACACCAACAATGGGGCACTATTCCTCCCACTGATACCAACAATGGGGCACAATTCCTCCCACTGATACCAACAATGGTGCACTATTCCTCCCACTGATACCATCAATGGGGCACAGTTCCTTCCACTGACACCATCAATGGGACACTGTTCCTTCCACTGACACCAACAATGGGGCACTGTTCCTTCCACTGACACCAACAATGGGGCACTATTTCTTCTACTGACACCAACAATGAGGCACTATTCCTTCCACTGACACCAACAATGGGGCACTATTCCTCCCATTGATACCAACAATAGGGCACTATTCCTTCCACTGACACCAACAATGGGGCACTATTCCTTCCACGGACACCAACAATGGGCACTATTCCTTCCACTGACACCAACAATGGGGCACTATTCCTTCCACTGACACCAACAATGGGGCACTATTTCTTCTACTGACACCAACAATGAGGCACTATTCCTTCCACTGATACCAACAATGGGGCACTATTCCTCCCACTGATACCATCAATGGGGCACTATTCCTCCCACTGACACCATCAATGGGGCACTGTTCCTTCCACTGACACCAACAATGGGGCACTATTTCTCCCACTGACACCAACGATGAGACACTATTGCTCCCACTGACACCAAAAAAATGACCCCGATGATTGGTCACAATTTTTTCTTTTGCCACAAATAAATAGGGCATTATTCTTCCCACTGCTACCAATGATGAGGTATCATTTTCCACTGATACCAATGAGGAGGCAACATTCCTCCCACTGATACCAATGATGGGACACTATTCCTCCCACTGATACCAATGATGGGGCACTATTCCTCCCACTGACACCAATGATGGGGCACTATTCCTCCCACTGATACCAATGATGGGGCACGATTCCTCCCACTGATACCAATGATGGGAAACTATTCCTCCCACTGACACCAATGATGGGGCACTATTCCTCCCACTGACACCAATGATGGGGCACTATTCCTCCCACTGACACCAATGATGGGGCACTATTCCTCCCACTGACACCAATGATGGGGCACTATTCCTCCCAGTGACACTAATGATGGGACACTATTCCTCCCAGTGACACTAATGATGGGGCACTATTCCTCCCAGTGACACTAATGATGGGGCACTATTCCTCCCAGTGACACTAATGATGGGGCACTATTCCTCCCACTGACACCAATGATGGGGCACTATTCCTCCCACTGACACCAATGATGGGCCACTATTCCTCCCACTGACACCAATGATGGGGCACTATTCCTCCCACTGACACCAATGATGGGGCACTATTCCTCCCACTGACACCAATGATGGGGCACTATTCCTCCCACTGACACCAATGATGGGACACTATTCCTCCCACTGACACCAATGATGGGACACTATTCCTCCCACTGATACCAATGATGGGGCACTATTCCTCCCACTGACACCAATGATGGGCCACTATTCCTCCCACTTATACCAATGATGGGGCACTATTCCTCCCAGTGACACCAATGATGGGGCACTATTCCTCCCCCAATCTTATTGACTCCCAGTAATTTCTGGACATTATCTACTTCCATTGGCACAAGCCCTTTGTTTAGAATGTTTGGAGACCTCTGATCTATGCACACAACAAGCTAAATTGTAGAATGTATTGTGCCTCTAATCTACAATCTCATTTCTTTTTTTTAGGAATTTGGAAGAAATATCGATCAAAAGTGACCATAGGAATTTTATTATTGATGATAATTGTTATTCTCGCTGTTCTTATAAGAGGTAAGATGGCTGCCGGCTGTATTGGACTTTTATTTTGAGATTCAACAGAAACCATCAAAGCAAAGGGCTCATTCACACTAGCAGATTGGGGGAGGGGCAGTAAAACCCCACGGTTGAGTCACATTTTTACTGCCCCGCAACTTTAGCTGCAGAAGCAGTGGTCAGGCGTTTACACATGCCATGGCAGCAATGCTTTGCATCGCAGCTGAGGTAGGTATTATACCTCCTGTCACTTTCAGCAAGTGTAGTACCCACTGACCATAGTCAAGTTCCTCCACCCCAAACTCGCTCATCCATGTCTTTATGGACCTTGCTTTGTACACTGGTTGGCACTCATGTTGGAACAGAAAGGGGCCGTCCCCAAACTGTTCCCACAAAGTTGGGAGCATGAAATTGTCCAAAATATCTTGGTATGCTGATGCCTAAAGAGTTCCCTTCACTGGAACTAAGGGGCCAACCCCTGGAAACAACCCCCCCCCCCTCCACCAAATGGTTTGGACCAGAGCACAAAGCTCCATAAAGACACGGATGAGCGAGTTTGGGGTGGAGGAACTTGACTGGCCTGCACAGAGTCCTGAGCTCAACCCGATAGAATACCTTAATGAATTAGAGTGGAGACTGCGAGCCAGGCCTTCTCACCCAACATCAATGCCTGACCTCACAAATGCTCTTCTGGAAGAATGGTCAAACATTCCCATAGACACACTGCTAAACCTTGTGGACGGCCTTCCCAGAAGAGGTGAAGCTGTTATAGCTGCAAAGGGCGGGCCAACTCAGTACTGAACCCTACGGACTAAGACTGGGATGCCATTAAAGTTCATGTGTGTGTGTGTAAAGGCAGGTGTCCCAATACTTTTGGTAATATAATCTTTAAAAGGTTCTCTAGTAAAATGAAATGCTAAAAAAACTAAGATAAAATAGTTGGATCAAAACCTGATATAGATTAGTGTCAGTGTGTTTTAGAGAGGATAAAAAAATGTTTTTTATTTAGGGCTGTATCTAAAAAGAAAAAAAAAAATCATACAGAAATCCGCCCAGTGAAAGTGCATGTTCATGTACATTTGTTCTGTGGGAATGGGGCAAAAAATAAACAAATATTTTTAGGCTATTTCCTTTGCTGGTTGATTTATGAATTTTTTTTTATGTTTTTAAAAAAGTGGAAAATACCGCATTTGGCCACTAGATGGCACTGAGTTATATAGGTAATTCCTGTGATACTTAGCGCCATCTAATGACCACATGCAATATTTTCTGTTTTAAATGAATGAAAGACAATTCAACAGCACAGTAACATTATTATTTTTTTTTTTTTTTTTGCCCAATTTGAAAAAAAAAAAATTGACATTTATTTTCGCTGTATAAATTGCTACACACATTTATTAAATAAACAAAGTCCTTAGTGTCAGCTTGTTTTAGGTAGGATTTTAGGTAGTATAGTAATAAAAAAAAATTGCAAAATGCACATTATTGTTTCTAGGCCCCACTAAAGGTACATACAATACATAATATACTATACATATAGTATATGTGGTATCCTCATTATGTGTACTTTATTTTGGGTTGCATTTTATTGGTGGGTCATGGTATTAGTGACATGGGGGCACCAAGCAAGCATTTGGGCTTCTTAAATTAAACATTTATAGATACAATTACAAAGCACAACATACAGATGACATGTTATTATTTGCCATCATATAATCTTTCCTGGTGTTAGAATGTATAGACATAGGCTGCATTCTTTACAAATTCCACAGATTTGTATGTATTTTATACATTGTGTTTATTTTTTATACACATTTTCTAATTCAGAATTTTTTTTAAAAAAAGTTCAGCTAATGTCATTATAACAAAGTAACCTCCTGTTCATATGTTTCCATAAAACACAGGAACACACAAGGAAAAACGTATAAATGTTATCCGATGCAAGGATGACTGGATCTTATACAGAGATAAATGTTATTATTTTTCAAGAAGGCGAGATACATGGAGCTACAGCCAGACATTCTGCAAATCGTTCCATTCATCACTGGCAGTTATTGATAATCAACAGGAAATGGTGAGTTATATTATAACTGAAATGTCAGAAATGGACACATGACCACTAGACATGATCATAATACAATTCTATTACACTCTATACATAGAACACTACAACCCCCAACATGACCCTCCCACTGGACATGATCATAATACAATTCTATTACACTCTATACATAGAACACTACACCCCCAACATGACCCTGCACTGGACATGATCATAATACAATTCTATTACACTCTATACATAGAACACTACACCCCCCAACATGACCCTCCACTGGACATGATCATAATACAATTCTATTACACTCTATACATAGAACACTACACTCCCCAACATGACCCTCCACTGGTAGTACTAGTGAGCAGCAGTACCAGTTGTAAAACTCCACTGGTTGAGTGACCTAGGTACAAGTCTGGCTAATGCCCAAATGTGGGCATTTAAGGGCAAGTCATCTTTTTATATCTAGATTATTACAAAAGTCTCTAACCAGTTAAATAAATGAGGATAAAGGAGCGCCCGGTGATCAAAGAGGGAATTCATTTGTATTTTATTTGAAATTTCAGCAATAGAAAAGAGGGCCAACACATTTCGGGGGACTAGAGACTTCATCAGGGCAGCTAGTAAAAATAGTTGTGGAATAATCCTGTTGGAGGGTGCCTCTGGCACATGGATCTGGACAGTTAGAAGTCCTCAGCGCTGTCGGGTCTTCTTTCTCCCCCCACCCCTCCCACCCCCCCTCCCAACCTCCTCCCAACCCTCCCAGACCCCTCTTTGGTCCTTGCACCTATATCCAGAATATATCCCCATCCTGGAATATGTACCTCACCCCTTGGGATGAAGCTCCAAGCCCGGTATTCCATGTCCCTCCACTCCCCCCCCGGCCATGAAGGCCCGGTAGACATAGGGGGGGGGGGGAGAGGAGGGAGCAGATAGTCCAGGGAGGCTCTTCCCGTTTCCACCCATACCCACATTAACTTTTATTTACTTTACCTCTCCCATCTCGTTTCTTTTGTAATAAATTACACCAGCCCCCCTCCCCCCTCTCACCCTACCCCCCCCCCCCCCTACATTAAGCTCTCTCCCCTATTCCCTCTTCAATTAATCTTTCTTCTCTTTCCGATCGCTTAGGTATACTAATGGTTGGAATCTGTAACTCTGTACAAAAGTCCTGTACTTCTTCCAGAAATTTCAATCTAACCGTCTTTCCGTCCCTACGTACTATCAATGCTGCAGGGAACCCCCAACTATATTTAATATTAGCTTGTCTTAAATGTTCTAGTAATGGTTTTAAGTGTCTTCTTCTGGATAATGTTTCACTTGACAAGTCCGCAAATACTTGCAAAGTTGTTTGCTCGTATTGCAACGGGTGTCTCTCTCTCTGAGGTTCCTCCATATTTTCTCCTTGTCTGTATACCGATGGAATTTAACAATGACATCTCGTGGGGTTTCCTCCTTCATTCCTAGAGGCTTTCTGATTCTATGTACTCTATTGATCTTTAACTCCTCGTCCTCTTCTCGTCCTAGTAGGGGGTTAAATATTTTCCTTATTTTTTCTTCCAGTTTCTCTCCGTTTTGCTCTGGGAGGGCTCTTATCCTTAGATTTTGGCGTCTATTTTGATTTTCCTGTGCTTCCATTTTATAAAAGGTATTTCTTTGGTTTATTTGCAGTGCTTTCACTTGCGATTTTAATTCTGCGATTTCTTGTGTTTGTTTCTCAGTTCTCTCCTCAGCCTCTTCTACTCTCCGCAGCAAATGGCCCAGATCCATCCGGACATTTGTAATCTCACTCTTAATTAAACTTTCCATCCTTTCAAACATTGCCATCATCTCGATCTTTGTGGGCATTTGAGCTATACTTCGCTGTTCTTCCCCTTCCCCCTCGTTAGTTTCCATCTCTCTCTCTGTTTGTGTATCTTCTCTTGTTTTATCTCCTTGGGCCCCTTTTAACTTAGACATTTCCTTTTTTGCGTTTTTGGATGGCAAGGATGTTTTTTTTCTACATCTGGGCTTTTTTGGTTACCCTCTTTAGTTGTCAAATATTTTTGTATTGAACTAGCAGTTACACTAGTATTTAAACTCTCCCTCGGGGTTTTAGGTTCTGTTGTTTTATGTGATCTTCCCCTCATCATGTATCTTGTTCATTTATCTTGTTTGACAAATTACTTGTCCTGTATAGAGGGGAGTACCTCTCGGTTCCAATCTTTGCTTTTATTGATTTGAAAGGAGGGGTAAGGGTAGAGAAGAATATCCTGCCGTTTCACCTCTCAGGCTCCCTAGTTTAGATGGGATACTTCACTTTTGCTTTAAGAATTGAAAATTCTGCGACTTGGTGGATTTTTTTTATTTTTATTTTTTTACTTATTTTACTAGGGCACCTGTAAAGATCCTGTAAAGGACCTATAAAAAACGTACCATTCGTCCCTTTTTTCCGGTCTCTATATAGCGTAAGAGGGGCGGGAGGACACGCAGAGAGAGAGGAAAAAAAAAAAAAAACGCATGGGGGAAAAAAAAAAAAGGAGAATGTCCTTATACTTTTGCAGCTCTATTTCAGCTTGACCCAATTGTCTAATCAGCTGCTATCCACCACAGAATGGAAAGTTACTCTCCAGTAGATATCGCTCTGAGCTTATCGCATAGTTAAATCGCAGAGTTCATCACTTAATCCACAGCTTAGTTCCTAACATAGTTCATAACCTTTCAAATCAGTACTAAGCTGTATCAATACATAGTCCTTAAGTGAACTAAAAACTCAATACTAGTTTCAGCTGTCAGTTTAGTAATTCCAGCATTTAATCAGTTGAGCCGCTCCTAGGGTTATTAGGCAGTCATTGACATTTAAATAGGTCCTCTCGTTAGTACAGTTCATGCAAACCGTTAAATTCCATAGATCTCATGGGTTCATAGTTTTCAAACAAAATCATTGCTCCATCAAGACCTCTCTTATGTCTCCATTCACTTAACCCTCTCAGGCCCCCTAGTTTAGATGGAATTGAAAATTCTGCGACTTGGTGGATTTTTTTTTTTTGTATTTTATTTTGCTGGAGCACCTATGAAAATCCTATAAAGAACCTATGAAAAACGTACCATTCGTCCCTCTTTCCCGGTCTCTGTATAGCGTAAGAGAGGCGGGAGGATACGAGAGAAAAAAAAAAAAAGAAGAAGAAAACCGCAGAGGGGGGGGGGGAAGAAAAAAAAAGGAATGTCCTTATACTTTTGCAGCTCTATATTAGCTTAACCCAATTATCTACTCAGCTGCTATCCACCACAGGAAGGAAAGTTACTCTCCAGTAGATATCGCTCCGAGCTTATCGCATAGTTAAATCGCAGAGTTCATCACTTAATTTGCAGCTTAGTTTGTAACATAGTTCATAACCTTTTCAGTCAGTACTAAGCTGTATCAATACTTAGTCCTTAAGTGAACTTAAAACTCAGTACTAGTTTCAACTATCAGTTTAGTAGTTCCAGTACTTCCAGCATTTAATCAATTGAGCCACTCCTAGGGTTATTAGGCAGTCATTGACATTTAAACAGGTCCTCTCATTAGTACAGTTCATACAGTTCATACAAACATTTGAATTCCGTAGCTCTCATAGATCCATAGGTTTCAAAAAGAATCATTGCTCCATCAAGACCTCTCTTATGTCTCCAGTCATTTAATTTTTAGCCAGCCCCAGCTGCTGCATCTCTCCCTCAGTTAGTCATCAAATCTCTTTAGCTTCCACAGCAAACACAGTTCAAACACAGTTCACAATGCAATAGCGCTGGATAACCTAGGGGCTCTGGAGGGTAGTATACAGAGCATAGTATACAGAGCACACAAAGGCAGAGATAAGAGGGGGGGCGTATGGAGGAGACAGAGGGGAGGCCAGCACCAGCAGTCACTCGTAGGGTCTCAGGATCAGGTGTTTTCTCTTGCAGCCATTTTTTTTGATTGAACCAGGGATATCTCTCACTTACCCCTGTTCAGTTTCCTGCATCCTTTACTGCTGTCCACCCCTATCTATCAGTCGCTCCTCCTTGGTCTCCTGATCCAATATCGCGGGGAATAGGCATCTGCGGGGGTCACCATGTGCGGTCCTCTAACACGGTGCTCTATCCCACTTCACCAGCATCTGCATCGGACTTGCCGCCATGGATCTCCTGCCTCCCCTTCCGTCCTCACAGACACCGCCTCGGGCTCCTCCCCCAGCCTTCCCACATCACATTCTGCTGAGCCTCCCCCTAGCAGAGTGCAGGTTTATGACCTCCCAAAAGAACCTCGCTAAGTGAGAAAAGAGAAAAAACCAGCCTGACTAAAATCTATGTCTATAGTTAATTGTTTGTCATATAACGTTAGGGGGCTAAATGAATCAGCAAAGCGGTTTAAAATTTTGAAAGAAATAGAACAATATGAAGCAGGTATAGTGTTCTTACAGGAAACCCATCTATCATACGAAAGCAAGATTAGAATATATTCCCCTAGGTTCCCGGTGTGGTTTTATGGAGATTCTTACTCAAGGAACTCAAAAGGGGTAGCTATCGGTATAGGACGGGATGTCGACTATAAAATAGAAGAAATATTAGTCGACCCGGAGGGTAGATTCCTCTTTCTGAAGGGGAAACTATGGGGAGTAGACTATACCCTCGCTAACATATACTGCCCAAATAGAAGTCCAACGGTTTTTCTTAAAGGAATATTGGAGAAATTATGGGATTTTAAAAGAGGAAGAGTAATTATAGCTGGAGATATGAACTTTTGTATGAATCCGCAAATGGATAGTTCGTCCCGTGTGCAGGGGATTGGGAAGGAACAGAGGAGAATAATAAAACACAGGCTATATCAGTATCAGCTTATGGATGCGTGGAGAACTATGCACCCAAGGATACGAGACTACTCGTTCTATTCCCCTGTACACGGGACGTACACAAGGATCGACTACTGGTTTGTGGAACATAGGGTTCTGGACGAGGTGATATCCACAGATATAGGAATTAGAACATTGTCTGATCATTCTCCAATATGCCTGAAGATCAAAATCCCAGGATTTCAGAAATCTCCTTTTTCCTGGAAATTGAATAGAGAATTGTTGGACGAGAAGGGAGATGAAATAATTAGAAAGGAATTGGAGTTTTTTTTTACCACTAATTTAAATGAAGAGAATATGGAAAATATTATTTGGGAGACACATAAAGCTTATATAAGAGGGATATATATTTCACTAGGTACAAATAGGAAGAGAGAAGGTATTAAAAAGAGTAGGGAGTTGAGGGAGGAAATCCATGGATTAGAGCAAGAACATAAAAAAGCAAATGGCAGGGAAAGTGGACAGGTAGTGGACCTATTACATAAACTGGCTATGAAAAGAGAGGAACTTGGGGAATTAATGGAACAGGAAATGAGGACGATATATAATAGGATTACTAAAGAGAGATATTATAGCGGCATTAAAAATAGTAAGATCCTAGCAAAGATATTGAGGAAAAAAAGATCGAAGAATTATATAGAGAAAATATTAAATAAAGAGGGAGAGTCGGTCTATAAAACTAAGGAAATAGCAGAAGTTTTTTGAGAATATTATGGGCAGTTATATTCCGTGAGAAAAAAAGAGACAGAAAAACAAGAGATGAAGAGAAGGGGAAAAATCAAAGACTATATATTTCAAGCAAATATCCCTAAAATACCGGGGGAATTGGCGCAGGAATTGGAGAATCCAATCTCAGTCCAAGAAGTAATACAGGCAATAAAAGAGACCAAAGGAGGAAAGAGTCCAGGGCCTGATGGCTATATAATAGAATATCTAAAAAAGTTTGGAGACATACTAGCCCCAATTTTATGCGCATATTATAATGGACTAGGTACAAAATATGGACTGAGCGAGGAGGCCTCCACTGCGACAATCTCCACGATATTGAAAGAGGGAAAAGAGAATACAATATGCTCAAACTATAGACCGATCTCACTACTCAATACTGACGTTAAATTGTTCGCAAAAATATTGGCCGCTAGAATAAAGAAGTTAATGCCTAGCTTAGTCCATGCAGATCAGGTGGGATTCATTGAGGGGCGAGAAGGAAAAGATAATGGAGTAAGGTCAATATTACTGCTTCAGAGGATGAAGGAGAGTAGAATCCCCAGTCTACTCCTATCAATAGATGCTGAGAAAGCTTTTGATCGAGTAGACTGGGGATTCATGATGGATACCCTAAGGGGAATGGGGTTTGGACCCAAAATTTTGAAGTGGATAAAGGCACTATATAACAGCCCCAAGGCAGTGGTAAGAGTTAATGGGGTACTATCAACAGCCTTCAGAATGAACAATGGGACTAGACAGGGGTGTCCGCTGTCCCCCCTATTGTTCGTTCTGGCATTGGAGCCACTCCTGGAGACGATAAGGAGAAACCCAGATATAAAGGGGGTTGAGATAGAGGGGGAAATACATAAGACAGCCGCATTCGCGGATGATATTCTGTTTTATGTATCTAGCCCACGAATCTCCATGCCAAACTTGTTAAAGGCTTTACAGGAGTACGGGGAATTATCTAACTTTAAAATTAACCCAAGCAAGTCAGAAATCTTAAACGTAAATATAAATTCGAGAGAAGAACTTCACATTAAGAGAGAATTCCCATTTCTATGGCAAAAAGAAATTAAATATTTAGGGATTAAACTGATGGCATCAATAGAAAAAATATATCAAATAAACTATATCCCCCTTCTAGAAGAATTGAGAGAAGAAATAAGGAGAATGAGAACAAAGCCCCTGCCATGGTTAGGAAGAATTAATGCCTTAAAAATGATTATTCAACCTAAAATCCTTTATA